>NC_088921.1:24305000-24490000 GCF_038396675.1 Hydra vulgaris | reverse complement strand
TTAGGACGTTGAATGCTGGATCTTCTTGACTCAATGCATAGGTTTTGCTTGTGTCTCTGTTTTTATGACTAGGCAACTCATTCTATTATCTCCTAATAAGGGTACAGCTCTAAAACTCAGTTTTATGGTTCTGAGGCCAGCTGGTAGTCAGGTTTCCCGAACTCTGTGGTAGCTCTCAGAGACGCTGATTCCATCAACAGCTGAAAAATATCAAAGTATTAACAGAGCCATGTTGCACATGGATGGTGTCCCTGTTTGTACTTTTGGTGTGCATTGCAGAGGCCACATTTGGACCCCTTTGTTACGGCTTAGGGTTTATTAGTAGTAATGAGGCAATTGCTTGGGCTATTAAACGGTGTTCTGAGTACTATCTATGCTTTGAGTCAAGTTCTTCAATCTAATTTAAAAATGAATAAAGTACCAAAAACTATAAAACACAAAAAACCATCATCATCACCTAGTTCTCTAAACCTATCATTCACTAATATTCGTGGTCTTCGAAGTAACTTTTCTTCTGTTGAGTCTTATCTCTTGCAAAGTTCACCAGACCTAATTGCTCTTTGTGAGACTAATTTGAGTTCGGCTGTCCCATCTTGTGATCTTAGTGTTGATGGTTATCTTCCTTTAATTCGTAAAGACTCCAATAGTCACATGTTTGGCCTGGGCATTTACATTCGTAAGAATTCACCCATTTGTCGTGAAACTAGGTTTGAATCCACAGACTATTCTTTCATGTGCTTTTGTTTAGCACTACTTCACTTTATTGCCTTTCTCTTTGTTCTATATCGCTCTCCTTCATCTCAAGACTGCACTCTTTTTGACATTATTTCTGATCATATTGACCAAGCCCTCTCTCTTTATCCATCAGCTAATATAGTTGTTGTCGGTGACTTTAATGCTCACCACTCTGAATGGCTTTGCTCTAGTGTCAGTGACTCAAAGGCAAAGCCCACAACTTTTGCCTTTCTCAATCCCTAATTCAAATAGTCAACTTTCCAACTCGCTTTCCTGACAACCCGAATCATTTACCTTCTCTACTCGACTTATGTCTTGTTTCTGATCCTAGTCAGTGCTCAGTTTCTCCACATTCACCCTTAGGTGCTTCTGATCACAGTTTGATCTCTCTAAAACTAATATCTCATTCTTCTTCATCACCTGAATCTCCCTATTATCGAACCTCTTACAACTACAGTAAAGCTGACTGGGATTCTTTCCGTGGTTTTCTTTGTGATGGCCCTTGGGTAGAAATCTTTCGTCTTCCTGTTGACAAATGTGCTTCTTACATAACTTTGTGGATTCAGGCTGGCATGGAATCTTTCATTCCCTCTCGACAATTCCAGGTCAAGCCTCACTCTCCTCCATGGTTTTCCTCACACTGTGCTGCTGCGATTGCCAATCAAAACCGTTACCTCTATAATTATCAGCAAAACAATTCTCCAGAAAACAGGCGTCTGTTTATTACTGCTAGAAACAACTGTAAAAAGGTTTGGTCTAACGCCAAAACCCGCTATTCTCAGGTCATGAAATCTCGTATCTCATCTCAAAAATTAGGCTCTCTTGACTTCTGGAGAATCTTTAATAATATCAATAAAAGGGCAAATCTATTATTCCACCTCTCTTGTATGGTTCAGACTTTGTCACCTTACCTAAAGACAAAGCCGAATTGTTTGCTAAAAACTTTTCATCAATATCATCTCTTGATTCCACTAGTTGTGTTCTACCTGATATAGCCAACAAACAGGTTGATCCATTACTTGACATTCATATCACTCCAACATCTGTATCTAAAGTGATTTCCTGCCTAGACTCCCATACAGCTTGTGGCCTGGACAACATACCTGTTATTGTCTTGCAGAAGTATTCTCCGGAGCTGTCATCTATACTCTTAAAACTATGCAACAAGTGCTTATCAGAGTCTTGTTTTCCAGCCTGCTGGAAAGCGGCATCTGTTATCTCTATTTTCAAAAATTCTGGAGAGCGATCTGATTCATTTAACTACCGTCCTATAAGTCTTCTTCCTATCATAAGCAAGGTTTTTGAATCATTAATTAACAAACACTTAGTTTCTTATCTTGAATCTAATAACTTACTTTCTGACCATCAATATGGATTTCGATCTTCTCGTTCTACAGCTGATTTGCTAACAGTAATAACTGACAGATTTCATCGTGCATTAGATGAAAGTGGAGAGGTTAAGGCCATTGCTCTTGACATTTCAAAAGCTTTTGATAAAGTTTGACATGCTGGTCTTCTCCATAAGCTTTCTTCTTATGGTGTATCCGGCAACATCTTTAAGATCATTGAATCCTTTTTTTCCAATTGTAGCATAAAAGTTGTTCTCGATGGACAACACTCTTCTTCTTATTCTGTAACTTCAGGGGTTCCTCAAGGTTCTATCCTTGGCCCTATACTCTTTTTAATTTACATTAACGATCTTCCAGATATTCTTACATCTAAGGTGGCATTGTTTGCTGATGATACTACCATTTATTCTTGTCGTGATAAGAAACCAACACCCTCTGATTGCTTGGAGGGGGCATTTGAGCTTGAAAAGGATATCACTTCTGCTACAGCATGGGGCTCACAGTGGCTCGTGAACTTTAATTCAGATAAAACTCAATTTTTTTCAGCTAATCGTTATCGCAATAATTTAGATCTTCCTATATTTATGAACGGTGATGTACTTGATGAGTCACCTGCTCTTCATCTTCTAGGATTAACTCTTACTTCCAATCTTTCTTGGAAACCATATATCAAATCAGTTGCAAAATTAGCATCTGCTAAGGTTGCATCTCTTTATCGAGCTCGTCACTTTCTTACTTCAGATTCTATTCTCTATCTCTATAAATCTCAAATCCGGCCTTGTATGGAATACTGTTGCCATATCTTTATTTTCATGAGTTAAATGGTCTTTAGATTTGTCTTCTTCAATATTTAAATTTTCCTTTGAAAAGTTATTTTGCCAATAATGTCAACTAAAGTTGATTTAAAGTTAATTTCGGAGTTTAATGGAAACAATCAACAATCAGTTGCAGAATGGCTGGAAAAAGTTGAACTGGTATGCAAACTAATTAGTGTAACCAATCTAGCTAGTGTTCCCCTTCGACTCAGGAATGGCGCATTTGCAGTATATCAACAGTTAGCAGAAATTGATAAAGAAAATTTTGACCGGATAAGAGAGGCGTTGCTTAAAGCATTTGCTGTTGATGCATTTACAGCTTACGAAAAGTTCTTTACAAGAAAGTTAAAGCATGGAGAGGCAGTTGATGTTTCTTTGGCGGAACTGCGAGGATTGTCTACGCTGTTTGGCGAGCTACCAGACAGAGCAATTGCATGTGCCTTTATTTCTGGGCTCCCTGAGAAAGTTCGACGGATGCGTTCAAGTTTTTGTATAGATGGTCTTACAACTATACAAATACTTGTGCGAGCAAGAGCACTCATGATTGAAGAATGGAACAAATAAAAATTTTGCTGCTGCTGCAACAAAAAGACGTGCTGAGCCAAGGTTGCATAAAGATCAAACACAACCAATTTGCTATGAATGTAAACTCCCCAATCATTTTGCAAAAGATTGTCATCTGCGAAGAAATAGTAATTGAAACAAGTCAGGTCGAAGTCGGGAGATAAGTGATGTTTTGTGTTACTCGTGTCAAGAGAAAGGACACATATCAAAAATGTGTCTAAAAAACGTGCCGTAGGAGAAGATGTTTGCGCCAGTTCTCTCCCTAAACAATCAATTATGGCATTACCTACTATACATTTGGATATTAATGGCGTTCCTTGAGATGTGATCGACTCAGGATGTACCTGCTGCATCATTTATAAAAAATGTGTGTCAAAAATTACAAAAAAAGAAGTTAGCATAGTAACTGTAAGAGGACAACAACAACAGTGCGAAGGCGTTAACCAAAATAACTTTTTGTTTCACATCAAAATGAACTTTTTATGTTAAGCGTAAAACACCTTATTTATCTTAACGCAATTCAACATAATTTATATACAAACTAATTCTTTTGATATTTACAATTATGTCTTTATATTATGTGCAAATACATCTATATACATATACAATTATTTAAAAGTAACACAAATCAATTGTTAGCTTTAAACCAATCATTAACTACAACTACACTTTACCCTTACAAATCTAGAAATCCCATAAGTGTTTAACTTTTGTTTCGAAAAATGTGTATTTCAAATAAAATTTGTATTATTAATTTTTTTTATTAAATTTATTTTTTTTATTATTTATTTTTTTATCAATTTTTATTATTAAAATTTTAATAATTTAAATAAAACAAAAAAAGGTTATACTAGATAATTTAAATTTTGCATACATACATACAAAACATTTCAAGTACAAATCAGGTCATTTTTTTATTTTATTTTGTTAAAATAATGTTCATCCTTTTAAATCAACTTTTTATGAGATAACTTGGAATTTGAATTAAAAAACAAAACTTTAATTAGTATTACAGCAATTTCTGTCGTTAAGGGAACCTTTATCTATTTAAACAGCATAACTTTATTTTTATAATTTATTTATTAAAAATATATTATTAAAAATAGATAAATTTTATTTCTTTTTCCAAATATAGATTTAATGATAAAATGATAATGATAAATTTAATAAATAAGTTTAAAATAGTTTTAATGATAAAATGCTTTAACTAAAAAACTGTTTAATTTTACGAGCAATATTCATTTAATACATTTAATAATAAAATTAGTGTTCATGACTTCTTTTAATTAAATAATTTCACAATTGCAAATACCTATCACACCATCACGATTGCTTAATATAACCCATGACGTGGTTTCTATAACTTTATATAATCCTTAAAAGCGATTTATGTGACATAAAACACTTTTTGCATCAAACTTAAAAATGATAAACAATAATTTTTGAGGCCAATGTCACATTATGTTTGCATTTTATTATGCAAAATATTAATATACTCAAAGTTTAACATTTTAAATCAGATAATTAAAGAATTTGTAAAACCTTAAATAAAGTTCGAGGTTCGGAGTTCGATCCCCACCACGTCCCTGGTAGTACCGCGCTCAACTTGTTTCTCCGCGCAGCGGCCTTGTTCGTCAAGGTTCGTGTTTCGGAGTTATAGAGTTGAGAGTGGGTTATAACCACAATTAAGTAGCCTCCTCGTAAGTAGTGGCCTTCTCGGCCTTGGGGAGGTGAATTAACAAAAAAAAAAAAAAAAAAGTGAATAAAAAATTATTAGTTGATCATTTAAAGAAATAAAAAAAAAAATTTAATAAAAGGCCTTTTTAATATAAAAAAAGTTTAAGGCCAATGCGAGATTATGATTATGCATGATAATCCAGGATTCCAGGACTAACCTCTAATATCTGATAAAGATAAAAATGAATTTAGATGAAGATATTTTCAGTGTTGACACACTCAGTTTGACACTGTTTTTCACATTCAACCACTCTATTAACAACATCTATCAATAAGCACCACACACATTTCATAAGCAACATCTATCATAAGCAACACACACAATTTGCTTCTCAGATGTATTCACAACCTGCTTTGGACTATTCAGACTCTTGGGACTATCAGCAATTTCAAGAAAACTCAAACTTTTGGATCAATGGCCAAAATGTAATACACATATGTTTATTGCTACAGAAATACCTCAGAACTTACTTCATTTAGATTTAATTTTCAGAGTTTACCTAATTTATGTTACCTCATATGATACCTCAGATAGTTTGAAGTTTTTTATGACAAGCTAACTTAAAAGCATAGCTAAG
Source organism: Hydra vulgaris (assembly GCF_038396675.1). Lineage (NCBI taxonomy): Eukaryota > Metazoa > Cnidaria > Hydrozoa > Anthoathecata > Hydridae > Hydra > Hydra vulgaris. The sequence goes on along the minus strand of NC_088921.1, from coordinate 24,484,222 downwards.
ATAATTGTCTATAAATTTCAGTAGATAGCAAGATATATAATAGAGTTAAAAAATTAAGCAACTGTTAGAATACCAGGTGTTGTACAAAAAGCCAAATGTATAATAAAGGTGCAGTACAATTAAAAAATCATTAAAAAAAATTCTTCAGTTGACTGAGTCAACTTTAGTTCACTTTAATTTCTGTTGGTATTTAAACAACTTTTCTCAATAAAACTCAACTAAATAAAAAAGCAATAAAAAAGATTATGTATTTTCTTACTTCGACAAGAAGAAGCTGCCCAAAAGAATACAATTGATTTCCAAGAAACAGCATTGGGGCATTAAAATATCTCAAGTAATTCTTATCATTTGTATATTCAATTCCATCTTTTTCTTTCAATATATAACTGCTCATATCAGAACCATCTTCATTTAGAAGAGTCCAGTTGTCATAGGATTCAGAGGATTCTTTAAAAAAGCATTTAGCTGAGCATTACTAATATGTGCCAAATTATTATATATCATTATATATATTATTATATATACAAATATATATAAATAAACAAATTTTATCTATCTAGCTATCTTAAAAAATTTTAAAGAAATCTGAAAATTTTTTATAATAAATAAAATTTTTTGTAATAAATAATATTTTTTGTAATAAATAAAATATTTTTGAACATGAGATTGATTTTGAAAAGAAAAAAAAGAGAAAAAGAAATCTTTTAATGATGATCAATAGAATTCATTTTGACTTTAAATAAAGACCAATTATATTAATAAAAAAATATCATTTAAAAGCATACCTGCAAAAGAAGTTTCAATATAAGTACTGGTAAAGCCCATAGCAGATTGACATGAAACTAAATGTCCATAGCCAAAACATTCTTGACAACCCTTTGGATTCATTTCATTTAAGTGATAAAAGCCTAATTTACATTCATCACATTTCAAACCATGAGCATTTTGTTTACAGCTACATTGGCCAGTTATTTGATGACAAGTATCTGATAAACTTCCCACATCAGAACAATGGCAGGCTAAAAAATATAACTACTTATTAGCCAAATAAATGGAAAAAAAAATTGAAATAAATATAAATCTACTGATCAAAAAATCTATTAAATTTTTTATAAACAATAAACATACGACTACAACCAACACCAGGTGAACCAAAATAACCAGGTACACATTGGTCACAACTACGATCACCAAACCCTTCTTTACATTGACACTGACCCCCATATTCAGCACATTGATTCCAATTATATGAACCAGGTGCATAACAATTACACTCTATATATAAACATAGTATTAAAAATCAGAAAAAGTTTTCGCTTTAATTTAATTAAATGACAAATGTAAGCAAAAAATGAAAATCTAAAGGAATTTCAGATGTTGATTTTTTAAAATAATATTTGTTTTTATTATTTAATAATTAAAATTAATAAAGAAATTAAAAAGTAGTAATAATAATAGTAATTTTGTTTCAAAAAAATGAGTTGAACTTTTTTTTTAACAATTTTATAATTTAAAGTTTATTATTTATAATTTAAAATATCATATAACATAAATTTTACAAGCTCAATATGAATTGTTATGAAATGGAGCTTCTATGATTTGAATTGCAAACTTTTTTCAATGATTTGAATTTTTATGAATTGTTATGAATTGTTATGAAATGGAGCTTCTATGATTTGAATTGCAAACTTTTTTCAAACATCGTTAATGAGTGATTTGTTAATATTTTGTTTTATAAAATTGTTAAAAAAAATTCAAATCTTTTTTTTTACAGTTATACATCACTTTGCAATGACATCGCAAATGGAGGAAGCATTTTTTGCAATGACATCGCAAATGGAGGAAGCATTTTTTGCAATGACATCACAAATGGAGGAAGCATTTTTTGCAATGACATCGCAAATGGAGGAAGCATTTTTTTAACGATGAAAAGGTGAAAAATAGATAAAAGAGCAAAATAAAAATAAAAAGAAAATTTAGAAAATTTGAAAAATAAAATAAAAGAAATAAAGTGAAAACAGTTAAAATATTAAAAATTAAAAATTGAGGAAAAACATTAAATAAATAGAAGAACTAAACGCAAAGTTAAAAGATTAAAAACGTTCGTGATAAATTCAAAAATAAAAAACTTTAAGTTTTTAAAAGATACAAGAATAAAATTTTTTAAGCTTTATTAATTTACGTTGTATGGATTGTTTATACTGTCGTGTATTTTTGTGTATTGCATATAATGTTGTGTGCTTTTTTGTATTTTTTATATTGTCGTGTATTTCCATGTTTTGTTTATACTGTTGTGTAATTTTGTGCATCATTTATATTGACGTTTACACTTGTGTATTGTTTATGTTGACGTGCATTTTTTTTGTTGCTATTTATTTTTATTATTGTTGCTATTTATGCTTGTTGCTATTATTCAAGTTATTTCTTATTTTTGTCTCATAATATTTAAAATAACCTTTTTTTTTATTTTCTTCATTATTTTCATCATCCTTCTGATCGTCAAATGTTGTGTTATCTCATTGATTCGTTATCTATCATGTCAGTTTATTGACTTTTGCCCTTTTTTGTGTTATTCATCTTGCTTTTTTAAATATTTTTTTCATTTTTTTTTTATTTTGTTTAACTTCATTTTGTTCACTATATTACATTTTTTTGCTTTATTTGTCACGGTTTGTGGATTTGGGGTCCTAATTTCAATGAAATACCCTATGAAAATCCTTTTAGTTGGTAATAGTACATGTCTTTTGGAGTCCATATTTAGGTGTTTTGAAATCCCTCTTTAACATCCAAATGAAAATTTGTATCTCTAAGTATTTATAAACTAAATGATCTAAATTCGGACTTTGTCAGTGCTAATTTCAGGCAGTAAACATGCTCTGTGAAAAAAATTTATAAAATAAGAAATGTTGCCAATCAAATATTATATACAGTTTTCTTATTTTTATAACTTTTTTCAAAACTTGATTTATTACGTTAATTCAAGAGCATTTTTGAAAGCTCGAACCTTCTGTCCGTATCCAGAGCATTTTCCGGAAGAGGCAGTTGTACAAAACAAAGAAAATTGTAAACAAGGTTTTCGTGAATATATTTGTTAAGTTTGAAGATGCCAACGTTTGCAAAGACCCATGAAGAATGCAGAAAATCTGGTAATGTCATTTGCATGAAAAAAGGTGACCAAGAGCTGACCAAAAACTACAAATCAAAAATTCTTCACCAAACTCAGAAAGATCTCAATTTCAATGATGAGAGAGTGGCTTTGGCAACTTGCATCTCATGTCGATCTCAGATTGGAAAGCTTTGTGATGGGAAAATAACCGTTGTGCCAAAACTTAACCACTTTGAGACAATTTTAATCAAACCTGCAACTCGTTTTTCTAATGTTTGTGAGTATTTACGCTGCCAAATTGTAAATTCCATGACTCAGAGCCCAAACTCCCACAGCAGCTTCTCAAAGTGCTGAAAAACGTTGCACAAAGTGCTTGTCAATTATTGGACATGGGCTTCCTCACAACTGCACTTTAGGAACTCGCCATGAAAACCTGAGGAAAATTGTAGCTGCAGATCCCGTAGGAGCAGAGCAAGTTGCATCAGCAGTTTTGGCTTCTAAAAGAACCTCACCAAATGGAACCATCAGGCTTAGTCAACCAAGTGGAAAGATGTTGTCAATGAAAAGTGGTATGGTGTGCTAATTTGATATTGATAATTTAATTTAAAAAAACGTTTGAACTTGTCAATCAAATATTTTAATAGAGCTAAATAGGGAGAGACAAAATTAAAGTAAATTAAAAATGCTCCTTCAATATTCTTAATTGATTCTAATTTAATTTATTTTAAAAATATTCTTATTACATTTTGTTCTAAATTAAATTCTCAAATCTTTATCTAGTTTAATCACTTGATTGATTTTGAACTTTCTATTTTTTTTGTTTAAGTCCATCATCAGCTCAGTAACTCTTTAAAGAACCTCTTCCACTGGAAAATATGGTTCAAATACAGCAGAATACTGGACTGTCCAACAGTGGAGTGCGAAAATTTGGCTCAGCCCTGAATCAAATTAGTCCTGTAAGATTGGTGGAGCCAAGTTTCCCTCTAAAGTTTGTTCAAGCTGGCTAAAAGCTTCATGATCAGTTTATTATCAACAGCATAACTCTGGCAGAAAATAAGGAATCATGCCAGTTGGTTCATTGCTAAAGTCTCAGCAGTTTCAGTGAAGCCTTTAAATCAGCTCAAAAATCTGCCATTTTGAAGTTGGGAAGGAATTGATGTAAGAGGCTCTTTTCTGAAAGTAAGCTTAACTCACATTGTTTTGGAGGAGGATGAAACGCCGCCAAACAGCCCAGTTCAGAAAACTATCAAACTGATGTCTCAACCCTCAACCAAAGCAACAAGTGTAAAGCAACAAATCCTGATAGCACTTGCATAAAACACTTTAGTGAGCTACCATAATGTGAAGGCTGTTTTGAATCTCATTCAAGTTCAAGAAGAATGTCAGAAATATTCTCTCATCATTTCTTGCGATCTCAAGCTGGCAAACATTTTATATGGAATACAGTCTCACAGCAGCAAGTGTCAATTTGTTGGTGTGATGCCTCATCACCAAACCTCAAAAACTGTGGCCACCTGAAAACTTTTGGTGAGATCAGAAGACAATATTCCAAACTCGTCAGAGCAGGAGGAGATTTGAGAATATCAAAGGACTTCAAAAATGTTGTTCACTTGCCAATACTCGATTTTCCAGATGACAAGCTTGTCCTTGAGGCTATCCCACCCACGGAGCTTTATTTGCTACTTGGTGTGGTAAATCACTTGATCAAAACTCTTGGTGATCTTTGGCTCGAAGCCAAGCAATAGCCCTCATCACTTCTAATTTTCATCCAGCCTTTCCATGGTGGTCATTTCAATGGGAATGACTGCATGAAGCTCTTAAGAGGTATGACCAAACTCGAATTGCTTTCAGAAAAAGAAAATTTTGCTCAAGCTCATGGTTTCATTCAAACACTTACACTATTCAAGGATGTTGTGACTTCTTGACTTTGGCCAGAATTTGGACCCTGACTACGAATCCAAGATTGCTCAATTCCAACAGAGCTACATTAAACTTCCAATTTCAGCTACCCCTAAAACGCATGCAGTGTTTTTCCATGTGCCTCAGTTCATCAAGACGAAAAAAATGGGATTGGGCCTCTTCAGTGAGCAGGAAACAGAAGCCTTCCACTCAAACTTCAAGGTTCATTGGGATAGGTACAAAAAAGATTCTTCCCACCCCGATTATGCCAAGGATCTCCTGAAATGTGTAACTAAGTATAATAGCAAGAAAATCTAAACTCTGCACTAGAAAGACTTTTTACATAATTTATTTCAGAAAAAAACTGAAACATTTGCTTTCCCATGTGTCTTTCCTTGAAGAGTATTCTATTATCAGAAAGAAAATTGTTATTTGTCTCTTAAGTGAAGTCTTGCAGAAAATAAATGAATAAAAATAAAAAGTATTTTTATAGATCTAGATATCATGTTTTATAAAAATTTCAAAAAAAACAAATAATTTGGTCTTAAAAGCTATCCATAGCGTATATGAAAGGAACACTTTTGGATAAAAACTTAAATGTCAAATAAGTCCGTTGGATTTTAATGCAGGATTTTGAAATTACTCATTTTTTGCTACAATTAGTATACACAATTACCACCTAAAAGGATTTTTATAGGGTGTTTTATTGATATTAGGACCCCAAATCTACAAACCATGTTGTTTATTTTATTAAGGTGTCACTCCAATGACTAGTTTTTAACTAAATGAGTGACACCGAACCTAATTTTGTGAAATTATAAATCACTTTGTAATTATTTCAACTTTATGGTTAAATAAATGGATTTAAAAAAATTATTTTACTTTTTTTTCAATTTCTTCATAATTTTAATTATAAAATAATAAAGACATACAATTTTAAAAAATTAACATTTAAAAATCTACATTTGTCATTTGATTAAATTAAAACTGAAAACTTTTATTATTTTTAATATTATACTAAAATAATAATAATAATAATAAAAATAACAATAATAAAAAGGTGTTGTTATAAATACTAGTTAGCTCAATTTATTAAGATATAGAAACTAAATACCTAAAGCTCTTCCATAAACTTCTAAATCAATAGTAAATGTATGCAGTTTACAAAAACCTGGTAAATTGTAAGTAGTTTCCAGATTTTTAGAAGCTTCAAAGCAATTTTTAATTTCATTTTGAATATTATTTAAAGAATAACTTTTAAAATAAGAAGTCAAATTATAATCAATCATCACAGATAATGAATCCATTAAAAAAGGCCAGGGATTGCCAAAAAGTCCTGATTCCTCATCATAATAGAGTGAAAATGTGTAGATAACATTCTGCTTTAGTAAAAAAGAGCTTTTTGAAGCCACACTGTTATCGTTCCCTATATTTAAATCTGCAATACTAAAAACAGCATTTTGAACCTCAATATTATTTTCGTCGAAAATTTTTCCAACTAATTCCCATTTTTCTGGTTGATCACCAGAAGTTAAATAAAATTGCATATCATTTTTTCCGTCCCAGTCCACATTTTCCCTACCACTGGGGAGGATAGAAGAATACCAATCAAGATTAAACAAACTGTAGCGCAACATAATAAAATAATAAGCATTGGTAGGAACTTGGAATTGAAACGATATCCATTGACCATAATCAAGCTTTATGAAACCAAACCCTGCAGAAATAAGTTAATTAAAATAAGAAAAAAGGAATAAAAAATATCAATATCTATAATTAATTTTAAAGTTAAGTAAAAGATGAGTACATTTTAGTAAAATTGAAATTAATAATGTAATACTATAATATAGTTGATAACAAGTAACAGTTATAGGTAGTTTATACATATAGTTACATATTTATCAAAATAAAAAAAACTCTAAGTTTTCTTTAAAAAAAAAAACTACCTGTGTGGTATTTGGCATAGTTGCGAGCCAAATAATATGTTGAAAATGTACCATTAGGTGACAAAAACTCAGGCTCAAACTTCAAGTAGGTGAAATTAGGAAAAAAATAACCAGAATCAACCATATCACACTTTAAACCAATTACACCTGGTTTACATGAACACGCTCCTAAAAACAACAAAAACAACAAAAAGTAAGCAAAAAATATAAATAAACTTTAATGATGTTTAAGGTTACAAAAATTGTAAAAGAAAAAAAAATTCATAAATAATTAGTATTAATAAATGTTCAAAGCATTTCTTTAAAGTTCAACTTAAACATATGTTCATGCAAAAAATTCACGTTTATTTTTAATTAATGCTTAAATAGCAAGACATATAATTGTAAATATTAAAAGATGTGATTTATAACAGCTTTTACAATAATTATTTACAAATTACTTTTAATTATGATATTTAAAATTATATAAACAAACATAATTGTTAATATAATGGAAATTTTTTTTTGTATATTAAATATTTTTAATTTTGACAATTGCTATTAGAGAGATCAACATTTATGCACAATCAAGAACAAGTTTTGTTTGTTTGCTTTGTTTGTTGTTGTTTATTTTTTTTTGTGCAAAACTTTAGCTTAACTTGACAAAATGGAAATAAATGAAAAACAAAAACAAATTTAAAATTGATTCTAGAATTTTGGAAATTTTCATCAACCAGTTGCACAATGGACGAGATTGAGCTGGTTAGCAAACTAGAACCATTTTTTTTTATTAATGGAGCGTTTGCAGTCTACCGACAGTTTGCAGAAATTGAAAATGTTGAAAAATAAAGGAGGCATTGTTAAAAGCATTTGTTGTTAATAAATTTACAGTCTAAGAGCGGATTGTCACACAAAAGAATTAGACATAGACAGCATCGATGCATTAGTTTATTTATTGACATAACTGTGCAAACTAATCACATTGATTTTTGGTCAAGACAGAAACTGTGTGTGCTTTCACTTCAAGACTCCCTGAAAATGTTTGATGAATGCTGAGGCCAAGATCAGGTATAAATGGCCTTACAACCATACAAATCTTTGTGCAAGTAAGTGCGTCTATGATTTAAAAAAATTAAAATAAGACAAACCAAAAATTTATGAATCTATAAAAACAAAAACATAGTGATTCCGACTAACCATTTTTAAAAAGTTTATTTTTTTGAAGGAACTGCAGCAATGAAAATAGCAATCAAAATAGCAAGGAGAAGAAACAGAAAACATGTAAATAAAGCACCATGTTACTGATTTCAAGAGTATGGATGTGGAGTCAAGAGTATGAATATGAAGAAAAACTAAAAGAGTAAAAAGATTTCGCTGTTGCAAAGCATAGCAATCTTAAGTTTATTTTTGGTAAAATTTACTTTTTTGGTTTAAAATATTTCTTAAGTGCACAAAAGCCATCTCACAAAGCATGGAACCAAAAATTGATTCAACTTTTGCAACTATGAGTAAAATTCAAATATCTTATGCCCTGAAAAAAATAATTAAGAGACATTGTTGCTACAAAACTAAACTATCCCAAGTCCATTTTTTGGCGAAAAAAGACTTTTTTGGTTTAAAATACTTAACACATATAATAAATAACATTAAATACCCTTTTCTCAGAACAGCAAAAATGGACTTAAGATTTGGATTCTTGTTTTGCAGCAACAGTATTTGTACCTACATTTTCCCTATGCAATTAGTAATTTAAACAACAATACACATGTGTTCTTCAGGATATGCTAATTGAATTGAGGTGTACATGCTGCAGCATTTATTTAAAAAATTCAAAAAAGTATTAAAAAATAACTTAGCATGGTAACTGTGAATGAACAACAATGTTTGAGCAGTGACCATGTTATTATTTATATAAAAAAGAAAGAGACTACAACTAGTATTCAGAAAGCTGAACATGCAATCATAGCAAACATTGATCTGTGTGCTGAAAAACTTCAAGGAGTAATGGACAATTTAGAGAATATTTCAATAAATGATTTATCTTCAGCTCACATGCAACTAAAAATAGTTAAAAAAAAAACAAAAAAAACTTGTGGACAAAAGCTTTGTTTAATAAGGTTTGGACTTAATTTAACATATTCTATTTATTTTTAAAAAATGAAATGGAACTTTTAGTTTGTAAATTTTGTCAGCTGACTTTTTTTCTTTTCCAGAAAGAATCAGAAATATTTTAAAATTCTTTCAAAAGAAGTTTGGGATGTTTATGGTAATTAGGTGTATGTAAGATTGAGAAAGATATATGTACGATTGAGAAAGATATATGTAAGATTGAGAAAGATTTATGTAAGATTGAGAAAGATATATGTAAGATTGAGACAGATAAATGTAAGATTGAGTTTGTCGTGAACTAAAATCTGTAAAACTAACAGACTTTCAGTTGTTTGATGGATATTGTAAATGGTAAAAATGGCAATATAGCATTGTATGATGGAAAGCTTTATTATTTATGCTTTATTATTATTATTATGCTTTATTATGAAAAGGCTTTATTCAAAAAAAATGCTGATAGAAAGTTTTGAAATAAACTTGAAAAGCAAATGTTTTTATCAATAAAAATAAATATAGTGTTTTTTTGTAATAATAAATAAAACAAAAACCTTTTTATAATGATAGTTTATTAACACTAGTGGTAATTATCAAAGTTAATAGCAACATAGTTAAAGAACCTTGTTGGTTTAGAAAAAGGTAGCGCAACACATGTAAACATGTTGGACACAATGCAGTAATCAAGTAGATTGTAAACTATAGATGCACTAATCAATTAATCTGTAGAACTGATCCATCAGTTAGCAGAGAAAAAGTTAAAAAAATGATTTTAAAATGTTTGCCAATCAATTTAAGTTCAAGTTTAATACATTGGTCAAAAAAGAAAATTGAAGGAAAAAAGAACTTAGCAATGACTTGGCATAGATATAACTCAATATGAGGGACAACAGTAGTATCTTAAATGTGAATCTACACAGTATGTAATATGGATTTTAAAGATTGAACGTAAGTTTGGTGAAATAAAAATGCCTTTAATTTGGGATTTAAAAGCAATCTTTCTCAAATAAGTCTAAATAAAATTATAATGGAAAATAATAAGGCAATTTGAAGCACATTTGTTTTAAACATTACAAATAAATGAAAATTTAAACTTTCTTTTAGATTCACCTAAATAGCATGAAGAAACAAAACATTGAGTTGTTAAAAGAACGGAAAATAGATTTTGATACTTGGAGCAGCTAATTGGTCAATCCAAAAGATAGTAAGTCCTTTACTGCACTTGTAATTGTATCAATACAAATAATAAAAAACAAAACACAAAAAATCAAAAAATGCAGAAAATATATAAAAAAATAACAAATACTTCAAACTTGTTAATAAAGCATAAGTAAAATGCTTATATAGTCTATTCAATACTCAAAACAATACTGGAAAAATTACCAGAATTATCTCAAAGCAAACGGCAAAAGCAAACTAAATGCTCTGACACATACATGGCCCAAGTCCTGTAAGAGTTAAAGCCAACTTAGATAAACATTTAAAAGATGATAAACATCTATTTGTTGTGCTTCCAGAAAAAAAAACATACATAAATACATACATACACACATATATGCATACATGCATACATACATACATACATACATACATACATACATACATACATACATACATACATGCATACATACATACATACATACATACATACATACATACATACATACATACATACATACATACATACATACATACATACATACATACATACATACATACATACATACATACATACATACATACATACATACATACATACATACATACATACATACATACATACATACATACACACACACATACATACATACAAAACTTTTTTGTTTTGTAATGTTAGATTAAGATATTTTTTAAGCAGTTTAATAAATGAAGTAATTAACATTTTAAAAACTGCATAAATTAAAAAGGTTTGAATAACAATTATCTAAAATATATTTATTAATTACAAATAGAACAAAATCAAGAAATATTAAAAAGTTTAATTTTTTTAAGTTAACCTTTTTAATTTGTTTTATATAACAATTAGCTTTACTTTAACAATTAGCTGTTCCAAGTATCGAAATCTTTTTTTCCGTTTTTTTAACAACTTTATGTTCTGTTTCTTGATGCTATTTAGGCAAACCTAAAGGAAAGTTTATACTTTCATTTATTTGTAATGCTTACTTCATTAATTTTGATACTGACTAGTTTTGCTTATCTTTATAGCATACAACTTTTTTAGAAAAAGAAGAAAAAATTAAGAATAAAAAAACATATATTGTTTCTACATGCCAAACCCTCAGTCAATGTAGCAGTACTTCTCTGCAGCAGCAGGCTATAAAATAATCAATGTATGTAAAAAAGCCCTCGGCAGCAGGCTATTTCAGTGTGGCTATTTCACAGGGCTTATCTAAACACACATTTATTGTTATATATATATATATATATATATATATATATATATATATATATATATATATATATATATATATATATATATATGAAAAATTATATACATATATATATACATGAAAAATTTGTAGTAGATGAAACAAAAAGTATTTTATTGTATTAACTGTTTTTAGGATGAAGGTGAATGGAAACCAATAAATAATCCTATCGGAAAATACAACTTGGTTAAACTTCCAAGATTTGCAATGGAACTAGTCAGAAACGAGTGTTCATCAAACGTAGGTGCAGCCCTTGCAAATGCTTTACTATATGACATAAAATATCTCCTGAAAAATGATGTTGATATAAAAAATATTTTGATTGATAAATGCAAAGTAGATAGGGCCAAGTCAATAGTTAAAATTGTTAGTGAAGATGTGGACTCAGAACAAAAAAAACAGTTAATTTGTCTTGGGGTTGATAGCAAGCTCGATCAGATAACTAAAACAAGTAAAGTAATAAACTCACCTCAAGGTGAAGTACTAAAGAAATGCATTGAACCTGAACATCACCTCACATTTACCTATGAAGATGGAGAATCAAGTGGAAATGATTTGACTCATAGGACGATTCCTGTCACTGGTGCTACAGGCTTAGTTCTTGCTACCGAAAGCTTCAGTGTTTTACAAGAACATAACAGTTTGGAAAGTATACAAGCTGTTCTTCTTGATAATACTGCTACCAATACTGGACGAATAAGTGGCTTAGTAAAACTAGAAGGGTTTTTAAAAAAGAAAACTACATCTAATTGGATGCCCCTTACATCAAAATGAACTTCTGTTACGAGCTCTTTTTGTGAAACTTGATGGTGACACAACCGGGCCAAGAAGCTTCAGTGGTCTACTTGGTAAAAGATGTGCTGAAAATATTCAGGATAGAAATCAAGTTTTGTTTGAATGTATTGAAAACCCAATTGTAGATAAATATATTCCAGAAGAAATACTAACAGACCTTAGTTGCGATTAAAGACTTTTATTTGAATATTGCAAAGGAATAGGTATTGGTAAAGTTTCTGATAAATGGGCTGCCTATAAAATTGGACCGCTTAACCATGCAAGGTAGTTAACACTGGCTATTCGTCTTCTTTGTTTGTATACTAGAGACAATCAACCAACCGTTTCTTCAAAAAAACTTGTATATTTTATTGTTCAGGTTTACACTCCAGGGTGGTTCGAAATAAAAAAATCTTCAAAATTTCACGAATCCCCACGCCTTATTTTTTCTACTATTACTAGAATAAATAATCTCCCCTTTAATGATGTTAAACATATTGTTAAAAAAAACATTAAAAACAACGCATTGTGTCTAAAACCTGAAAATATTTTTTATGCTATGCTAAAAGATCATGACAGCAATATACGAAACTTTGGTTTTCAAATCTTACTGGCTCTAAGGCAAAGGCATTTTTTTTATAATTAACTAAAATAAATTTAAAAAAAAAGACTCGTAAAATGTTGTAATTGCCTTTGATTTATATTTATAGAGTAAACAACAAAAGTTTGGAAGCAAATTTGAAGAAAATTCCAGAAATTAATTTTAATGCTAATCATTGGTATGAGTTATTTGACATCATCAATACTAAATTTACAGAGCCCCCAACAACACAAAATTTTTCAATTGAGCAAATCCAATATATGATTGACAATAATGTTGAACCTTAAATCCCTGACTTTCCATCTCACTCCCAGAGTGTTGAGCGAGCGGTAAAACTTGTGTCAGAAGCATCCCAATATGTCTATGGATTCGAGAATCGACACAGCTGCATTTTAACTAAACTACTTAGCAAGAAGATGCATAAACCATATGTTTGAAAAGGGCATTATTTCCATTCTTATGATGATATTTTTTAATTAAAAATGATTTCCTAAATATACATAACCATGTTAAAAATGTTTTAAACTGTAAAAATAATGTTTATTTTGATATTCTTATGTAAATATAAGAATAAAAGTTTCACTTTTTTAATTTTCAAATAGTTAACAAGTTGTTATAAAATTAGCTTAATTGTTATAAGTTATTATAAACTTAAATCATTCAGAAATGCAGTTAATTTAAAAAAAAATTAAATATGAACATATTTAAAACGTCAATTTTTGCATATAACGCCTTTTAAGGTGTTTTTTGGCATAATCCTACAAATCTTAGAATTTAAATCCGCAAGCGATTCTTTATCCAAAATATATATATATATATATATATATATATATATATATATATATATATATATATATATATATATATATATATATATATATATATATATATATATATATATATAAATTAGTAAAAACACTTGTCTAATTTTTCTTTCTTCTACACAGTGTTTCTCCATCTGTAGGTTCATCAGGAACTCAGAACATCAGTTCCTAATAAACCTACTGGTGGAGAAACACTGTGTAGAAGAAAGAAAAAATTAGATAAGTGTTTTTACTAATTTATTATTGCTGTGTTCTTTAAGAACATTGAGCACTCTCTTTGTAGAATACACTAACATAATTTATATATTTATATATATATATATATATATATATATATATATATATATATATATATATATATATATATATATATATATATATATATATATATATGTATATATATATATATATATATATATATATATATATATATATATATATATATTAATTCAATGTAGTTTTAAGATTTCTATTGTTCTTTTGCTACATAATATAATAAAGAAATATTTGTTACTTTTGATTAAAAACAAGAAGTTAAACATTCTTTCTTTTAACTTTCTTTGCAACACTTAAATAATATATATGCACTTAAATATAACACTTAAGTGATATAAACACATAGCATTTATTACAAGTATGCATGGTTGAAGAATGCCTAGATAAATTATATACATAATTAAGATATAACTTTTGCAAAAGCTGAATTATGCAAAAACTAAAAGAAAAAGTTTCTTTTAATTAAACTTAAAACATCGACAACTTTTTTGTGGTTGTTTTTATTTTCATGCCTCCCAAAACCACTGTATAGATGAGCCCTCAATTTAAAAGAACGCTCATCAATACTTTGATTCAATCTCCACATTTTAAAGGACCTCCGTGAGAGAGGTGATTCAAAGTTCAATAAAATGACAAACATACTTGTTGGGTAAGTCACGCATGAACTAATATTATTACTACTACTATATTATTTATTTATTGTTTTCTTGGAAAAAGAAGAAAAAAACCAAGAATAATGAAAAAAATGAACTATAAATATTTTAATTATTTACTTTTTCGACAAACATATTCTTGTTTATTGAAAAATATCTTGTTTAATTGTATGCAATAATACAATAATTAAGTGTGATTAAATAATAATTATTAAGAATCCTTTAATACAAATGCAAACCTCTTATCATTGCATAAAAGTTGTATAATCAATGATCCAGGTCATATTTGAAAAACCTGGAATTTATTTCAGGATTTTTTAAGCTGCTAGAATTCTTAATATTTTTGTAATTTTTCTTATTTACTGTATGAATATGACTTAAAAAGTTAAAAAACAAATATACTACAAAAATATATTTAAATTTGTATTTACAAAAACATTTTGGAAATCCAGAAAAACTAAAAGTTAAAAGAAATATCTGGAATTCTAGATATATCCGGAAAAAGATAACTCCTGTATAATAAAATAGAAAATCAGAGTATAAAAAATTAGAAAATCAATGAATTTTTTTTAAATTTTACTACAAAAATTCGAGATAAAATTTCTTAATTTAGAAAAATCCACTAAGTAACACCATAAAAGTAACTAATATAAATATAAATAAGTTTTATAAGTAATATAAATAAATATAACTAATATAAATCAAAGTAACTAATATAAATATAAATAATATAATATAATATAAATAAATATAAATTATATAAATAAAAGTAACTAATATAAAGGCCATAAAAGTAACTAATATTTCATTGTATTTAAGCAAAGCTTTAGAAAAAATTGCATTTTATAAAGTTTAAAATTTAATTTTCACTTATGAAACTGTTGTGAATGTAAAGCCAGGTTGGGTTGACTTTATGAAAAAATATATATTACAAAGTAGCTCAAAACATACCAGAAGATTTATCGCAAGATGGAAAAGATCCACCAACATTGCAAGGGCAAGGCACACAGTCTTTTTTGATTGATGTTGGAAATATATAATAACCATCTTTGCAAGTATCACAAGCTCTTCCAGTAATAAAAGACTTGCAAAAACAGTTCCCAGTATATGGATCACATAACTGATTACTATTTAGCGTCCCCAACGAATTACATGAGCAATCTGTAATTTTAAAAATACACTTACAACTTAAACATATATATAAAAAAAAAAGTTTTATAATCAAACATACAAAAAAATATAAATACTAAATAAAATATTAAATGTTGAAAAAAAAAAAAAGGAAAAAATACTTTAAAGCATTGTTACATTTTTGCTAAGTGAAATTACAAATAGAAAAAAGAAATAAAGGGAGTTGTTAATATTAGAAGAAAGACTTTATACGCATATCAAAAAGTTTTTTTTGATTGAAGTTTATATCTGGCTGTATAAAAAAATTGTATCAATTTTCTTCATGAAGCTCTTTTCATCTATTGTTAACAACAATGACATGGTTAACAACAAACATAATAATTACATATATATATATATATATATATATATATATATATATATATATATATATATATATATATATATATATATATATATATATATATATATATATATATATATATATATATATATATATTATATATATATATATATATATATATATATATATATATATATATATATATATATATATATATATATGTATATATATATATATGTATATTTATATATATATGTATATATATATATATATATGTATATATATATATATATATATGTATATATATATATATGTATATATATACATGTATATATATATGTGTATAGTTATATTTGTTGCAGTTGTTGTATAAATTGTGTGTAAAATATTCAATACTAATACCTATGCAAGCTCCATCACTCAATTTGCTATACCCCCATTTACCAGGTATACATTGATCACAACGACGCCCATATATACCATTTTTACAATTGCACTGCCCTAGTTGTTGTGTCCCTGTAGGGCTTTGCAAACATTTTCCATCATCAGTAATTCCAGGTGGGTAGCAATCACAAGCTAAATAATTGCATAGAGTTTAATTAAAAAGTAATTTAATTCATATTATATTGACTTAGAATTAATTTAATTTAAACAGGTTAAATTAGTTTTTGTTTTAGAAATAGTTGAAGCAAGTTCATTAAACAACTTTGTTAAAACTTTACTACTAATATTAGTAATAATTGCTTATAATATAAGTAATAAATAATTCATAAATGTGATTGTTTGTACATCTATTTTAATAGTATCAATAATGCCATTTTTAATAACATTAGCAAATTTGTTAATTTTTTTTTCCTATATTTCTTAGTAATATTTTGAACACTTTATAAGACTATTTGTGTTTTTGCAGTGAAGTTTAATGTTTACTTTCTTGTATCAAGATCTATTGTAATATACTTTTATCAAAAATAAAAATATAATTATGATAATATTTAGTAAAATAAAAGTTTCAAAAATTCTAAAATAATAGAACAAATTTGAAAATAAATTTTTCTCTGAGATTCTAATAAATTCTAAATATTTAATTTAAAATATTAAATATGAAGTTACAATAATTTTGGTGTTTAATGATATTTTGTGCATTTATAATAAAATTTATATAAATTTTATATGCTCATAATTATACAAATTCTATATGCGTTAGGCCAGGTTGATTTTGGGACAGAGTTATTGGGCAAAGGTAAATGAGGGAGTAACTAACCACTTAGAAGCAAATTAAACCCTACTCTGTTAGAATGATTTTAAAAATAGGGAGAAACTGCTCTCTTGCTATTTTGCTATTCATGCGTAAATGCATCAAACATTTGGCAGTTTTGAACAAGGATGGCTGCAAGTCAATATTAATTAGCTACGCACTTGCCTAATTTTTTTTAAACTTTCACAACTTGCTAAGGACACACAATAAAGGTTAGTTTAAAAAGATAAACACCTTTAATTTTAATATTAAATAAGTTCAAAATAGATATTTTTGATACTAACTAAAAGTTATTTACTGTCTATCTGTAAACAGTTATGAGGGTGGTCAAATAATTGTCAAATAAATAATCAGAAAACTTCAAAAACTTAGTAATTGACAATTACTTAATTTTTACTCCTTAATTCTTTTTTTTATCTTAACTAATTGTAGTATGCATGTTATGAGGGTGGTCAGTAATGTCAAATAAAATAAGTTGTTATGAGGGTAGTTAAATAAAATAATCAGAAAAATTCAAAAAATTAGTAATTGACCAGGGCAGTCAATTACTTCTAAATTCCTTTGTTTATCTAAACTCATTGTAATATGCATGTTTTATGTTTTTATGATTTATTAGGCCATTATTTTTATTTTTTGAATAAGGAAGAACAGCTTAAAAGAAAAGAAAGAAGAGAAAATGAATTAGAGTGAGAAGGAATAAAAGGAAAAGTAAGCAAAAAATCAAGAAACGGTATAAAGAATTATTGATTTCCATTCCTGCTTAGCAATAGTGAAGATTCTGACTGGTATGAAGATTCTTCAGATAAACATACAAATACTCTGGAAAAGGATGACTTTTTAATTGTAGAGTATGAAGGGAGCAATTTTCAGAGAAATTAATGCAAGTTGTGACTGATGGCTATGAGAAAGCCACAATTGTTAAGGGTAGCATTTTTTATCTATGACCAGATGAGCTCGTATATATAAGGGAACAATTACAAGGGAAAATCCCATCCAAACTGGTAATGTAGATCATACTTTATACCAGAAATTAATGCTTATTCATCATTTCATTTCTAAAAAAATGTTATATTTGCGCTACATCACTACGAGTATTTAATGTCTTTGCAATGTTATACTCACTGAAATAAATAATAGGTTTTGTTTTTTGAGGAGAGCTAATTTTTGTAGTATATCATAGTATAAAAATCATGTTTTTAAAAAGTTTCTTATTTTTAAATTTATTCGATAATAATATAGTATGCTCGCGATGCTCCTGGAACTTATTCAAATTTCCCGCTTATTCGAAGTAATTTTCATTCCCCGTGAATTTTCCTCTACAAACTCATGCTTAGGTCGTCCATAAAGTACGAACGCCAAAAATTTTGAAATTTAACCTCTCCCCTCCCCCATGTTGCTATGCGTATACTTTTAAGTCCCCACCCCCCTTAAAAAGTACGTACGTTTTCAAACACCCCCCCCCCCCCAAACTTTTTTTTTACGATAAAAAAGTTTAATGGAAAATAAAAAAGGTGGAGGAGAACCTTAGATTTATACGAACCCAAAGCCCTTTGTTTGTGCCACAGGATACCAATTTAAAAAACGTTTTCAAATATATATACAAATATTAATTTTATTAAAGCTAAGTAACAATTTGCTAATGTGTTTGCTTGGTCGAGAGGTAAATGTTAAAGACTTCGAAATTGGAAACCGGAGTTCCATTCCCGGTCAAGGGTGCTGTATTATTTTTTGTTTTATTGACAAATCAAATGAAAATAAACTATACTATATATTTAGACGGACGTTTTTTCAGGCAGTATATAAGGCATGTGGCATGTGTCTATGGGCACAAATGCCACCCCTTTACAAATACAAAAGTTATGACCATGCAAAATTTACACCAATTTACAATAACATTTTTTTGGGGGGGGTGGGGAGAGATGTTTGAAAATTTGTAAGATCATAACTTTTGCTATTTACAAAATTTTTCTACAAAATTTAAAATCTGTCAATAAATTTATATTTAGTTTTAGATAGTAAATTTGAAAATTTTACTACATTAGTGCCCTCATGTTTGGGCAGAGGGGCAAGTGTTTTAGGGCTTTTTTGTTCCCAGGCTTCCGCCATCCCAATATTTTGCAAGGCCTCCTCATTTGGCATAGGTATAAACATACTTAAGTTTAGAGCTTGCACAATGTGTACAAGTCTCCTATCTGAAACATTAAAAAAACCTGCGGGCGCCCATGCAAGTGTGTGCATAGAGGGAAACTCTACTCCCTTTACCATACATATTTTTATGTTGGCAAACTAGTAACTAGGATCTTTAGTCGGAATTTTAACTTTTCTATTGATTAGCTGGTTAATTTTGATAAATTAGAAAATCAAAGTACGTAATTTTAAATTGAACCCTTCTCCTCCTCCTCTCCCCCCTCCCCCTTACGTCTTCGTATGCTTTTTGAAGATCTCCCCCCTATGAGTGTACGTACTTTTTGGACGACCCATTATATCCATCAGTTATTCAATGCAGCCATTCAAAATTTTGTTTTTTCGATATTTCGTAATTCGAAAGTAATTTTTTGCTTCCCTTGAGTAACACCCCGTCAGCTATACGAAGTTTTTCTTCGGTTCATTGCATTGCATTTTGAAATATAACTTTATCGAATGTAATCAAAATATATAAATGTATTTACAAGGAACCCAACTGCAAAACTCGCAAAAATCACAAAAAAAAATTTTTTAGTTAACTTTATTTCCACATTCTATATTCTAAAATCTATAATCTATTCAAATATTAACCTAATTAAAAACATTTGGTCATAAAAATGAACAACGAAAATATCAATTTCTGTTGAAGCACAACTGAGAGAAATTTAGTTTTTCACTATTTTCTCAAAATCTCTAGGCTTCTCATATGTATAAAAACTAAAATATAAAAAAAATTGAACGCATTAAACGTAGTGCAGTGAAAACTTCAACTCGGCGGTCTACGCAAAAGAAGGCAGTACAAATTATCAATGATAAATATCTTGCTTTTAAATATTTGGAAAAAAGTCAAACTAAAAAGAATGTAGCCAAAAAGTTAGAGTTCCTCAAAACACTTTAGTTTACTGTATTAAGTATAAAAAAAAATAATCATCATTAAGAGTCTAGTCAATTTGGGGTAAAGAGACAAAACTTAACTTTTACCTCTTTACTCCAAAATCTATATTGACGTAATTGTCAACTGCTAATTCTTCATCTTATAAATTGTGGTTTATTAGATGAAGAATTAGCTGTTGACAATTACGTCAATATAGATTTTTACTCTCTATTTTTGTTGAAATTGAAATTTAGTAGACGTAGCGCAATAGTTTGGGTTCTTGAAGTTAGGCCCAGTGTTCAAGGCGAGCTCTGGGCATGTTTTCCGTTATCGATAAAGAAGGAGTCGTGAACTTCTTAATTAAATGCTATTCCTTAGTGCCACGTAATAAGACCGTTAGGACTTTTTAAGGAACCTAAAATAAAAATTAAAAAAAGAAATTTATTGTAACTTGAAATAAGTCATTTTAATGAGAATTTTCAGTTATTCGAAGTAAATTCTTATTCCCCTAGGAGGTTCGAATAACTGGGAGTTTACTGTATTCCATATTTTTTTTTATAAAAGTTGGCACAAAAAAAAATTTTTGCCGACTTTTATCAAAAAAAATATTTTACTTTTATCAAAAAAATTGTTTCACTTTTTTGGCGTTTTTTTGCTATAGTTTTTCAAACAACTTTTTCAAACCATATATCTTAATTTTTTTTTAAATCAATATACGGTTTCACGTCATCTTAAATCCAAGGTTGTTGTTTTTTTTTTTCAGATAT
This sequence comes from Hydra vulgaris, assembly GCF_038396675.1. NCBI lineage: Eukaryota > Metazoa > Cnidaria > Hydrozoa > Anthoathecata > Hydridae > Hydra > Hydra vulgaris. The sequence goes on along the minus strand of NC_088921.1, from coordinate 24,463,078 downwards.
ATAGAGCCCCGTCATATTATGGGTGTAGTTTCCTAAAAAATTGGTGCGTAATGGAAAGCTAAAATTTTTATCAAATTTTTAGTTGTATTAAGTTGCACTTAACTAGCTCATGAGCCGTCTTCTAAAAAGAATGTAAAATCGACCTAATGTGTGTATATTCTTAACTTGCCGTAAAAAAGCAAGCCAAAAATTTTGACCCAACATTTGTAATTCGACAAAGACAGGTATCAGACCATACGACAGAATGGCGTTGGTAATGAATATGTAAATAATTTAAAATTGTTTCACGCCAACCTAAACATTATGGGCATTCTCACAACACTTTACAAGAAAAATAAATTTGTCTAAAAATTTAATAAATAATCTCTTAGATTTCCTTTTAGTTATATTTTTGATTGTAACAGGAAATCTATTACTAAACATTTGTTTTACAGTAACCCTTAAGTAATCTTAAAGTCTTTGTTAAATTTATTTTACTCTTTATAACTATTTATAGCTTGAAGCTTTAAATAATATTAATAAATTTTGTACATCTGTTTTGAATTTTTAAAATGTCGAAGAAAAGTATAATGTTAAATTATCTACAATGAGAGTATCTGGAAAACCTTTTTCATATCAGGTACAGAGGCGGTTCCACAAATAAAATGAGGAGGAGGTGAATCCTTAAAAAGTACTAACTGGGTCCTTAAAAAACTAACTATAACTTCAAAATCACCTGTTTTGGGGAGATGTCACCCCACCACCACCACCACCACCCACACGACATACGTCAATTGCCTCTGATCAGGTATATCTTAAAATACATGCTTTACATTAATTATTTTTAAATGTTCAGCAAATATAAGACCAAGATAGTGAGTTCCCAACATCTAAAGTCAACATCAAGAAAAGTATGACAAAAATCTTGCTTAGTAAATAGCAGTATCAATGTATACAAAAAAAAAACAACCGTATCAAGGAACATCGTAAAGTTTTAAAAGTTTTTTAAGTCGGCTTCCTCAACTGTTGGTATACCTACTATTATGAAGTGCCTTCCAATAAAAAGCATTTCAATAGTTTGTTTTTTAGTTTCTTCCCAAGTTTTTGATCGTCTTCAATAGTTTTTAATATAGTTCGACAAAAAGTCTGCAATGGTTTGTTTTCTAACATAGTAAATCTTCACTTAAGAATTTTTTTCCTTAGAAACTCCATTGGAAGTTTTATGCTCACATCAGATACGTCTAAATATGATTGAGCTAATTGTTTCCACTTAAACATGTGCTTTTTTATACTCTTCTCCTGGTCTTTCAGCATCTATGCTTTTGCATTCACTACTGTCTAGATTAAGAGACTAAACTCCTTGGCCAGTTAACCTCCCCCCCCCTCCTTCGCCCTCAAAAAAAAAAAAAGCGCTTATGCAAAAAATAGTTGTGTTGGAAAAATATGGAAAGGAATAAAATTGATTTAGTGGAGTTAAGAGTAAAAGTGAGTTAAAGATGCATGAGTTTAAACTAATCTAAATCAAATAATTGCTCATAAAGACGAGACAATTTGACCAATCAGGCAACTTAAAATCCGACCAATCAGGCAACTAAATGATCAGAGTTTGAACTTAAAGCTAAAAAAAGAAGAGCTATCTTATCAAATAATCATTTTACGTAATCAAATTTCTAATAAAAATGCCATTATTCAAATTCTGATTTTAAAGAAGACAGTTGGGCATATACAGCACAAAAACAGAGCATCAGATATGCCAAAGTTTACTCATTTAATATTAAGGCTTAATAGATGACATTGTTTGTATTTACTCTTTCAATTTACTCATTTAATATTAATGCTCCGTAAAACCATTGTTATAAATAAGGTGTTTTATAGTATTACCACCGCAATTACCCTTCCTAAAACACAACTATATTATTTGCAAGTGATTTTGAATTAAATAATAAAAAGTTTGTGAATATAAAAGTAATCCTAATTATCCTCTAGACACCTGTCTATTTGTACTTCTCACTCTACTATCCTCTTTTTAATGCTAATGTTTCTTTATTGGATCCACTGGATCCATTCATTGGATCCACTGCTACGTGCAGCTTTCCTAAAATGAGTTGCATTTACAAAACGTGGTTTATAGTCGATGTTAACAAAAAAAATTTAATTTAACAATGTTTATTTTAAATTAAAATAAACATGTGTTTTTTTAATAAAAAATAAGTTTTTATTATAGTTTTTAATTTTTAAGTTACTAAAACATTTTTTAAAAATTGGTTTTAAATGTAAGAAAGTTGTAAAGTTGACATCAAACTTGTAAGATGTTAGAAATTGTTGTCTTCCAGTATAACTGTTGATTTTTTTTTTTCATTAAAATAATTTAAGTTCTTTTATTTTCTTTATTCACCTAAAAAAATTAATTTTTATCATATATTTATTAGCCCTGAAAAATTCTCCCTTCCCGGTCCTTTTTAGAAAAATCTCAAGAAGGCTAAACCCTAAAAAACCTAACTTAACCCCATGATTATTTAACTCAGAAAAAACAAACTATATATTATTCCATAAAAAAACACAAGAAGAAAATCTTCCTCTTAAGTTGCCTGACCTTATCTTAAATGATAACTTAATTAAAAAACAAGCCAGTATTAGATTCTTGGGAGTTTTTGTTGATAAGAATTTATCCTGGCTTCTTCAAATAAGATATATTCAATCTAAAATCACTAATATAATTGGTATGATGTATCGAGTTTGCTCATATATCAATAAACAAAGTCTCAAACTAATATATTTTAAACTAATTCATTGCTTCATCAGCTATGCAAACATAACATGGGCGAGTACGCAACCATCAAAACTTAAAAAAATGTATAGTCTACAAAAGCATGCTAGCAGAATCATGTACTCTAAAAATAAGCGTGAACACGCCAAACCTATAATGAAAGATATGAAAATGATGGATGTTTTTAAAATCAGCATTTAATTTTTATGTATCGATTCAATAATAATCTCTTTCCTGCAAACTTTAATAAAAAGTTTGAAATAAACATAAATGAAAACTATTATCTGAGAGCAAATATTAGTAACTCATATAAACTGCCTCAAAACTTTAATAAATATGCGGAATATAGCATTGCATATCGAGGATCAAATATATATGGAATAGTTATCAAAAAGGATTCAAATGTATGGCAAAGTCATTGAGTTCATTTAAGTTTCTATTAAAAAAGGAAATGTTTAAAAATTGATAATCATTTGTGCTTAAAGGGATCACCAAGTAATTTTAACTATTTTAGTATTTATTTTATTTGATCTTTTTTTGATTTACTGATTAGCGCAGCTGTTTTATGCCCATTAGAGTTTTTAATTTAATATCTATATTCTATTAAAAATGTATAAAGGGGCTCTATGAAAAGATTGCGATGACGTATTGTCATTTTCATCTTCTTTGAGCTCCTGTCTGTTTAACTCTTTATTTTATAAAGATCATTGTAGAAAAGAACAGTTTTATTTTTTATTGTATATACAAAAACAAGTTGACAAGATGTTACTGTCTTTTTTGTTTCTACGGACATATTTTTATTTTTTTCTCGTATATATATGTTGGTTATTTATTGTTAAACAGCAACAACAACACAACAACAACAACAAAAAATCCTAATAAGCATTGACTGCTTTAAAGTTTTTGTATTAACTTTTTTTAACTATTTTTATTTTATTTCTATTTTTAGGAATAAAAACCAGAATTATCTTTGTATTCAAATTGACCAATTGACCTAACTAAATAAACTTTCCATAGAAGAACCACTCATTTAAGTACTATTTGAATTACTCTAATCAGTTTTGATTTGAGTTAGGTGCAATTTTTTATGTCGTTGTTGAACATTGATCAGTTATCTATAGAAACGAACATAACAATATTAATGGAATGTAATGATATCCTTTCAATAACTTAAAAAGGTACTTTTACTTAAAATAGCCATGGATTTTAATTTTTTAGTCTTAAAGTTATACGATATAGACACTTTTTTTTCTTTATTACCATTTCAGCGGCTGCTTTACTTCAGTGAGCTGCTCTTCAACATTTCAACTGGTTAAGCCAAAATTTGTTTGCTGGACTCAAAATTTTAGCTCTTTAGTTTGGTCCAAAAGTTTGTACGTTAACTGTTTTGCTATAGCAAAAGAGTACAAGTACACATTAACAGTTTTAGTATACTAAATGTTGTAAGCATATGTTGTAAGCATATGTTGTAAGCATATGTTGTAAGCATATGTTGTAAGCATAATTCAAAATGATCATTCTAAAATTCAATATCCCAAAATATGTTACGCAATGTTACAAAAATCAAATGCATAACTACCGTAGCGCAAACTAGCCACTTTAGATTTAGCGACTTTATTCAAAAAAACTTGACGTATGGGCTCAAAAATTGAGGTCATTAACTAAGTAAGCAACTTAACTTTCATTTTAGTTGAATTTAAAATAATTGTTGCATTGCTGAGTATAGTTTCAAAAAGTCTTTAAAAAATTCACATAAGCAAAATAAAATTTATCTAGAAGACACTTGCATCAGTTTGCTAAGGAGAGTTTAGCTTTTTTTTTGCTCCCAAGAAGGTGTTAATTTATTATATAATTTGGCGTTGAAAAATCAAGTTAAAAGTTTTTTATTAAATTTTAAGGTATAATAGACTTAAAAATAAATTAAGAGAACATTAGTAAAAAATTTAAAGAACATTGGCAATAAAATTCAACTATCTTAGCAAACTGCACACTTTTTGGTTCATACTCAGGTTTAAATGGTTCAACAACCCAAATAAAAGTATGGCCTTTAGAAATTTTACCGTCCAGAAAAACCTGTCGGTTGATCGGCATTTCAAATTATCACTTGACTTCCTTGTTCTTTACAACTCTTATATAAAAATTAAAAAAATATATATATATTTACTTACGAATACAGACATTTTCGTCCCATAAGTCTCTTGAAATGTTTCTATAGTAACCATCAATGCATCGGTCACATTTAACACCGCGCGTATTATGTTGACAATTTTGACAGACTCCTGTTCGCAAAAGGTCACTGTAAACACAGGTTGTAGTGTGTTCGTTGCAATTACATTCTAAAAAACGTTCAACATTTTTTTATAAATAGCTTATAATTAGAATAAAAAACATTAAACAAACAAACAAGCGTACTCTCGCAAGGATTTGCATGAGTTAAATTTCCGGGCATCCATAACCTGTTACTAAACATGGGCAAACACATACTACAGTCATCTCCCATGGTGTTATGATTACAATCACATTTTTCAACACCATCTTGAAAATCACAAAACTCTGAATGACCATTGCAGTTACATCTTGCGTCAACACGTATCTCACTAATTGCATAATAATATTGGCTAAGTGTTGTCTCCTCATTTATAAACTCTCGTCCGTCTGTTCCTGGATATTCTAAACGTAACCGAATATTTGTGGCTTCTAAGTATAAACTAACACTTTTATTGTAGTAATCTTTAGGTGTGTAGCGAGTTCGAGGATCAAAATGAACAACACCGCCGCTACGAGGGAACTCTCCACTGTATTGCTGAGAACAAATTGGTTTAAATGGATCTCGAGGATTTATTTCTGGATCTGGTTGAAGATTGTATGCTGACCGGCAGTTCTTTGCATAAAACTGATATACATCCCATGTTTTTCCAAAGTCCCTTGAACGTTCTATTACCATTTGCTTTGGTCTCTCTGTATAAAAAGTCACATATACTCCTCCGCTAATTAAATAACTCTTGCCTATTGTAAGTGTAATGTTAACTTTTAATGGTTCAAACATCCTGGAAATTCCATTTTGGTTTGACTGCCACCATGTTTGTGACTGCCACCAGGTTATTTTGCTATTAGCAACAGCATCATTAATATTTTCAACCGGGTGGCTGTTAGCTGGGTCAGATGCGTCACATATCTCGCAAGCTCTTTCTGGACCTATATAACAAAACCCTTCGGGAGGTGAACCACATGTGTTAGTAGCATCTAGTTTACGTTTAAATGCAGCATTAATTGGAGAAGTTATACAAGTAATTGCCTGTCCTTTTTCGTCGTAACATGCAGTTGCGCAATAACGAGCCAAATAAAGCAAAATACCTAAAAGCATTATGTGCTGTGAATGGGAAAGACCTCTGCGCACATCTTCGTCTAATTTTAGTAACATATCTAAAAAGCCCATCTTGTATCTTGTAAGCTTCTCAATTAATTATAATTGTTCTAATTTTTACTTAATTTACCAACAAACTTGTAATGTTTACAAAACCGTCATTATTAAAATCTACATGCAACAAATAAATCAATTAAAATTGTTAAAATTGATAGTGCTTCGATTTTTTGCACAGCTGCTCTCGTAAGGTGAATAAAATAAAATGAGTTTTGAATCGAAGCCTGTATAGTTTAAAGTCCAATTGAAGTTGTTAGCGTCTAAAGTGATTTTACTTGGATTCATTGAAATTCATCAATTTGTTATTCTCTATTTACTAAAATCAATTTGTTATTCTCTATTTACTGAAAGCTTATCAAAATGCTAAAAAAAATTAATTTCGAATTTTTTTTGTGTGTGTATGCAAGCTAAAATAATTTTCTAGTTAGCAATATTTTTTTCAATTCTTTTAAAAAATTATTTATTTTATTTATTTATTTCTACATTTCACTTAAATATGTGTCTTAAATTTTCCATTTGTTTATTGTTAAAACATGCTTTAACCTTTTAAGGCTTTAAAATCTGGATAGGATTAGATTTTTCACATCTTTCATCCGGCTAATGCGTTTCATTCGGTTTATTTTTTTTTTAATATAGCTACTGTTACAACAGTTAAGCAAAATTGACTGCTTTAACGCAACAGTTAGTTTTGTGTTAAATAGTTTAAATTAAGTTAATATTTTTAAAATTAGAGTTATGTTTGAGCTATTTTGTTATATAGCCACAGCCCAAAATCTATTTAGTTATATAGTCATTCCACAAAATCAATAATAAAAAAATTGAAATTCGACTCAACTTTTTATTGAACAAATTTTCTAGGTGATACTACTGATGTATTTATTTTTTTTTTTTTTGAAATAAAACTAGGAACTGCAAATTTTAAATAAAAAACAAATCAAATTTCAAAGCAGATTGAAAAATTTTGTGTGTATATATATATATATATATATATATATATATATATATATATATATATATATATATATATATATATATATATATATATATATATATATATATATATATATATATATATATATATATATATATATATATATATATTTATATATATATATATTTATATATATATACAAACAATAAAAACACATCAAATTTGAATAACGCTTATGTTTATTAAACAATAAATTTTTGTTGCTAAAATAAACTTTACAAAAATTAAAGATTAATATATTTTATTTTTAATATGTGTGGATGCTACGTGGTTAAAAGCTCGTCATTAATTATAAAATGCGTCCTCTCTACTAAAATTTTTGTTCTCAATCTTTGATTTATTTTTAATTTTTAACTATTGTTTATAATAAGTAAATGTTTGAAAGCTTGTTAAAACAAAATGCGCAATGTCATATTTATTTCCTTCAACATTTCAATAAATTTTTTAATATCGTAATGATAGTACATCTCGTGGCCACTTTTATCTTTATTTGATACGGGCGAGCCTATTGAAACTATACCGTGATATATTATATAAACTAGATGTCTAACTTCGATCCAAAAAGTGAAGCCGCTTTTGCCCTTTTTCAAAATGGCTGATTAAATTTGCAAATGGCGGATTAAATTTGTACACAAATATTATTAAGTTTCCTTTTCTTGAACGAAAAAAATATATTTTAAATATAAATACTATGCAAAAGTATTAGGAGGAAATTAGAATACTCGTAAAGTAATAATTTATGATTCCTAAATTTATTTTCGATTAGAAAGGGATTAAAGTTTTTTTATAGAAAAGTAAAACGACTGACGCTTTTGAAGCATTTTTTTGAATTATAAAATTTTTTAATTAATATAGGCTTAAAATAAAAACATTTATAAGTATTTTACAATTATTAAAACGTTATCTTTAATTTATTGGGAACTTTTGACTTGAGTTTTTAACTTTTATTCCACATATCCGCTTAAGCTTTCGCCCTTTTTACTATATTTATAAACAAAAAAAAAGCGGCTTCATTTTTCGTCCAATAAAATCCCGCAAGATAGACATCTAGTTTATATAATATTTCTTTGATACCATAACCAAAAATCGTACGCAGACAAACAAGACACCCTGTGTCAAATGCGCACCGTAAAAGATTAGCAGCAAAAGCCATGGAAGGACACTCTGTATTATTTTTTGTACCAAATTGTAAATTCAATTGTTAAGAGATATCTTAAAATAAGTCTGATTAGTTCTTAGTCTAAAAACAAGTTTTAAGAGATCATTGTCGAATAGTCGAACATCGCGGAAAACATTGAACAGTTAAATATTGCAGAACATGATATCGCAAAATGCTTTCAAAGAGCGGAAGATAAACTTTGTTAAAAAGAGTTCAAGTTAAATATTAAGTTGTTCCAAATATTTGCTTAATTTTTTTTGTGCAGTTATGTATTTGGTTTTCAGAATTATGTATTTTATTCCAACAGTTATGCACTTAATTGCAACAATTATTATTTAACAGCAACAATTACGAATTTAATTGGAATAATTTCAAACTATATTCTAGGAATTGAACTTACTTTAATTAACTTTACTATAGGCCAGGTGAATAAAAATGAGCGATTGCTTTTACTCAGTAATTGATCAGCTTTACGTGAATAAAAACTAAGGAGTTTGGCTTAAATTTTTTTTTCGTAAAGTTAAGCAATTAACTCAGTAATTGTTCAGCTTTACGTAAATAAAAAGTTAAAAAAAATTAATGAAGTTTTTATTCACGTAAAGCTGACCAATTACTGAGTAAAAGCAATTGCTCATTTTTATTCACCCGGCCTTATAACTTGAAGTAACTATAAATAAAACTAAATAAAAAAAAAAAAATCAACAATGAGCAAAGCAACTCATAAAAGTCTAATAGACTATTTTGATTTTGATAAAAATGATATGATAAAAATGATAAAATTGCACAAATTATCATAAAATGGTAATATGCAAAAAAAATGAAGAAATTTGAAAATTATTTTATGTAAAACAAAGATTTAGTGAAAACCCGGGTTATTTTACCCCAGAAAATCCCGCACTTAAAAAAGCAAACTAAAAAAAATTTGAAATAAACATTGTTTTATAAACTAATACTTGTTTTAGTTAGAAAATATATGTATCTATGAATGTATGTATGTATGTATGTATGTATGTATGTGTGTATGTATGTATGTATGTATGTATGTATGTATGTATGTATGTATGTATGTATGTATGTATGTATGTATGTATGTATGTATGTATGTATGTATGTATGTATGTATGTATGTATGTATGTATGTATGTATGTATGTATGTATGTATGTATGTATGTATGTATGTATGTATGTATGTATGTATATATGCACGTATAGCACAGTATAGTATAGCACAATATTTATGTATTATATGAAATTAACGTATGCATAATTATAATTAATAATTAAACATTTGCATAGTTAGGTTACTTGAGTATTATTATTTTCTTATCTCTTATGTAATTTGTAAAAGTTTTATTTTTTATTTTTTTCGATTTTTAGTTATTTATAAATTATACTGTTACTAACTCAGATTCAAAATAAAAGCAGTAAAATTCATCATAAACACAAAGCATTTTGCGAAAAAATGCACGTTTTCAACGCAACGCTAAAACTTGGATTTCACGCACGGCAATTTGTAATGCGCATGTTTAAGCACATGGACTTACCGTGTGCTCAAATAATTTGTTCTTAGAAGTTGCGATTGCCATTATGTTTTCGTAATTTCCCTGTTATCATTTGTATAAAAGCAATCGTAAACTATCAAATTACGGAGATACAAATCTCAATAACTAATAAAGTGGTCGTTTAAAATAATTTTCTTTTTCTTTTTTAACAACAACTTTCTTAGGTTTTTTCGGACCAAAATTATTATTGTTGAAAAAAACAAACAATACTGTGAAGAACCAAAAAAAGAAACCAGGAAATATCTCATAGGAGGTAAAATTTTTAAATTTGTAAATGATCATATTAAAAATAGCATAACAAAAGCTTTTATTTTAATTAATTTTTTTTCTGTGATTTTTTGTACTTTAATCTCACAATTGTGTGATTGAAGTACAAAACACGTATATTTATAAATATGAACAAACAGTATTAGAGATTTATAACTCTAAAAAATAAAATTTAGAACATGTCAAACTTTTTTTTTCTGGATGACGCAATGTTTATTATTTGTTTGCTAAAAAATATTAAAAAAGAAAAAAACTTTTTCAATAAGCTGGGTGAATAAAAAATAGCAATTGCTTTTACCCAGCTTTTCTGGAGTAATTACTTAGCTTTACGCTAATAAAAATTTTAGCAAAATTGTTAAAATATTTATTTACGTAAAGCTGAGCAATTTCTTTAAAAATACTGACTAAAAGCAGTTTCTCTTTTCTTTATTCACCCGGCCTAATATAGACACCTCAACATCTGATCGCGTAATATCGATAATCGATAAAACACGGATAAAGAAAAAAGATCTGCGGTCTTATGCCGACATAATATGTTTGATATAATAATTAGATATATGTTCTTCCATCGTTCAACCGATGCATCGGAGTAATTGTATTTAAGTCTATTGTATTATAAAAGTAATTGTATTTTAAGTTATCGCGATGACTTAAGATACAACTACTTATTACTTGTTTATTTCAAAAAGTACAACCACAGCTTAACAACAGTAAACAACAAACCTTAGAAAGCTTAACAACAGTATCAAAAATATTTATTTCAAAAAGTACAACCACAGCTTAACAACAGTAAACAACAAACCTTAGAAAGCTTAACAACAGTATCAAAAATATTTTTTTGAGATTTTCAGAGATAATTTGATTCATAAATTAAGGTCGATTTATAAGCCAAAAATAGTTTTGAAAGTAACTAGTGGTTTTTTTGATTTAATGACAAAATCAATTATAGAATTATACTACCCTAATAGTGTGCATATTTTTGAATAGTAAGCGTCGATCACACAAAAAATATGCTTCCCACCAAAAAGGTAACTTAAAAATTTTTTTTTAGCACTTGTTAATTTTTAAGACTCAACTCGTCAATTTTCAAGACGGAAATTTAGTTTTAAAATTAGTTTGTTTTGGAAAACCCTTTTTGCATTACCATTAAAGTTTTTAAAAAAAAGTACTGTAACAGATTTTATGTCAAAGGTTTTGCTTGTTGCTTCCTAGCCATTAAAATTCCGTTTACTATAGTTTTTATTGGTATTCTTAGTTTTGAATAATAAGGGTCTTGTTTATTGTTGCTTCTTGTAAATAACGGAAACGTTGATGCGATTCTTAAAAACGTTAAATCGCTTAAAACCTCAAAAGTCATACAAAAAAAATCTTAAATTTTGTGGATTAAAAGTTTCATAAGTTTTCGATTAATAATAATATAACGATAAGTTTGTTATTTTTTAACTGGTAATGTTTAGCTTTAACTTATGGAGTTTGTTTTCTTTTCATTTTACATTTTTAAGAAAAATGTTGAAGTGCTTACCCTAATATATTGTCAATTAACGTATTTCTTCTTAAAATATAAAACTAAATTTAATATAAATAGCCGCACACCGTTGACCATCGTACGCAGAACATCGCTTCACACGGGTGCGTTACCGATGCACGAAATACCGAACTGATACCGATAATTGGCAGTACACTATTACACCCTATTTATATTACAAACAACCAATCAAAACAACAGACATTTTAATTTATTTAATGTTGCTATAAATATTAAATTTCATATGAAAATAAGCCATAAATAAAGTTTTTTATGAATGTGTGCCATTCTTTAGTATTGTGTAATTCATTGTAATGCTCTAGTGTTTATTCGTAGTTTTTCGTGCCTATATAAAATTCGCCCTAGTATTTTCAAATAATTTAATAGTTTAAAATCTATGATTCTAGATATTTTTGATATAATTTTTCTTGTTGGGTGTAAAGTTTCTTTAATTTTTTTAACTGAGAGCTGCTTAATTTTTCTCCGTTCGAATCATGAGTAGGAATACCCTAAAAAAAAAAAGTTATAAAAGTTGAAAAAGTTTGAGTAAATAAACAACTTATAAAAAACGGATAACTAAAAAATTATAATTATTATCTTCCTTACGAAATTTATTTATTATTTTAAAAAACGTAAAAACCTGTTCATCAAACAGAGAGTATTTGTCTTGCTCAAGTTTGAACATTTCTGACGGGGGGACTTTGGCTTTGGCTTCCTTCATTAGCTATATAAAATCATAAAAATAAGAATCTTCAGCAAGGACATTTAAATATAAAAAAAAATTGGGGGGCATTTTGTTTGTTTTACTTGTTAACAACATCAAGCAATCATTCAGGTTTAACTACCAAAGAGGTCTTATACTTTTTCCTCTAACTGTTTTTGTTTTAACTCTTCCTTCTCTCGTCTCTTCTTTTCAATCTCCTGAAGAAAATTTGTGAAAAGTTATGAAAAAAGGTAAAACTAAAAAAACTAAAAAAAAAAAATACCATACATCTAATTTTTGTTGCCGTTCTTTAAGTAATGTTTCTTTGTCAACTAGTTTCACAACGGGAAGGTTGTTACCTAAATTATTGTAAGTATTAATATAAATCTATTGATATTAATAAATTAATAAAAAAACTAATTTATTTTATTTTTAAATTTCTAAAATTAAAACCACTACATCGAGTGATAATATCCTTTTCTTTTCAGAAATATAATTTTTTTTAAACTATTGCTTAAAATAATAAGAATACATTAAAAAAAATAAAGAATGCTTTAAAAAGGCCAAGTCTGCAGAAAAAGAACGCTAAAAACAGTTTGTTACAAAAATATACTTATCTTGGAAATATGTAAGATCGTCACACTATTACTGATACCTATTTCTAATTGAAACATACATCACTTGCAACTTGGTGTAACTATTACCTCAGTGTCATCGCTTTTTTGAGAAATACTTTGTTATAACTACTAGTTTGGCGAGAGCTATTGACTTCGCAACTTTATAAAAAAATTATTTTTATTGTTTACCTTGTTGATACTATTCTTGCGTTTTGGTAATCCTAATATTTTTATTTATTTTTAACCACCTCTGCATGAATAATACTCTATAACCTATGTAAAATATTAGCAACTTAATTGCCACAAATGATAAAAATGAACGATTGAAATAAATACAGAAAATTATAACTCGAGAGAGAGAAAATTATAACTCGTCTATTGTTTTTATTTTTATACTATTCATAACTAAATATTATTAAAAAACCGAAAATTATGCATGTGATTTGTTTACAAAAGTATAATGTAAAAATATACTAGGACTTATAATATTTAAAGTAATACAAAATCAAAAAAAAAAATTTGTCTTTGTTGTTTAATTGTTTTAATTTGATATTGTTATTTAACAAATTTAATTTGAATTATAATTTTTTATTTAACTCTCAAATTAAAATAATTTCATCTCAAATTAAAATAACAACTTTAACAAAAAATTAAACAACAAAAATATCAACAACAAAAAAAAGTTGACAAAATACATCAAGTTAGTGATGCTTGTTTTTTCTGGATTATTTTGATTATTATAATCATTTTAAAATTTAAACATTGTTGAAAGATTCTTTCGGTATGTAAACTATTAACAATTCTTATTAAAGATTCTTATTAATGATTCTTTCAGTATCTAAACTATTAACAATTGGTACAAAAAATATTAAAATAATTGAAACTAAAGGCAACATCAAAGCACTTTTTAAAATTATATCTCTTTTCACAATATTTGTGCTTTCTATGTTATTTGTTAGCTTGTCAAAACAAGACATCTTTAAACTATTTATCTATTTAGTAATGTATAAATAACAATTGGTTTTGCATTTCTTTTAGAAAAAAAAAAACTTTTTTTTTAGAAAACTAAACAAAAAACCTGTTGCCAAGCCCCTATATATATATATAAATATATATATATATATATATATATATATATATATATATATATATATATATATATATATATGTATATATATATATATGTATATATACATATATATACATATATATATACATATATATACATATATATATATATATATATATATATATATATATATAAGGCGTTATGTCACAAAAACAAAGAACTGAGTTATTTGGAGTTAAAGTTTTGAACACATTTTATTCTAGATATTTTTCTACAGCAAACATATTTAAATATTTAGGGAGCATTATAGTAATCTAACATAGCATTGTTAATGGATGAATGTATTTAAATCCCTTAGCACCTACACCCATACTATGTATTGTTGCAGGTGAATTGATATATAATACATAATAAAACACATGACATGTAAAGATATAACACTGTGAAAACGGTATTTAAGCACATTTTTAACTTTTTAACATTTTTGTGCGATGTTGTCAAGTTAATGTGAAAGAGCGTTATTTAAAACCTTTATTTGCGTAAAAAAGTGGAAACTTTTGCTTTCATCCACTTATTTCTATAATTATAAAATTCAGAATTTCAAAAAACAGCAAATACATCTCAATTGCAATAGCAACCACTAGAGATGCATCAACTAAATAATTTATAAAATAAATGAAACTAGGGTTTTCCCTAAAAGTTATCAATTTAATTTGGGGATTGCAGTGACTAGTGATTTTTAACCGTCTTTTATTTATTTTAACTAAGTTGTTTACCTATAACATTGCAATGCTATATTGTTGATATTCCTATATTGATGAATGGTGACAGCACTCTACTTTATCTTATTAGATTACCTTTCACAACTGACCTCTAATGGAAACTATATATACTTTCTATTATGAAGTTTTCACCTGCTAAGGTTACCTTTTATATCATTCAATATTTTCTAACTCACAAGGTTTTGTACAAAAACTTTATGGTCTCTCGAATGAACTATCATCTAAAGTTCCAATGTATTTCCATGCCTTTACAACTTCTAATAGCTTTAAGAAACCATAGAAAACTCATTGAGGACTTTTTGGAATAATATTTTTTTGCTTGTTATAGGAAAATTTTTAATTTCAAACAAAATTTTTGGACTAGGTTCAAATTAACATATTTGGGCATTATTTAATAAATTAATTAATCATAATAAACTAACTAGGGCTGCAGCCTCGTTAGTAGTGAAATTTTATTTAAAAAAGGTGTACAATTACAAATTAAAATAAAAAATTGTAGTGAAATAACTTAATTATAAATAGTTACTGTACTTTAGTAACTCCTATATTATTAGCAAAATAAAAAGTTTATAATTTTAGAAATATTTTATTTTTTCTATAATTTAAAGAAAATAAAACAAACCTTCATGGTCTTCAAGCTGAACGCCGAGTTCAGGTAGCTTTGTGTCTCTGATTTCGTCACACATTTTTAAAATTTCAGGAACCTTTTTCTCCCTTGCAACCTTTCTTACACTTTCACGAAACTCAGCAACAAGTTGTATGTAGGGCATAACTATCTCTTCATGCTTTTGAGAAAGAAAAAAAGATATTTTACATTCATATATATAAATTTTAAACTTTGATTTTTATATGAATATCATTGCAAATTTTTGCATAGCTATTTTTGCTAAATAATCAAAATATAACAATAGAAACTGAAACCAATCAAAAAATAATAATACAAGAAGGTCACACAACGCAATATTTAAAATAACTTTCAAACCTTTAAATTTCCTGAAACATCAACTAATGAAAAACCAATTTCTTGATCTCCATCATTAACTCCAAAAATTTTTAACATCTTGGTTAAATACTTTGCAATGCCTCCTATAACAGCATGATTTGGTACTTTATTATTCTGCCTTGCTTGCCCAATATAAATGTTTGCTAACTTGACAAGTGATTGCATTTGTTGAACAGCAACTACTGTGTTAATTGAGTCTATACACAGGAATAAACTATAATTATATCATTTGTTTTATTCTTCAAGTTTAGAACAACTGAATTATTTACTTCTTATATATTTATTTCAATTTTCATAATTAAAAAAGTTTATATATCACAAAACAATAACTATGTATTAACAATATTAATAATAATCCAATAATTACTGATTTTATTTTATAACAATAATAGACAATACGGTATCAAGTAAAAATAATGTCTGACCACAAAGGGCTTCGTGGATCTTTTGTTTTTTTTCCATAAAACTAAAAATAAAACCTGTCTCATTAGATTTTCAAAGAATTCAAGTAAATATAAATTTAAATATATAAATTTAAATATATAAAAAGAATTCAAGTAAATTATATTTAACATACTTATTACTATACTTAAAAAAAAATAATATCAAAGCTAAACTGAAAAAATAATATCAAAGCTAAACTGAAAAAATAATATCAAAGCTAAACTGAAAAAATAATATCAAAGCTAAACTGAAAAAATAATATCAAAGCTAAACTGAAAAAATAATATCAAAGCTAAACTGAAAAAATAATATCAAAGCTAAACTGAAAAAAAACCATATACATAGAAATAAAGATGAATGCATTTTAAAATTGACACATAGATGACAAATTTATTTTTTTTAAACCTATTTAATTAACAACAAATAGAACTAAGAAAATAAATAAAAAAATAAATAAACTAAAATAATTTTTAAGCTTTTGAATTTACAAATAAATTTATAGTAAAAAAAACCAAAATTAAAAAAAAAAAAAACTAGTGCTGGGGAATGATTAAATATTTTAATCGTAATTAATCGCACGAATTTTTGTGATTAATCGTGATTTATTGCAGAAATATGAAAAGTTCAATAATGCTATCTCAAGTATGGAATATCTTAAGTAAAATATGCAAAAATATATTATGTGAAACGAAAACTTTTACAGATAAAAGAAAAATTAAGTTAATCTTGTGAAGCTTAAAAAATAAAAAATGAGCGGTTAAAACTCATAATGAACTCATTGTAAAGACTAATTAACCGTAGGTTAACCCCGATAAACTAATTGTCAACATTAATTAAATAGTATGCTAATGTGTTAAAAACGCGTTAATTTGCTTAGCCTTAAAAAAAAAACATAAAATAAAAATATTGTCAAATAATAAAATCATTATATCTAATAATTAATATATAAAATATTATTATAACCAAAAATTAATATGAAAAATTATTATATCAAAAAATTAAGATAAAAAATCAAACTGCATCAAAATTTAAAATAAAAAATTAAAATAATAAATAGTTAAGTAAAGTGAAATTAAATTGCACACATATGAACACAAATTAAACACATAAAAAAAACTAATTTATTTAGAAAATTTTAATGATAAAATATTAAAAAAATATATTAAAATTAATGCAAAATCTAAAACAAAAAAAACAAAAAAAAGGAAAAAAATACTTATTCTGGAGCAACTTTTCTTCTTCTTTATAATTGTGTGAAGTCAACGAAAAACTTTCGTTGTTACGGATGATGTCTTTGACATTTAAGAAAAAGTCCTTCCAAAACAAATAAAGAACCAAATTACCATTAATATTCACATAATTACGTTTATTTATATATATATTAATATACTTAACTATAATTAAATATATGTATATAACATATATATAAATATATATATATGTATATAATATATATATATGTATATAATATATATATATATATATATATATATATATATATATATATATATATATATATATATATATATATATATAATATATATATAAACATAATATATATAAAAATAATTATAATTAAACATATTAAATATATATATTTACCTATAATTAAAATCTCCAAATTGAAAACTTACCATAAACAATTTCTCAATTTGTTCTGCTTCTTTCAAAACATTACTATTGTAGTCCAATGTAGCATTCCATGCGTGTAGAAGAAACGCAAGACGAATTTGCCTCGAAGTATTTTTTTTCAATGCATCCTACAAAAGAAAATAATATTAGAACTTTGATGCAAAAAAAGTTTTAAAAAAACAATTTTTTAAAAGTTTCATACTGATTTTACAATATAATACGTAAAAATAATAATCAACTAACAACAAAAAAAAACTATTAGGAAAAAAAGAAACATTTCAGTATCAAGTAATAAATCAAATTTTGGCAACTTTTCATTTTTAAGGTTTATATATATAATATATATATATATATATATATATATACACACACACACGCAGGGTCATCTGAAGGTGAAAGGGGAGGGGTTGTAGAGGGGTTAAGCACCACCTAAAAAAATTAGCAAACAAGAACCTTTTTTTTTAAAGATCTTAGCCGGGAAAACTTTTTATCTAGACTGGTAAGAAACAGGCACGTCATCCTCCCTACCTTTAGGATCTCTTCGAGACAGCCCTGTATATATACATTGGCGAGCAAGAAAAAAAAAAAACTAACAAATTTCTAAAAAAAACAAGTATATTTTATATTATAAAAGGAAAACTTTATTATATAAAACATCTTACATAAATTTTGAAAAATGTGTATTTTAAAATATATGCTCATAAAAATAAACCAACCAATATAAATAAATAACAGGCTTGTTAGGAAAGTGGGTGCGATTGCACTTTATATCTGACCACGCATATATACGCACTTTATATCTGACCACGCATAATAGTTGCGATAACATGGACACAGCTTTTTAGATGCTTTGAGAACGCTTCGAAAAAAACTTAACTTGATGGGAGACAACTACTAAATAAAGAAATGAACTCTTAACAAAGAAAAAAACTTAACTAAAACAAATAAAATACATCTAGAATAAATTATTTCTAAACTTCTCTATTTTATAATTTTTTTATAAAATTAAGCGAAACTTTTATAAAAAGTAACAACTTACTATTAATGATGGTTTAGTAAAGAAACAAATGTTCTTCAATTTATCAAAGCATTTAACATAATTTTTTAGGTATTAATGCTTTATTTCAACAAGAACTAATAAAACTAATGGTAGTTGAATTATGTAATCAATAAAAAAGTAAATACAAGTTCTAATAAAACTAATGGTAGTTGAATTATGTAATCAATAAAAAAGTAAATACATTTTTATAACCCTTTCATACTTTGCAACAATTCTTCTTTAGTACAAACAAAAGAAATAATTAAATTGTTGCGTTACAATAAAAATATTATAACAACCTTTATAAAAATGCATGTTTATGTTTTGTTCGGCGCTCTGGCACAGTGTTCATTCACTCGTAATTCACTATGTATATATGCAATTTTATGTTCAGCCGCCTGTAAGCTTCTCTATGTTTATTTGATTATTTATTTATTTTATTCAATTTGTTGATTACTATTTTTTAAATTTTATTGAAAACATTGTTGTTGTTGAAAGTTTTTTATAAAATCAATTGTACAAACGTAATTCTTCTTTACTAAACATTTTAAAAAGATTTACATTTAAAGAATAAAAAATTAATCTATATTTTTTATTTATATAATTATTCATTATAATTCTTAATCTAAAATATAAAATATTTTTTTTTTTATAAACGATCAATAAAAGTAAATCATAGCTTAGTTTAAAAGCGCTTTGCTAATATTAAAACATTTGATTACAAAGAATTTCATCGATTTTGGGTGTCAAAAAGTTTGGATATACATGGAAACATACATAAACTTAAATGTTCTCAAAACATCTAAAAAGCTGTGGCCAAGTTGTTACATCAAAATATAATTTGCGTGGTCAGGAATAGAGTGCGATTGCACCCGCTACACAAGCCTGAAATAACAATATGTCATTCTCAACATATTAAATAAAAAAATTTTTTTTATTGTTCGCCTTTTTTTTCGCTCGCCAGTATATATACATACTTATAATTTTAAACAAATTCACCTTTAGCAAGGAAAACCACAATTTTTAGAAAAGTATTTCAGTAGTGTACATTTTCTTGATTTTTAAAAAGTCAAGACAATATTCAACTTTATACTCAAACTTTATAAAAAAGTCATCACTTTTTCATTGCTTTGATCAAATACAAAACAGGCAACCAATTTTGTATTTGATCTCTACACTGTAACTTTGAATTTTAGAATACTTATGAATTTTTATTTTAACAAAATTGTGATAATTATTGCAGTAAATAACAGTTATTTACTGCAAACAGTTACCACAATATTGCTGATACACTTTTATCAATGAATGGCAAGACTCTCACTGAGTCCTCTACTTTACAACTTCTTGTATTATCATTTACTGCTGACCTCTCATGGAAACCATTTATACAATCCATTGCAAAGTTAACACCTGCTAACTTTAGAATTTTTTCTGGTTGTCTTTCGTTATTGTGCCATTTTCTTACTCCCGATTTCATTCGTTCATTGAATATATATATATATATATATATATATATATATATATATATATATATATATATATATATATATCTATATATATAACACACACACTTATATATATATATGCATATACATATACATATATATATATGCATATACATATATATATATATATGTATATATATATATATGTATATGTATATGTATATACATATATATAGATATGTATATATATATATATCTATATATATATATATATATATATATATATATATATATATATATATATATAGATATATATATATATACATACATACATACATACATATATACATATATATACCAGTTCAATATCAGTTGCCTGTTCTCTAAGCAATAAAAAAGAAACAACTTTTTGTTAAGATAAGTGTTTTATTTTGAAGAAAAAAAAACTAAAAAAACTAAAAAAATCTAATTTTTGTTTTAAACAACTTGTTCCATCAGTATTTCTTTTTTTACAATTTTTATTTCAAATTTGAGCTAGAAATTTTTAAACATTTCGACCTAAAATTTGAGCTAAATGTTTCAACAAATATTAGCGATTTTTAAATTAATAGACAAACATTTCCCTCTAATAAATTGCACAAAATTTTTAACAGAAACACCATTAAAGTAAGCTATAGCTGTACAAAAAATATTGAAAGAATTATAAAAGGCCACAAATGCTTATCAAAAAGTATTTACAAATGCATTGTTTCCTCACAAAATAACCCAGATAAACAATATATCGGCTTAACCAAGGGAGAATGGAAAAAACATTGTGCCAACAACAAACAATCTTTTAAACATAAAAAATACTTAAAAGAGATAATGCTGTCAAAATATATTTGGCAACTAAAAGAAAAAAATATTAATTTTAAATTAAACTGGTCTATTCTAAAAACTGTGCCTGTCTATAATAACATTTCCAAAAAATGTATACTATGTTTACAAGAAAAATTTGAAACTGTTCTTTATTTGAGTCATGAAAATATACTAAACAAAAAATCTGAATTAATTTCTAAATGCAGAAATAAAAATAAGTACCTTTTAAAAAATTATAAAAACAAATGACCAGACTAAAATTATTCTAATTCTAAATAATTCTTTTCATGATTAATTTTTTAATTTTAGTTGATGCAACTTCCTGGTTGCAAAATAACTACAGTTATTACATAACTAATTATAACAATTCTCAACTTCCAGTAAAATATTTTTTCTATAGTTTGAATATTTTAATAGAGAAACAAATTATTGAAGACGAAAATCAGATAGTGTTTTTACTAATTTAAAATAAAAATAGATTCGTTTTTTTACTAATTTATTATTGTTCTGTTCTTTAAGAACATTAAGTACTCTATTTGTAGAATACACTAACATAATTTATATATATATATATATATATATATATATATATATATATATATATATATATATATATATATATATATATATATATATATATATATATATATATATATAAACACACATAAAGGTATAGCATTAAAAAGCTAACTTTAACAAGGCATAATAATAAAAAGCAATGTAATAATTAACTTATTATTACATTTTTATTTTAATGTACTAAAAAATACAACAAACTTTAACAGTGACAAAATTTTTCAGCGATTTTGACATCTTGCAACCATCAATTGTCAAATGACCAGCATGTAAAAAATAATTAATCCATTGAGAGCAGTTATAATGAGCCTTTAAAACAACAAAACAAATTTAATTATTAAAATATAGTTAAAATAATACCAAAAATTAAAACAATCATATCCTTCTCACCTCTGCTTGAGCAATTTCATTGTCATGATGTGGAAACTTCAAATCTACACCTCCTGTGTGAATATCAATGGAGTTACCTAATATATCACTAGCCATTGCAGAGCATTCAATATGCCAACCAGGTCGACCCTAAACGAGGTATCTTAAAATGAAACTTTTAGACATAATGAAAATAAATTGTTGAATTTTTATTACTCACATTTCCCCATGGTGAAGGCCAGTATGGTTCGCCAACCTTACTTGCTTTCCAAAGTGCAAAGTCCCTGTCAGATTTTTTGGCACCAGGGTTAAGCTGACTTAAATCACCTGAATATATTCAAATGAAAAATGTGAAAATATACAAAAAGCATTTAAAATATTTAAAATATTTAAAAAAGAATTTTACTATATTAAATAAAACTTAATTCTAAAAAATCCTATACAAATTTTATAGTATATGACATAGAATTATTATTTATTACAAGTACAAGTGTCTTTCATACTTCTAAATTATTTTCTTGCTTTCTAAAGTATTTTATTTATAAAGATTTAATGTTTAATAAAAGCATAACAAATAATAAAATAAAAAATTTATCAACTAATTTTTTACATTTAGAGTATATTTGACATGACTTTATTTTTAATATTTTTTACCTTTATATTTTATATTTATATTCTTGTATACTATTTAGATCTTTACATTTTCTCTGCGTCAATAAGTATAAACAACTCATTATGATCCACCATATTCAAAAAATTTTACAAATATTATATATAATAATTTTAAAAATATATACAATGACCATGTTTAAAATCAGTTGAAAGTAATTTGATAATACTATTAAGTATTTAGCGGACCAACAACTGCACAAAAATGTATTTAAAAGAAACAAACAGTTAAAAGTAACAATAAGTAAAATACGTATCTTATTCTCTCCTTATAGCTGAATTCAGACTCTCCTTATAGCTGAATGCAACAAAAGAAAAAGTCGGATGAAAATTTCATTAAAGGCAAATAAGGGCTAATAATAATATTTAAAAAAAAGAAATGCAAGATAATGTTGAAACTTTTGTTTTATAATAATGATGATTAAAATTTATTGGTTGGGACAGTTTTCTGTAATGCCATTATCTGCAATTTGCAACTAATGCAACTTTTTATAACCTAATGCCCTTTCTGGCATCCTACTACCATTACCCACATTTAAATTGGGGTTTTTTATACCAGATTGTGTGTGTGTGTATATATTATATATATATATATATATATATATATATATATATATATATATATATATATATATATATAATATATATATATATACATACATACATATATATACACACACAGATATATATATATATATATATATATACATATATATATATATATATATATATATATATATATATATATATATATATTATATATATATATATATATATATATATATATATATATATATAGTAGTCACTAGCTTTTTTTGTCTGGAGAAAATTTTTATTTGTCGGTTTTTATCTTGTGTCAAGTTTAACTTAAAGTAAATTATTAAGACTTTTTTGACTGATTTTTTTTTACTTTTTTGATGAAATAATCTAAAATATTTTTAAATATATAAAGTAAAGTATGCAGCACATTTTACTTTATATATTTTTAGATACAAACTAAAAAAAAAAAGAACTTCAGTTAACTAGGTTTTAAATGCCTTTTTCTCTTATACTTCTTAGCCTTTTTACAGAAATTTTATTAACATCAAAACTTTGAAATACTTGATTTTAAATCTTTTACAAACTTATTTTAGAAAAAATAAAAGAAATAAACTTCATTTATAATTTTTAAGAAAATAAAATATTGTGCAAAAAATGTTAAATGAAATTATCGCTAACTTTAACTTAAAGAAATGCAATTAAATACCTTCTCCCTCTGCTAAAGCTGCTAAGTCACCGACAGCTTCTGGGACTAGTTTTGCATATTTATGATTTTCACTGCTCCCAAACTTAATAGTGTCAAAGTAGACGGATCCATTGCACACATACCTTGAAGTAATTATAGTATTATATTTAATGTATACATATAAATATATATTTTTTTAAAATATATAATATACATACACACTCTTTAGCACTCTTATAAAATAAAAAATTTAAACCAGACAGTTTTTTTAAAAGAAAAATTTTTTTTTTTCAAGAACATAGAAAATAAAATATTATGCAAAAGTATTTACATAAGCACTCAAAGCAAGTTAAAGCAGTGCATGCCAAAATGTGCTTTATCTGAAAGTAGATGAGTAACTGCATACAAATATTTTTGCATACTTAGCCTTGCATAAGATGCCATTGATGACATACTAAAATAGCCATCTGCAAGAGTGCAGTTAATACATTGACTGAGGTTTAGGTCTGAACAGGTACTATATAGATAGAAAAAGCTTTTATTAATGCAAACAATTTTTTGCTTTTTCTGTTAGGGGACAGTGGGGCAACATGATACATGAGGCAGCATGAAACATTGTAACTATAGAGGCATCTAAAGAGTTGTGACAACCATTTTCATATGGTGAAACAGTTACTACTAGAGCTATGTTTTAACAAAAGAAATTATATCAATTGACATTTTTAGGTCTGTAAGGGGTTGATGACAAAGTAATTTAATAGTTTTTAAAGTTGATAAGTTATTAAATTGTTTTCAAAGTGTCTATCAGTAAATAATATTATTTTGTAAACTACAATCCATAGGCTCTTCACTTCATTAAACAAATTCATTAAAAAAACGAGTTGATATTAAAAATAAAGCTATTGTTCTCTATTAGCAATTGTGTGTAACTTGATACAGCATTTGTGGGGGGCCATAAAACTGTAGAATAGTACTCCATTGTTTCATAAACAATTTCTTTTAACAATTACAGTCAATTTTTCAGAGACTAATGTAAATGTAATACTAAAAGATCTAATTTATAGTCAAAACTATTATTTATTGATGCCAAATGACATTTAAAACGATATATTATCTGGATTTCTGAAATTTGGACCATTGGATAAATTATTCAAGTTACAATTATTAATTTGTCTTTCAAGTTAAAACCTGCCTTAACTAAATCAGATTGTAAATTAGACCATTTAAAATAAAACTAACAGCAAATAGTCTAATTTACATTCTGATTTAGTTAAACTTCAACATCTTCAACTTCAACATCTTCTCAAAAAAACCTTTACCCAACTAAACTTATTGATTGCATTTTAAAAACCTCAAAAATAAATTACATTAAAAACCTACCAAAGATTCCTTAAAAATAAATTACTTTAAAAACCTACCAACGATTCCTCTAAAATAAATTACTTTAAAATGCCATGATTAAATGATTTATGCAAAAAACATGGTAAAACTCTTAATATCAAATTGGCATTCTCATCCTTTAAAATTTATCCATATTTTTTAACAAAAGATAAAACTCCTTAACATCTCTGCTCAAATGTCATATATAAACTTGTGTGTAAAAGGTGTAATGCTTGTTATGTGGGTCAAACCACTCAACATTTGAGTAAAAGAATTGAGGAACATTTAATATTACAAAAAACTTCAACATATTAATTCAAAAACTAGTTGTTTTAATGTAGCCAATAAATTATTTTCAGTATTAGACTTATTTTCAGTATTAGACTTATTTTCAGTATTAGACTACCCCAAACTTCACATCACTCAAAAATCAAAGAAGCGTTACACATTATGTAGGAAAATTCTGATCTTAATAAACAGGTCTTTAAATACATGCTATCACTCATGCTATAATCATTATTTTCTATTACTCTATGACATATGTATTACACTAATTATCTACATTTTCCATTATTCTATGACGTAGGTTTTCACATCTTTCATGTTTTCTTTTGTACAACTAACAAATAAATCAATGTTTGTTTTCACTATATATTAAATAGTTTTTGTATTTAACAGTTTTATACTGGAAAATGATTATTGTATAATCAAAACATGTTGTTTAAACTGAAAAAAAATTGTTATATTTATTAGACTTATTACAAAATTTGTGCTATTACAACCATATATATATATATATATATATATATATATATATATATATATATATATATATATATATATATATATATATATATATATATATATATATATATATATATATATATATATATATATATAATTATTAGGGGCTATTCTAGACCGCTTTTGACAGAGTCGACCGTATTTAGGTGCCGATTTGGGCACCGCCCTAATTAAAATTTGAAGACCTTTTTCTTTTTTTTTACATTTTTTATGGCAAATATTGTAAATTTTGAAAAAAAATGCCAATTTTTTGCTTAATTTCTCTGGGACAGGGGGTACAACCAACCAAATGTTTTTCCTAGAAAAGCCCCTGATTATATATATATATATATATATATATATATATATATATATATATATATATATATATACACATATATATATATACACATATATATACATATATATATATATATATATATATATATATATATATATATATATATATATACATATATATATATATATATATATATATATACATATATATATATATATATATATACACATATATATAAATATACATATATATATATACATATATATATATATATATATACATATATATATATATATATATATATATATATATACATATATATATATATATATATATACATATATATATATATATATATATATATATATACACATATATATAAATATACATATATATATATACATATATATATATATATATATATACATATATATATATATATATATATATATATATATATATATATATATATATATATATATATGTATATATATATATATATATATATATATATATATATATATATATATATATATATATATATATATATATATATATATATAATATATATATATATATATATATATATATATATATATATATATATATATACACACAGGAATCAGTGAATGTTAAAAGGGCAGAAAGTCCAATAATGTAAACTTTCAGGAAAATAAAAAAAACTGCATTTTCCCTCGTAATAACTTTTTGTTAATGGTTCAATAATTTTTTTTTGAAATGTGAAAAACATTATCCTCTTCAAAAAAAAAATTACTAAACTATTAACAAAAATTTACTACAGGGAAAATGCAGTTTTTTTTAGTTTCTCGAAAGTTTACAAAGTTGGACTTCCGCCCTTTTAACATTCACCGATTCATATATACTATGTATATTTTAAATGTATATACTGCTTTAGTGGTTGTTTTTTTCGCTTATGAAAAACCTTAAAATACTAACCCAAAACCATTTTCAATAATACGTTCAATGTATGCAACAATCTCTGGAATGTACTGACTTACTCGAGTAATTATGTCTGCAGGTCGAATCTTGAAAAAAAAAAAAGAAGAATGATGGAACTGACAAAATTACACTGTAAGCATTTTAATAAGTTTATAAACTTTATTAAGTTGGGGAAATATAATTTTTCACAATCAAAAAGTTTTTTGTTCAGAAACAATTAAAGAAAAAATTTTACTAACATTTAGAGATTTCATATCCTCATTGTATTCTTTTTCCCAATATTGAGTTAACTCGCTGAATATACGATGCTCAGTTATGGTACTGCCAAACTAAAAATTAGAGTTAAAGAAAAAAATAAAAAAAAGATCATATATTATACATTCAAATCATTCTTTTTGTTAAAGCTTTAAAACATTTAAAAATTTTAAGCAATACCTGTGCATCAAGCCACTCAGATAGTGGGTCATGTGATTTTAATAACAAATCCTAACAAACAAAGTCTAAATTATTGATTTTAATAAATTATTGATCTAAAGTATTTATGCAAAAAAAATTAAACAACAATATATAGATATATCTATTCTTTCTTTATATATAACTCAGGCCGTGCAAAGATTAAAAAACTAAATTTTAAATGTCATGTTAATGCAGCAAACTTAAGTATAATAATCAGATCTAAAATATAATTTATGGCGTCGACAACTTTTTTTCAACATTTTTTTTTAACCCATATTTATAACCCGTTTTTTTTAACCCATTTAAAAGATTAAAAAATACGATTGTGTTTTTTAGACATTTGCTTATTTATTTAAAACAGATTAAAAAAATATTATAGTTTATTATTTTTAATATTATATTTTCTTTCAAATATATAAGCAAACCTTAAATGTTGAGTCTATCATTAATGATTGTTAAAACTGTTGATAAATCAATCATTATATCAAAACAAAATAATTGAATTTTTAAAAGCTAATGTCCTATTGTTTAGCTAAAATTAAATTTTTTTACAACTTTTAATCTTATTTGTTTACTGACTTTTTGTCATTTAAATTAACAGAAATAAATATTTCATTTTGTAAATTATATGGTAAAAATTTAAGACAATGAGAAATTATAATATACAAATTATAGGCATATAACTGAGTAACTTAATCTAAAATACTCACATGTTTACTAAATAATGTTTTTTTATAAAGATATATATTTTCATTGATTTTTATTATTATTGATTTTAGTTTTGTTTATTAAAATTGATTAATCTTATACTGCCTAATGATGCTGATTAGCATCACTATTTCTATGCTTTTTTATTAGCTTCATGATCAGCATCACTAATTGTTTCTCAAGGATAGTAAAAACTATAAAACAACTTTATTATCGTTTCAAATATCTGTGTTATTGTTTCACTTTTAAATGTTCTTGAAAATCGCGCTAAAATGAACAACTTAGTATTTTTTTCTCGAGAATTTTCAATTAATATCTGAGTAGGAATTTATTTTTGGTTAGATAATCATTTTTTTTTTTTTTAATGATAAAATTTGTTTCACAGTCCTAGAATAAATGTTACATTTATGATTGAAATTTGAATATGTGATGTCAAACCATGCAACTCAAGGTGTTTGTTTTCTACTTCATGGGTTTAAATTGTTGTATCCTTACACTGTTATTTTCATTTTATTAGGAATATTTTTATGCTGATATTAAGAATATGTGCATGAAAATATTTAATTATGTGAAAATAACTTATAAAAAATATTTATGAGATAGAGTAAATTTAATAAATGCAATAATTTTTTATATTTTGATGTAACAGATTGCTACCCTACCATGAGTGTTCAATCATTTTATGGGAAAAAAAAAACTCTAAAAAAACTATTGCAAGAATAATTCCTATTGAAAGTGATGACAGATGTCTGATGACAAAAAGCATGATAAAGACTAAAATCCTCCTGTAAGTAATAATAAAAGTACAGAAGAATGCAGTGATATTGAGAACTTCCATCAAAAACTAGAAAAAATGACAGCATATCTTCAACTAGAACAACAAAAACTCCAATGGAAAACTACAAAAGATGTAACAAACAGAAAATTACCATTTTCAGGAGATGAGAATCGAGGTGCTCATTAGGGTGGATTGAAAAACAGAATTTTTTTTTAAATTGCCTTGTAATAGCTCTAAATATATGCTATATAATAAAATATCACTGAATTAACAAAAAATTTCGAAATTAAAATATTTTTAGAGTTGCCTCTAGTCCCTTGAACATTTTAGGGCACCTAATATTCTGGGAAAAAAATTTTTTTCAAAAGTAGATCAACCTGGTACTCAAAAGAAGTGAAATTTTATAAAAAGTTCGAAAATAATAATTGTTTTATAAAAAAACTTTAAAAAAAAAAATATTATCGAAAAATCTGTAAAAATGCACTCTTTATTTTTAGTTAAAAAACCAAAAAAAAAAAAAAGTTATTAAATGCAATGAAATTCAAAATAATAATTTTTACATAAAACAAATATTATTTTCAAACATTTTATAAAATTTTGCTTCTTTTGAGTACCAGGTTGGTCTACTTTTGAAGAATTTTTTTTCCCAGAATATTAGGGGCCCTAAAATGTTTAAGGGACCAGAGGCAATTCTAAAAACATTTTAATTTCATAATTTTTTGTTAATTCAGTGATATTTCATTATATAGCATATATTTAGAGTTATTACAAGGCAATATTAAAAAAATTCTGTTTTTCAATGCACCCTAGTGCTCATGTCCTAGGGTAAAAACTTCAATTCAATTTTTGAGTCATTATTTCTTGTTACATTGGAGCAGCATATTATTGAACAGAATAATCTTTATGCAGTTCAAACTTGTCCTGAAAACACTGCAGCTAACAGTAGCAGAATTAGAAAAGTTTCTTGGCATAGCCATGTGGCTAATACTATTCAAGACATCCATACAAGAAAGTACAAGAAATACTGGAATGCCAAATATAAAGTTGAAAATGTGTCAAAAATTATCAAAGTCAACAGGTGGGAAGAAATCAAATGTTTTATCCACTTCAACGAAAATACAACTTTAGAGCTAGACGCCAATCTGCTTCACAAAATTAGGCCACGCTTGACAGATACTCAATTGTCTGAACACAAATCCTAAGGAGCAATCTTTGTGTGTAGATAAGCAAATAGTTCCATTTAAAGGTCATAGTCACTTAAAACAGTACATTAAAAACAAACCTCACAACTGGGAATATAAGATTTGGGTACTTTCTGGTAAATCTAGTTTTGCATATGACATGGAAGATTGTACTGGTAAAGAAAACCTAGTCCTCCCCAGTGAAAGTGATCGTGGACCAAGTTTCAATGTCATTGTGCACTTGGTCTGGCCTATTCTAGCTGTTGGACACAAACTGTATTTTGATATTTAGTTATTTTACAAGCATTGATTTAATGGTTTACTTAAAAAATCAAGTATTTCAAAGCATGGGAACTGTGAGGGTAAACAGATTGCAAGGTCTTTCAGCAAAAACGGAAAAGGATCTGAAGAAGACTGGCTGTGTATCCATGGCTGAGTACTTAGCTGATGTTGATGGAGCAACCCTCACATTTATACAATGGTATTGCAATAAAATGGACAATCCACTTTCGACTTACCCGAGTAGAGTCAAAAATAAAAGTGAAGCAATGGTTTTTGGCAGAGAAAACTAGAAAGGAAATTGATTGCCCACAGATAATTTACACTTATAACCAGCATATGTTTTGATATTTATTTAATATTTAAATGGTTATGATTTGTTTGATAGCTTGATAGGACTTAATTGTATCACCATTTGATCAAAGAAATGGTATCATAGGTTTTTTTATTATCTGGACATGGCCGTAGTGAATGCATGGCTTCAATACAGGCAAGCTTGTTTGCAACAGAACAGTCTATCAAAAATGCTCAGATTGACAGAATTTGAAGCTGAAATGGCAGAAGGTAATTAATAAGTATGAATGAAACTTTTTTACCAGCTGATATAGAAAACTATTTTTTTCTTCATACCTTATTTAGTATTATTTTTTCTTTTTTCTTAATACTTTTTCTTTTTTCATTATTTTCAATTTTCTTATTTTCCTTTTATACATATTTTACTTCTTTTCATTCTATTATAACTTTATGCAAAGCAAGGAAAAGAACAATTAAAAAGAGAACTGTAGGTCAGCCAAACTTGGAGAGTCAACTTCAATCTATCACAAAGAAGGCACGACATCAACAGTCACTATTTCATTTTCATACGAAGTTACAGTTATTTAAAAATGAAATTTTCAAACAATCATAAATGACATTTTTATCTTTTTAAATTTCAATGATTTCATTTATTTTGAGGAAATTATAAAAATGTGTTTGATTGGTTATGTAGTGCATGCAGATGCCAATTGGCATATTTTGATCATTTTCCACCTCTGTTGAAAAAAAAAATTTAATGATGATACTTTTATTTTATTTTGTTTTTTAACCCAAAGAAAAAAATATTTTTACTTTTAATCAAATAACAATTTTTTTATTCATGCAATAGAGGGTTAAAACTAGTTTTTCTATTGCTGAATATTTCAATTAAAAAGAATTTTTCTTTTCATCTGAACTTATTCCATTTGTAAACAATAAATATACTATATGTATTATTTATGTAACTAAAAATTATAAAAGTTTGACAATTATTAACTATTATTAATTATTGATAATCATCAGTGGTTTTTAAAAAAAATCTTTAGACTTATTTAAATATTACCAAAAACAAACAAATTTTGGAGTAACATAAACAGAGCAGCCCTACACGAAATCGCTGTACGAATATATAAAATGCACAATGCGTATCACTTTATCACAAGGCGTACATTAGGGTTATAACTGAAAATTTAAATTTTGTTTTTCCTGTGGTCACAAATGAAGAACATTTCATCATTTGTGACCACAGGAAAAACAACTGGTTATTTTATTTAAAAAAAACCTATACCGCCATTTAAAAAAGCAATTTTAAAAAAGAAAACTGAAATTTTAAGTGTTAAAATTTTAGGTATATTTTTTAAAGGGAAAAGTATTGTTTATATATATATATATATATATATATATATAATATATATATATATATATATATATATATATATATATATATATATATATATATATATACATACAGGCTATATATATATATATACATACTATATACATACTATATACAGGCTATATATATATATATATACATACAGGCTATATATATATATATATATATATATATATATATATATATATATATATATATATATATATATATATATATATATATATATATTATATATATATATATATATATATATATATATATACATACAGGCTTAGGTGGGAGTAAATGAATGCGGGAGCGGATAAAAGCTCTCATTAAACAAACATAGCAAGCCATGTGAGCTGATGCTCTAAACAGCTTTTTTGAGAGCTTTTGTTTTTTGAGCAAGTTATTTGTTTATTTATTAAATAAATTGCTAGTTGCGAACAATATTTAACAGAATGTGGGTGAGAGCGAGAGCTAAAGCTCCTGCTCTCTGTCGAGGCCTCTCTCTCTCTCTCGCTCTATATATATATATATATATATATATATATATATATATATATATATATATATATATATATATATATATATATATATATATATATATATATATAAAATATATATATATATATATATATATATATATATATATATATATATATATTAGGGGTATGACTAAAAAATTTTTTTATGAATTTTCAATTCCCCAAGTCACTATGAGTGGAGAAATTATATTTATAAACAAAAAATATAAGAATTTGATGTTAATTTTTGAAAAAGATCACCCCCAAGCTGAAAATAACTTTTCCTATCTTTTTAGTGTTATTTTTATGAGTTATAAATAACGTAATAGACATACAAAAATGGCTAAAAATATATCTGAAATTTTTTCTGAAACTAATAAAATGCCAACAAAACAGCATACCATCAATCAATTTAAAAGTTTGTCATTAAATGTGAAAAGCAGAAAGGAGAGAGTTGCAACTTTGACTAAAGAAACTGAACTAATTTCGAGAAAGCTGAATATTCCAATTCTACAAGGGAAATCAGCATCAGAATGAAAAACAGAAAATGTATTGAAAAAACTTGACAAAGATAGTCGAATGCCCGGAACTCAAAATTTAATCCAATTGTTTTACATAACTGATGAAAAAGGTGAATGGTTGTGTCAGGATGATAAAGAATTTTATGGTCTGCAAATGCCAACAAATGGAAGGGCTGGATATTGAACCACAATTGAAGATACTGAAGGTATTCATCCAAGAAAACTAGTGTTGATAATGAAACAAGCGTCCATCAGCCAAGACCAAGATTTGGATGAATCAACTAGTGAAGGAGTCATTCAGAAACTGAAGAGCAGTGTTCCAGCAGAGATAATGAAGCTGAAGATGTAGAACGTTTCTCACTTCATCAGCTGAAAGACAAATAACAAATTTGGCTGTAAACTTAGTGATTTCTGCGAAGATTAGTATGGAAAAAGCACACAAAGTCTGCAAAACTCTATCAAAAGATGGAATTTCTATTCCTCCTCCAACTCAAAGTGGTGTCTACAATGGTATAATGAGAGAAGGAGAAAAGTTGAAAGCAAATTATATGGAGAACTTAAAAAAAATGAAAAGTGGTCTTTGCACTTTGATGGAAAGCACATAAAGAAAATGGAACATTAAGTAGTTGTTTTGAAAAATGAGAAGAGAGAGATTAGACTTGCTGTTCTCGAGCTGATGAATGAAAAGGTGAAACAATATTTAATGTGATAAAGCTTGTGCTGGATGAATATGAGCTGTGGCTAGCCATAAAAACAATTGTATCTGACACAACATCTGAAAATGCAAGAATAAGAACTGGTGTAGTAACACCATACTTTAGATACCTCCTTTAAAACATGTCATGAATGATCTATTTGAAAGATCGATAATATCACCGAATCTTTATTACCTTTTTGTGACGATTACTGCAAAAGTATGAGAACCTGAAGTTATTATTTCAGAATACTGGAAATTTTAGTCCACAGAGCCAACACCGATTCCAACACAAGGTCAAATACATGTGCAGAACATGCTTTAAAAGTGATGCAAGATTAAGTATCTTTATGTCATAGCATAGAAAAACTTAATATTAAATACTTATTGTCAAATACATTGTAAAAATATTTTAATTATTTGTTTTATGGGTTTTCCGTAAAGTCCTGGAACAAAATTATATTTCTTACAAATCTTTGATTTAAATGGGGGGTGAACTTTTTTGAGATGTAGTATAAATGTTTGATATTTTCTTGATTTTCACATAAAAACTCCACTAAATTGAGTATGGGGATACAGAGTTGCAAAATTGTCATACCCCTAATATATATATATATACATATATATATATATATATATATATATATATATATATATATATATATATATATATATATATATACATACATATATATATATATATATATATATATATACATACATATATATATATATATATATATATATATATATATATATATATATATACATACATATATATATATATATATATATATATATATACATACATATATATATATATATATATATATATATATATATATATATATATATATATATATATACATATATATATATATAATATATATATATATATATATATATATATATATATATATATATATATATATATATATATATATATATATATATATGTATATATAGATCTACAGTTTGTTGTCTTTGGGAAGAGCGGAAGGAAAAAAGTGATTCTTACGCCAACACATACGTCACTTTTAATTACTTTTGACTTTCATCCAACATTTGCGTGTTGGACGAAAGTAAAAACCATTAATTTAATTACAAATAAATCGTTTTTAAAAAAAACCACAAAAACGCAAATCTAATTGACCAGAATGTTTTAAAAGCATTCTGAATGTTTTTAACAATATAAACAATGTTTTTATTTTTATTTTTTTTAATAAAATGTTTTTATTTTTAATTTTTTTTACTGTAAATCATGCGCGGAGTGTTGCTACATCGACTATCTTATAGCCTGACTCGCAAGGGAGTGCTGCTACATCGACTGACAAATAGCCTGATTCGCAAGGGAGTGCTGCTACATCGACTGACAAATAGCCTGACCCGCAAGGGAGTGCTGCTACATCGACTGACAAATAGCCTGACCCGCAAGGGAGTGCTGCTACATCGACTGAGGGTTTGGTTGGGGCAGGCAGTCTATCATTAATTAAAAAAAAAAATTCCGGTCTTGCATTTTAATTTTTACTTTTTGTCAACAAAATATGGAAAAAACTTTCGGACAACATCTACAGGTTGTATATATACATATATATATATATATATATATATATATATATATATATATATATATATATATATATATATATATATATATATATATATATATATATATATATATGTTATATAAACAAATTTTGTAAACTAATGAGTGAGAAGCATAAATGTTTTTGTTTTTAATAATATTTAATCATAACCACAAATTTGTAAAAAATGACTTAAGTAGTGTTCAAATTAAGGTGACTATATATACAACTAGTGAACTATAAACTGAATTTAGAAAGTTTTAGTAATTACTAACAACAACTAATTTGAAAATTAAAACTTTTTTACCTCCTTGAGGTGGTCTATTTCTGCTGTTGATGCTCCAGAAGAAATTGCTTTTCTAAATTGATCTTCACAACTGACCACTGACTCCTAAAAAAATATTATCAACAATAAAATTTTCAAATGAAACACTCATTTTATTATCATTAGTTGGTTTAAATTCTTGACTAGATCCAATAAGAACATACGACCTGCGTATGGCTAACATATGCAGTATTTAATAGGGATGTTAAAAATTAGGTCATGGAAAAATTTTCACTAACAAATAGGCAATTTTTTGTGGACTTTAATAAAGAAATGAAATTTTACCTTAAACTGGCCCCATAAAATTTTCAAAAAAAACTTTTTTTTATAAATTGCATAAAACACCGGGAAAAAAATTAAAAAACTGGATTCATTTCTGACTGGATTCAAAACATTCATTTGTTAAAATACTATTTTAACAAATGAATGTTTTTGTTATTTAAAAGACATATACCAAAAATTATCATGTTTCATTTTCATGCTTTGTGCCAGACCTGTAACCATTGTTACTCACAAAAAAAAAGGGGAGGGGGAAGACATTTCTCAATCCTTTTTGGTTATTTCAATTTATTTATATTTTCTCATTATTAGAAATAACCAATAAGGATTGGAAGGGATTTAGCAGTATTAGCAAGAAAACAGAAACGTGTTTAACAAGAAAAAAGAGTGTAAGTTTTTTATTGTAGAGATTTGTAAGTTTTAGTTGTAAGAGTTTAAATATAAAAAGCAAAATTTTTCTCAGTGATTTAGCTACTTTGTAATTTTTTTTGTATAGTTGTTATAGTATTTTTAAAAACTTTTTTGAATCAAATAGCAATTATGTAAGATATTCAATGTAAATCGATTAATTTTTAATAGAATTTAAAAATGAGAACAAGAAAGAGATAATTAGAGCCTGTTCACAGTGGTAGTGGTTGTTCCAAGCCCAAAAAAAGCTGATCATAACAACAAAGAAATTAAAATTTTATTATATCAACTAACATAACTTGCTTTATTTTTTATAGAACTATTTTGGGCAAGAACTGACCACAAGACAATCGTTAAAGCTATCAAGATGAATAAGTTTATATTCAAGGAAGACAAACCAAATGACATTGCCTTCATCAGAGATCAGATAACAGATCGCAAGATGTGTATCAAAGATCTGGGCAAAGCCAGAGCTGACTATTTAAAGCAAAAAGAAAAGAGAGATCTGGAAAGAGTGACTAATAGAATGCCTTCTATTTTAGATGCTCAGGATTCAGTACTTAATACTTCAAGTTTATCTGACACACTCAGTTCAAGTGGCAGTGAATATCAACCTTGTCCTGCCAAAAAAAAACACATCATATTCTGAATCTCAATATATTGACATTAGCAAAGACACCATATAAAACACAATGAAAATAGCTCTGGGAGTCAACATATGTGCCAATAAAATCACAACTACTCTAACAAAGTTGGTTATTAAAGGGGGAGATAATCCAAATAAGCTGCCTCTTTCATATTCAAGTGTATATAGAATGAAAAATAAGATACTTGATGAAGATTTTGAAAAATTAAACAAAATTATTGCAGTATCACATCAACCACAAGGATGGCAAGCTTGAATTACATTTTGATGGCAAAATATGAAAGGATTTAACACCTGAGCACTATGACCAAGCAAAGGACAGGAACTGTGTACTTGTAAGTTTTGATGGAAAAAAATGTCTGCAAGGTGCACCAGGCATTGACTCTGGCACTGGCCTAAACAAGTTTAATGCAATCAGTGACCTTTTGAAAAAGATGGACATAGCTGACAATGTGCACTCTATATGCTTTAATACTACCAGCAGCAATACTGGCAAACTGCATTGAACTATATACAGGTGAATAAGAATAAGAATCAATTTTTAAACTTTTATTACTAACTTTATTGTTTGAATTTTTAAAGTACTATAGTTTTAGTTAAGCATTTTACTTCTGAAAAATTGTTTATAGAAAGTAGTTTATTTAATAAAATGGCATCTTGGTTAAGTAAATGGAGAAGTGTTAAACGATTAGTTAACGAGAAAAGAAGAAGAAAGTAAGAATAATGTTTATTCTGGTGATAAAAATGTTCCTGTTGACAGTTATGTTTATGGTGGAAGTGTTTTAATGAGTTATGACCAAATAGTTAAAAATAATGTTACATTAACCTCTTGTACTTATGATGATTTTGATATCTCATGTAATTCATCTTATGATACAACTGCATCTAGTACAAATAATGATTTTTAAACATTGAACTCATTTGATAAGCAATATAATGAATTGGAAACAACATCACTATTGCAAGATCTGGCATCTTGGGCATCCCAAAATAGATTGACACAGATAGCAATAAATGAAGTATTAGGTATCCTAGTTAAACATGGTCATTCCAATGAACTACCAAATGATTCAAGAACCTTACTAAAAACACCAAGGTCTGTAGAAAGTGTGAATATATGTGGAGGGAGTTATGTGTACATTGGAATTGCTTTAGGAATCATAAGAACCTTGAATGAAAATAATGGTTACACAGAAAAAAAAATAGAATTGACTGTTAACATTGATGGTTTGCCTTTGTTTAAGTCCTCTTCTACACAGTTATGGCCTATTCTTTGTAAGTTTAGCATTTTAAACCCATTTATTGTTGCACTATATTGTGGTGAGAAAAAGCCAAATAATGTTGATGACTTCATGAAAGATTTCTTAACAGAGTATGATTATTTAAAAACCAATAACTTAATTTACCATGATCGATCCTACTTAGTTTCAATAAAGTATTTTACATGCGATGCTCCAGCGAGACAATTTCTTAAGTTACTTTAGTTGTGAGCGGTTCACAACACAAGGTGAATGGAAAGGAAGAATGGTTTTTCATGAACTTGATTGTTGTAAAAGAACTGACGATAAGTTCAGTTTACTAAAATATCCTAAACACCAGCTTCGACTGAGTCCTCTAATAAGTTATGGCATTAGTTGTGTGAATCAATTTGTTTTAGATTTTATGCATTTAATATGTCTAGGTGTGGTAAAACAACTTATAAGTTTTTTAAACTTTGGTCCGCCCGTATGTCGTCTTTCCCAACTTCAAATTAGTAGAATTTCAGAAAGTCTTGTTCAATTAAATGGATGTATGCCAAGTGAGTTTGCAAGGCAGCCTAGATCATTAGAAGACTTCAAAAGATGGAAAGCAACAGAGTTTCGTCAATTTTTACTTTATACTGGACCGGCTGTTTTAAAAAAACCTTATCAAAAAATTTCTATGCCCATTTTGTCACACTTGGTGTAGCTATTACAATTATGTCATACACAAGTGTATCAAAAAGGTCAGAAGTAATGTTAGATTATGCAAATGAACTTTTACTGTGGTTTGTGTCTGAGGCAAAAGTTTTGTATGGACAAACATTTACATCTTATAATGTGCACACTTTAATCCACCAACACGAGGACATAGTAAATCATAAAACAAATCTTTATGAATTATCTACTTTCTCATTCGAGAATTATATGTACATATTAAAAAAGTTTATTAAGAAATCCCAAAATCCACTTGCACAAGTTGTAAAGCGTTTGTCTGAGATAGAAACATCAGGGTCATTGTTTTCTTCAAAAGCTGTTTTCACCTGTTTCAATAAAAGAGAAAGATCGTTGGTTTTTACTTGAGTCAAACAATTTTGCTCAAGTCAAAGATATATTATATAACAATTTATTTTTTGTGTGATATACTTATCAAATATCAAATATCAAATCTTATCAAATAAAAAGTTTGTATACAAATCCATGTGATTCAAAAAAAAATAATATTGGTTATGTTCAAAGTAATGTTTGTATGAAGCAGAAAGTTTTGCATAGATCTGCATTTAAGTGCAAAGTGGCAAGTTTACCCAATTTACCAAATGATAATAGTTTTGTACTTGTGCCTCTATTGGACAAAGTTCATTGGTCATAGACTAAAAGTTTTCTTCTTTTTACATGTGTAGTACTTAATAATTATATATCATTATATACGTGATTATAATAATGAATAAAGTTAACCAAAATATGTTTTGTTAAACATTTAACACTGAATGTAATTTTTTTATAACAGTAAAAGTGTTGTGTGAGTATGTACATATATATAATATATATGTATATATAATATATATATATATATATATATATATATATATATATATATATGTATATATATATATATGTATATATATATATATAAACATATATCTATACATATATATCTATACAAAACAAAACAGTTTACTATCCCACAAATATTTATACAAAACGCTTATTCCGTGATAGAGCTGAACCTCAACAGGATTGGCAGAAGTATCAACTAGTACGAGTAAAGTTAACAGGTTTTTATTATTTGCTTTGTTTTAAATTTTATTATTTGATAAATATTGATATTGACATATTAAACTTTTTCAGATTTTTTTAGATTTAGAAATTTGAGGGTCAAACTTTAACTTTGTCAAAGTATCCTAAATAAAATGAATCCTATTTTAGGTGATCAAGATGTTTGTGAAAATTATTTTCAAACAGACCAGAAGCAAGAAAATGAATACATAAATTTTGAAAGTATGTACTGTTATTTTTACTTATAAACATTTTTATGTAATTTTTTTTAATGCTTAAATATTTTTATGCTATTTTTTTATAATTTCTTTAAAATGAATTGGTTCATTTTAAGTATCTGTATTAGGGTGGAGCAATTTTTATTGAAAATAAAAAGTTCGAAAAATTAATATTCCTGAGACTCAAACTGATGTCTGTTAATTATATCACGAAAGTAAAAAAGTATTTTTACATTTAGACGAGTTCTTGAGGCTTGTCTTAGAACCCAAAAGTTTATACGACTCCTAATATTA
This sequence comes from Hydra vulgaris, assembly GCF_038396675.1. Taxonomy (NCBI): domain Eukaryota; kingdom Metazoa; phylum Cnidaria; class Hydrozoa; order Anthoathecata; family Hydridae; genus Hydra; species Hydra vulgaris. The sequence goes on along the minus strand of NC_088921.1, from coordinate 24,421,968 downwards.
TTATCAACCTTAGACTCCAAAAAAGTGGAATAAATTGCTACTTTTATAAATAATCATTTTATTAATATAAATTTTTTGGTAAAAAAAATAGTTGCAAAATATACCTAAAAAACTTTACTGCAGTACTAAAAACCTTTATTGCATATTTTGTTCAAAAGAAAAAAGTAAGCTTTTTTAATTAAAAGATAATAATTCACAGCTCAGTCACATCAAATTTCAAAAAAATTTAAAATTGCTCCACCCTAATCTTTATATTTATAGTAATATATATTTATGCATAGAACCTGTCAATTTCAATAAAAGTATACCAATACCGAAATTCCCAAGTAATTTATCACCAAAAGAAAATTATCAGCATTCTGGCACATCTTCATTGTTACATTCTTCTCCTATGAACAACTTATTTGATAAGGTGTGTGCAAGGGTTGAATCTTGCTCAAGATCATCTTCTCCTTCAGCAGTGTCTAAATATTCACAGTATTCATCAAGAGGTAATGCTAAAAATCAAATTAACGATGCCAAGAAATTGCAATCATCTACCTAGATTTAGGAGTTCTGTACAATTTTCTTCAACTCATAGCCAATTGCCACCTGTTGTTTATCATTCACCTGAGGGAGAGTCAACTCATCAAAATTGCCGTTTTGCAAAACCAACAAGAAATGACGAAGCTTAAAATGTCTTAAGTAAATTTCCGCTTTCTGAAAAACGTGAGATGACTTTTGTAGTATTTACTATTTTTATGTATATATGTGTTATATTTGATGATGATGATGATGATGATGGTGATGATGATGATGATGATGATATATATATATACACCCTCGGAATAAATAAGTCAACAATAATTTTGCAAAAAATTGAGCTCATCAATAATTTGCCAACATAATTTATTAGAGGGCAGCAGCAGGTCGGCAAAAAAAAATTGATACAAAGGTCTTACCATAAAACATAGAAACGAGGTCGGCAACTCTTTGCTGACCTCAAAGGGCTATAAATACACAGACATATATATGTCTGTGTATATATAGCCCTAGGAATTAGGATCAGCATTCAGCAATCCTGACCTTCAAGTGTTTGAGGTCGGCAAAAATTAAATTAGAATTTCAATACAAGGTAATTCAGCTGCTTAGTGAGATAAAATCAGATTCAAATAGCCATCATTTTCAATGCACATATAAAGCTGCTCAAGATGACAATCTATTACTTCTTTTAAACACTGTAGAAGAATTTGACGACTTTGAGAACAAAATATCTTCAAATGAAGATGTGTTTAATTTACTTGTACGTATTTTATTTATAATTATTTTATAAACAACCAAGCAAATTTTATAAAATGTGTACTTAAAACTTGCAAAATCTTAGGTCAACCGAACTAGTCGAGTTGGTGGAGCAAATTACAAAACAAGCATAAAAAACATCATGCAACAGTAAGTTCATTTTGTTACTATATAGGAGATGTAAACTCCTAAGTGCTTCTCAAGTGTTTTATTATTATTTTTCTTAAAATACTTTTATAGTGGTAATGTTTTACATAAATGTTTTCAAAACTAATGATATTATATTTATATTACCACCATTTTGTAGTTAGAAACGGTTTTGAAATTCAGACGTAACATTTGCATATGTAATAATAATGACAAATATAGACAATATATACATATATTAATGTATATATTAAATACAGACAATATATTCATTAATATTTAAACTGTTGGATATTTTTATTTCTATTTAAAGATTAATTAAAAGTTTAATTGCAGATAACAAGACTCTTAATTTGTGCATATGAGATTTTTATTTCTTTTCTGCAATTTTTAGGGTAATGTCAAATAGTCTTCAAGCTAAATTTAGTATGGCAGGTAAGAGAGGACAAAAGAAAGCTTTCAAAAAGACCAAATTTTATCATGCTGTATCTGGTAATTGCTTAAATTTTATATGACCAACAGCCCTTAAATTTCTTAGTCTTGTTGATATAAAACTAGCTGTTAGCAATCTACAGATCGATTTCCACTTAAAATATGTCAGATAAAATTTTTAAATAATTAACCGTTGTTCTATTTTTAGATTCGGTTTTGGCGACTTATGCAGAGAGTACGAGATCCACAGTTCGAGATTTTTTGAAAGATTATCTAAAATATGCTCCTGATAGGCTAAACAGAGGTGGGCGCAAGAGCTCGCCACGCACTCCAGAGTAACGAAAGTTATTTGTAGGGTTGATACAACCAATATTTATAAAAAGTTTAATTGCAGATAACGAAGAAATCTTTAAATTTGTGCTGTATTTGTTTTGAAATAAGAATTATATACCGTACAAATCACTTAATTTGTGATGCATTTGTTTTGAAATAAGAATTATATACATATTATTTGTTGTATTATTTCAAGAGATGTTTTTTATATGCCTAAAATTTATTTTGGTTGTTTTAAATTGGTAAGAACGACCAACGTAGGTTGAAATAACGTTTATATAACATAAAATCAATGTGTTTCTTACGTCTGTCCGCAACGTTCGTTAAACGTTGACAAAAACAACACCATAATTTGTTTCCATTTCAACTAACTTTCAACGTCAGTTCAACGAGTACCGCGACGTTATAACAATGTTGTATCAACGTTTTTGTGCTTGCTGGGCTATTACAGATTTAGTTATGTTTTTTTATTCATATAATATAGAGATGTTGTATTTTTTTTCATGTTTTAAATCTCGTCTGATATTTGTTATTTCGTAATCATGAAATAACATGCTTAAAATAACAACTTCTCAAAATAAGCACGCTTTTTAAGACAGCTTGGGAATTTCACAATTGCGAAATGATGTGTATATATATGTGTAGTTTATTTTATTTTTGTTTATGATCCGCAGTCAATTTAAAGTATAACACATTCAACGAAATAAAATATAATTATATGAAAAGTTCATATAATTCAATATGTAATTCATATAATTATACTAAATTCATATAAGTTCATATCTTTATCTTCATTTTTATAAATTTTTAATATTTATTTATTTTGTATTTCAATATTATTTTTCATATTTTGCAAATTATAGTATTCAAAAACGTGCTGCCATGGCTGATAAACCAAAAGTAATTGAAGATTTTAAAAAAGGACTTCAGGACAAAAACTCTGTGTGGAATTACTTTTTGCGAGAAAAGTCTGGAGCTGCAGCAAAATGTAAAAAATGTGCTAGAGAAATGAAGACCTGTGGTGGCTCGACTAGTGGACTCCATACACATTTAAGGACTTCTCACCAAATAAATTTATTGAAACGTTATCAAGTTGAAGTTTCAACTTCGCCATCTACTGCTGGTGTTTCAACAACGTCTGATTTGCAACTCGTTAGGCCCAGAAATAAAATTACAACTTTTTATATGAAAAACGAAGACGAAGATACACTGCAAAATGATTTAGCTAAAATGACGGCCACCGATGGCTTGCCATTCAAAGTTTTTATAACATCTAATGAGCTAAGAAAATCGCTGGTAGCTTGAGGTTTTGATGTGCCAAAATCATCTGAATCCATTCGCCAAATAGTTATGAAATATGATACTAAAATTAAAAATTCAATAATGGAAGAATTATCTGAATTTCAACGTCAAGGAAATCGATTTAGTCTTACGTTTGACGAGTGGACTTCAGTAAAAATTAGACGTTATTTGATCATTAATGTTCATTCTCGAAATAGATTTTAGAATTTGGGTTTAGCAAGAGCTAATGGACATTTCCCAGCAGAAATGTGTGTTAAGTTAATTGAAAACATACTGAAGGAACACAACTTAAAAATTGATCGCGATATTGTATGTATTACCACAGATAGTGCTTCGGTTATGAAGAAAGTAGGCCGATTAAGGTCCATCGACCAACAACTTTGTCTAATCCATGGAATCCATTTGGCTGTGGTTGACGTCTTGTATAAAATAACAGTTGTGGAATCGACAGATGATTATTTTGAATCTGATGAAGATAGTGCTGATGAGATTTCCGATGAATATAATGAAGACCATTTAGACGAACTTAAGATTTTTCAGAGCTCACCAAATTCAAATGAACTTGCAAATAACTTGGCTCCATTGATAAGCAAAGTTAGAAAAATTGTAAAGCTGTTCAGACGATCACCAACAAAAAATGAAACCCCTAAAGTTTATGTAAAAACTGAACAGGGTAATAACCTGTCATTAATATTAGATAAGACCAGATGGAACAGCTTACTTTTTATGCTAGAGCGTTTTTATAAACTAAAAAATTCTATTCAAAAAGCCCTGATTAACTTAAACTTGAGTATTAATTTTATGGAATCTGAATTAGAATTAATACTATCAACAGTTTCTATGTTGTTACCAGTGAAATTGGCTGTAGAGGCCTTATGTCAGAGAGACGCTAATCTATCAGCTGATGCTACCCTGGCATTTATGCTGCAAAATTTAGGCGTAGGACCATTAAGTAACAATATGAAGACCTCCTTAATTAAAAGAATAAAAGAAAGACGCACAAATTTATCTTATCTCATACAATATCTTCATAAAGGAGATCAAGCTCATAATAATTTTGGTTCAGATATCATATTTGATTGGCTAACTAAAACTGCTTTGGTAAATTTAATTGTGCATCTTATCCAGCGGCTTGACGTTGGTCTACGATTATATTTTAACTATTCCCCCAACGAGCGTAGAAGCTGAACGGGCTTTCTCTTCATCGGGAATGTTATGTACGAAAACTCGATTATCTTTAAATGACGAAACTTTAAATAATTTATGTTTTTTGCAGGCCTATTTTAATAATAAATAACTTTTTTATGTTTTTTGTTTCAAATTAATTAATTATATATATTATTTTAACTTAAAAAATAAAGTTTTGGAACCGTTTAATTGTTGCTTTGGGTTTTACTTAATTTTTTTTTAGTAATTGTAAATACCGGTATTATTACCGGTATTTCGGTTTTCACTTAACCTAATACCGAAAAACCGGTATTCCATTTTTGGTCCGGTATTGGATGTCCTACCCCTAGTATTTAAGTCATATATACTTAATATTATTTTATTTAAGTTGTAGTATATATATATATATATATATATATATATATATATATATATATATGTATATATATATATATATATATATAATATATATATATATATATAATATATATATATATATATATATATATATATATATATATATATATATATATATATATATATATATATATATATAAGTTACAGCATTAAAGTCTTTAACTTTTTTCAAAAATAAACTCTACGTATCATGACAGTCCTAACACTTACCTTTTACGACTTCTGAACAAATCAACTTTGTCAGATTTAATGCAACGTACAGCATGGTAAAAAAAAATCATTTGGTGTGTGTATTTAGCACATATTGATGTTATCATATGCTGAGTTTCATAGTTTTTACTTGAAGTTTTACAAGCATTTTTATGTTTTTTCTGTCATGACTGTCATAACTGTGACAGTCATAACGAAAAATCCAATGCTTAAAAACAACAAATAAAATGACACAATCAATGATGTAAGAAAAAAAGTTTAAATGATTATTAACAACCATGTACATTATGTTTAAAAAATGCACTATAACTCTATCAAAGTTTCCAATTATGGATATACGAGACTATTTTTAACGCTTTACAACAGGAGTGTAAATAAGTGTCAAAACACAATTATATAACCCTTACAACATTTAAACCATGCTATGGTATGATAAAATATTTTTTTTTAATAACTATTTTGCTTAAAAGTATTTTTAAATAGTTAAAAAAAAGAGTTATGAAGTTTAGTATGTGTTTTCATAACTTTTTGCTTGTAAGTATGCATATACGTATGTATGTATTTTATTTTATTTTTCTCCCCAATACTTCAGAGGAGCCCACCACAGCCGAAGTTTTTATATAATTCCTTTAATAAAAGAAATTGTTGTTAGAATAACTAAAGTTCAATACTTAAAGAATTTCCAGTTTTACAAGGTATATTTTTATTTTAAATCAAACTTGGTATATTAACTATAATATCAATAAAGTATTTATAATTCAAAGATTTTCTATAGTTCAGTTGCTTAACATTATAAAAATATTTTTCAATACAAAATATTATTTTAGCATTTTTTCTGTATTCTCAAAAAATATTCTAAACATTCAACGTTTGTTTGAAATCTAAATCTTAATCCTAAACATTTAAAGTTTGTTTGAAATCTATTATTATTACATTTTTAAGCAATAATGTCAATGCTATTTACTTGTTATTCAAACTAAAAGTTATTGTATTAAAAGTAGTACTGTAAGCTAGTACTGTAATAAATAGGGACAAAAAATAATAACACAAAAGCTGTGTTTTTCATCAGTTGCCATATCAAAATAAGAATAGTGGTATGACAGTAAGAATAAGATTTAAACTATTTAAATCAATGTAATATAAACAGCTACCTGTGAATAATTAAATGTGTAAAAGTTGCAAAAAATCTAATTAGCAACATTTAAATGAAAAATTATAAAACTATAAAATTGATTTAAAAATAATCAAAATAACACTCAAAAATTGATACAGTCTTTTTTCCTGCTACAGGCATGTTTATGATACGATATGATATGATATGATATCATGCTGATAAAGGCATGTTTATGAATATTAAAAAAATATTGATGCATAACAGCAGACATATTAATGCATATTGAATGAAATGTTCAAGACATGTTAATAACAATGACAAACATATTGACAGAAATAATGATGCATGCATTACAAATACCAACTAAAATACTAAGCAATTTTGAAACTTTATAAAATCAAAGCAGTGTAAAATAAAATAAAATTTTTTTTAATTTTTACTTTTAAATTTACGATACTAAATAAAGATGATAAAGAAATAAAGATAATAGAAGCTGATAAACAAAAAGAAAAATAAAGAAAAAAAGAACTTACCAGGATTTTGTTAATCATTACTATTTTGTCAGCATCAGTTGTTTTTAAAAGTTTTTCTCTGTAATTCTAAAATTAACACAACTATAAAAAATTAGCGTTGTCATTAAAAATTAACAATGTTAATTTTTATGAGAACAATAAAGATAATAAACTTGAAAAGAAAAAAAGAGGAAAAAAATATTAAAACAAAAAAAAATTAAAACAAAGAAAATATAACAATACTTTTGTTATTTGATTATGACCATAATAATGACTAAATTATAAGAATAAAACAAAACAAAAAACCTTTAAAGAAACATCCAAATCTTGCAATATTTTTTCATTTGATGGATTGCTTTCTCTGAACTGCTTTATCAAATGATTTCTTCTTGCTCTATTGATTATCTAATAAAATATTTGATAATTTCATTGTCACTAAACTCCAAAACCAATAAAAACTTAATAGATAAATAACAACTTTTATTAAAACAACCATTAAAACATTTCTAGTTTTGCTAAATCACAGAAGAGAGATAACTAATACTAATCCACAGCAATGCAAAACTTGCCTTTTCTTTTTTTTTTTTTTGCACTTTTATTTATAACTAGGGTGTGCCACACAAACTTAACTTAGTGACAAAGGTTTGTGATTGACATGATTAAGTTCAGCAATATCATATAAGATGACAATTCAACACTACTGGATGGAAGATACATAAAAACCTAATCAAGACACAAGGAGAAGTTTCAACAATAATAAAAACCATCAAAAAAGTAGAAACAACATAATTCTCTGCACAACAAACAATATCTCACTTATAACAACCAATCTAACTACCAACAATTAGAGTAATAAACTTTAAATATGACAAACTGCATATCCATTATTACATAACCAATAACTAAACTAAACTCATTGTCTGTCACCTATCTAGACTATTTTTATACTAAAGCTACATCATTGAATTACCAAATATTTAAAGAATTTTATCTAGCTTATGCTTACTTTGAATATGATGTTTTTTATTATGGATATTTAGTTAATTGAATTTTCAGTTTTTCCTATTACAATACTTGTAGAAAATACCAATCTACTTTAGATCAGTTGTGGTATTGCACTATATGCACTCCATTAAATTTCAACTCAAAAATAAAAAAAACATGTTGAAGACCTATCTAAACCAATGGAGATAAGAAGGAAAAAAAAAAAAAAAAAAAAAAAAAAATTTAAAAGATGAATTTAATTGTGTAACTTTAGCAACACAATACAACACAAGATTATGAATACTATGTATAATTATTCTTATTACTTTTTATTACATTTATATAGAAAAAGTTTTTTTATTACATTATAAATTACATTATCATAGAAAAACTTATTCCTATTGATGTTCTAGATATTACTTAAAAAAATTATAAAAATAATAACTTTTTGAAATAATAACTTTTTGAAATAATAACATTTAAAATAATTCAAACTATTTTAAAGAAATTGAATTGCAACCACATTTCTAATGACTTTGGTACACATCCCTGGCAGTTATTTGCAACCATCTTGATTCTCAAGGTTTCCAATTTAAAGTTATAAGTTTAAGAGAGAATTGAGAATTAAAACATATAAATTAAGTAGATTTAAGCAGAATATACAACATACAAATGATTTAGTCAGGAGATGGGACAGGAGGAAAAGGGGGCTAGAATATGTAAACAAATTTTAAAAAATCCGTATCTGCAAACAAGTTCCTTTACAGATTTTATTTTAAAAAACCAAACAGAAACTCAAAGTGCTTTATAGAAACAGAATTAAAAAAAAATCCAGGCGTAAGCTTAAAAAAAAACTGTTAAAAAATGAATACAAATTAAAAATTTAATTTAGGTAAAACAAAAGTAAATTTTAAATGCAAATTGAAAATGTTTTAAAAATAAAACCTTGTCATCAACATCAGTTATATTCATGACATAATATATGTCATAGTTGAAGTAGTCGCTCATAACACGACGAAGAATATCAAAAGATATGTATGACCTAAAAAAGGAAGAAAAAATAAATAATGATTTATTTTTTTAAAGTTACATTCTACGTAACTTTTTTCATACATTTTTTTTAGGCGCCCCAAGAAGTCTTGTCAGTCTTATCACAGAGCACCACGGAAGAGCATTTAATAGGAAGTTCGTGCCTCCTTCCCAACCGATTTTGCAAAATTTGACCAGAGGTGGGGTTTGAACCAAGAATCTTATGTTTCTGAGGCAAGTGCACTACTACTATGCCACGGCTGCATTAATATTCAATATATATAAATATATATATATATATATATATATATATATATATATATATATATATATATATATATATATAATTTAAGTTTTATGATGGCATAGGCCTCAATAATTCCTAATCTGATTGGCCATGATACTGAAAAATGTTGTTATTGTCAATTCTTTTATATTTTCCATACTATTTGTTCTTAACTTGCTGTGATTTAATAAAACCAATAGTTCTATTATATTGAAATTTTTATTTACATCTCTGCTATTTATTTTAATTCTATCTTCATATTTTTATATCTCTGCAATATAACTTTAATCATAATATTTATTAACTTTGAAAAAGAATTTTATTGTTGTTGTTGTTGTTGTGTGTTTTTTTTTGTTACTTGTAAAATTCAAATTAAAAAAAATTATAATAATAATGAGCAACTAAATATTTGCATAACAACTAGTGTCCACTTAGCTTACCTGGCATGTCCCATATGTGAAGCATCATAAACAGTAGGACCGCAGCTATACCATGTCACTTTGTTCCCAGATTGTGGGACAAAGAGATTCTAAAATCACAAAATCAAACAAACAATACAAATAAATCTATTAATCTAGTAAAGTTCAAAAAGTTCAAAAACTCTAAATATTAATAAATAAATATTAAAGGAACTCCTAAGAAAGTGCCAAAACAAGTTGTGTTTATATAATAGATAAACATTAGAAAATAAATTAAAAGTTAATTAAACTTTCCAAAACAAATTATTGAATGAGATATTAACAATAGTATTTGTTTTTTTTTGCCATTATACTTCCAGTTGAGAGCTTAATTTAAGGCTCTCAAATCTGCATAGTTTTTTCCATTATAAAAACATCTGGTTTCAATGATCACGACCAGGACAATTTTTGTACTTTATGAAAGAAATATCAATATATATTTAAAAAAAAAATTAACTTAAAAAATTAGTACTAACATTCATGCCTTTTAACATTATGCATATCAAGGGTCTGGTCTATGGTCCCTTTTTGTACAGATTTTTCAAGGTTTTCAATTTCCAGTTTGCTACCAAACTAATACTTCAATTTGATATCAAACTTCAATTGCCAGTTTGGTATCAAACTGATACTTTTCGAACACATCAAGTTTTTTTTCTCCAAAAACTTGTTTAATTTACTTACATTGATAGGCCAGTACGACAAACACCTTTATCAAAAATATTTTTACAACTCTTGAGTTGAATTTTTTTAACATTGTAAAGCCTATCTAAATAATGTGAACTGTTCATAACGTCAGTGTGTTTTCTTGTATTTCAGGTTTTTTAACACCAATTCTCATTTTTGTTTTCTATTCCGAAAGTATCTAATATGAAATTAAGGTCAGCACTTGTGTGATGTACAAATGCAAAGAAAGTTATTTTTGTCATTTTTTATGTCAGTCTTGCTGAATGTAGACCTGCATAAATAGAACTAAAATTAATTTCATGTAAGATCTTGAATTAAAAAACTCACCGTTTCTCGGGTAAGACTATTATATAGATGAAGTTGACTTTTGTTAGTCTGATTGTCTAAACAAGGTTGTGTCCAATGTTGCATTCTGATATTTATGAAAGATATCCTTTGTGTAGAATATTTAAATATATTTAAAATAGCGTTGTTTTTGAAAAACCTAAGGAATTAAAAAACTTTATCATTATTACTAATAAAACAAGTATTAAAAAGATCTTATCAATATATTTATCAATAAACAAATTATCAATATAATTTTAACAGAACTCAAAATAAGTGTTGAATTTTAGCGCTAGTCTGACCTGTATGACAGCTTGCTAGAAAATTAACCAAATTTTATTTTTGTATTTCAACATTCATTTTGAACCCCATTATATAATAACAATAATATTAATAACAATAATATTAATAACAATAATATTAATAACAATAATATTAATAACAATAATAATAATCATAACAATATTAACAATAATGGTATTTGATCAAAACTCATTAATTACTTTAAAACAACCACTTTTAATTTTGTGAAATGTATTTAAAACTAAAAACGGAAATCCTATTTATATATTTCATTAGAGTTTAGACATATTCAATATACAATCTGACCTCGAACAATTTCATTTAAACTTTCTCTTATTTTATTTTTATTTTTATTTTAAATCTGTGGAATAAAATCACAGTTTTTATTTGATTTTCCACTTACTAACTGCATATTTATCTCTTTTTTAAGTACCATTAGAACTTAAAAAAATACAATTACTTTTATATAATAATTTATAAATTTTTTGTTCAATTTATACAGGTCTTTTATATTACGCAAATATTTTAATACTTTTTCAAATCGAAATATTTAAATACTTATATAATTTATATTGCGCATAACTGCAATTAATATTGCATTAAAATTAATTTATAATGTAATATGTCATTAGAATAACTTTTTATTTTTATATTATCAAAATTAATTGTAATAATAAAAATATAACTATTTTTAATAATTAAAATGTAACTACTTATAATAACATAAAATGATAAAAAATTAAATCAAATTTGCAACTAATTTTCCTATAGGCTGTCAATCAGTCAGATCTATATTCAAACAATATGGGTATGTTCTGGTCTAATTTTCATAGGTAAAATAAAACTTTGTACATGATTTTTTACAAAGTAATATACAATTCACTCAGAAAATTTTTAATTGCTGTTGCAGGGAATTATTATGTTCAAAACCTTCACATTATTCTATTTTATATTATTGAAATATTTAACATAAATTTTAAAAGTTTGTGTAAAATTTTATATTCAATTTATAAACTATATTTTTAAGTTTTAAATTTTATTTAATAATATTTTTAACTTAAAAATATTATTAAATAAAATTTTATTACTACTCATTGAACTTTATTTATTATGTATGTGTTTATTATTTATTTATGTATTTATTATGTATTATGTATTATATTCTATGTATACATCTTTTCAAAACTTTGTAGATCACAAATCTGTTGAAATTAAAATCCTAGCTGCTAGTCCATGATTTTTAACAAACTTGATTTAAGCCATTAATTGAAAAAATATACTTTCATCTGGTCTATGGTAAAGGAAAAAACTGTACAGTTATGTAAAAATTAAAAGTTACTTCAACTATCTGCAGTACTTTTTAAAGTTATTATAAACTTACAACAAGCAATAGAACCACACTTCCAGACCTACAGTAAGCAAAAGAACCACACTTCCAGACCTACAATAAGCAATAGAACCACACTTCCAGACCTACAGTAAGCAATAGAACCACACTTCCAGATTTTTTAAATCCAATAGAAGCAATAACTAAGGAATTTAAAATCGAAAGATTTTATTTCCTAAATTAAAATTTTTAATTAATATTTCATAAAAGATGTTAAAAAACCAATAAATAAAATTGAAATAAATAGAAAATAAAAGTATTATAAATGTCTAGAACTTAATTTCACAACAGCTTACATCAGTAATTGTATAAATTTGATATTAAGACCAGTACTTATAATACAATAAAATTCTCAATGGATTCTCCAATTTATTCAGACATGCTTTTCCTTCAAAAATCTAACCCTAGACAAAGCTTCTGTCAGATGTTTTGTCTAGGGATTGTCAAGCATTCTGTCAGATCAAGTTATCCTGCTACTGGTAACATGTAACCCAGTACAATCTGCTTCATGTCCAGCTGCCTTGTAGGATACGCCTTTTTAGGCAATGGCTAGGAGATGCCAACTCCGATTTAAAACACCCCCTGCCTTGGGGCTCTTGGTTGAGTAAAGGCTAGAGATGGTGTCTTGATAAAAATACGCATCTTGGGCAAATGTTAAATGCACCCAGCTACTGTCGTGTAGAAGGCCTCCTAGGCAAAGACTTAAGGGGTAAACAGATTCTATCTGTTGACCAGCCTCACACCCCTTCTTCATCTATTAGGCTGGCGCAGATGTATTTCTGATACATTGTTTCCAGATTAGGATGTTGAGTGCTGGATCATCTTGACTCAATGCATGGGTTTTGCTTGTGTCTCTGTTTTTATGACTAGGCAACTCATTCTATTATCTCCTAATGAGGGTACAGCACTGAAAATCAGTTTTATGGTTCTGAGGCTGGCTGGTAGTCAGGTTTCCCGAACTCTGTGGTAGCTCTCAGAGAGGCTGATTCCATCAACAGCTGAAAAATATCAAAGTATTAACAGTGCCATGTTGCGCATGGATGGTGTCCCTGTTTGTACTTTTGGTGTGCATTGCGGACGCCACATTTTGAGCCCTTAGTTACAGCTTAGGGTTTATTAGTAGTAATGAGACAATTGCTTCGGCTATTAAACAGTGTTCTGAGTACTATCTATGCTTTGAGTCAAGTTCTTCAATCTAATTTAAAAATGAATAAAGTACCAAAAACTATAAAACACAAAAATCCATCATCATCACCAAGTTCTCTAAACCTATCATTCACTAATATTCGTGGTCTTCGAAGTAACTTTTCTTCCCTTGAGTCTTATCTCTTGCAAAGTTCACCAGACCTACTTGCTCTTTGTGAGACTAATTTGAGTTCAGCTGTCTCATCTTGTGATCTTAGTGTTGATGGTTATCTTCCTCTAATTCGTAAAGACTCCAATAGTCACATGCTTGGCCTGGGCATTTACATTCGTAAGAATTCATCCATTTGTCGTGAAACTAGGTTTGAATCCACAGACTATTCTTTTATGTGCTTTCGTTTAGCACCACTTCACTCTATTGCCTTTCTCTTTGTTCTATATCGCTCTCCTTTATCTCAAGACTGCACACTTTTTGACGTTACCTCTTACAACTACAGTAGAGCTGACTGGGATTCTTTCCGTGATTTCCTTCACGATGGCCCTTGGGTAGAAATCTTTCAACTTCCTGTCGACAGATGTGCTTCTTACATAACTTCGTGGATTCAGGCTGGCATGGAATCTTTTATTCCCTCTTGACGATTCCAGGTCAAGCCTCACTCTCCTCCATGGTTTTTCTTACACTGTGCTGCTGCGATTGCCAATCGAAACCGTTACTTCCATATTTATCAGCAAAACAATTCTCCAGAAAACAGGCGTCTGTTTATTACTGCTAGAAACAATTGTAAAAAGGTTTTGTCTAACGCCAAAACCCGCTATTCTCAGGTCATGAAATCTCGTATCTCATCTCAAAAATTAGGCTCTCGTGACTTCTGGAGAATCTTTAATAATATCAATAATATGGGCAAATCTATAATTCCACCTCTCTTGTATGGTTCAGACTTTGTCACCTCACCTAAAGACAAAGCTGAATTGTTTGCTAAAAACTTTTCATCAATATCATCTCTTGATTCCACTAGTTGCTTCTACCTAATATTGCCAACAAACAGGCTGATCCATTACTTGACATTCATATCACTCCAGCATCTGTATCTAAAGTGATTTCCTGCCTAGACTCTTCTACAACTTGTTGCCCGGACAACATACCTGTTATTGTCTTGCAGAAGTGTTCTCCAAAGCTGTCGTCTATACTCTCAAAACTATTCAACAAGTGATTATCAGAGTCATGCTTTCCAGCCTGCTGGAAAGCCGCATCTGTTATCCCTATCTTCAAAAATTCTGGAGAGCAATCTGATTCATTTAACTACCGTCCTATTAGTCTCCTTCCTATCATAAGCAAAGTTTTTGAATCTTTAATTAACAAACACTTAATTTCTCATCTTGAATCTAATAACTTACTTTCTAATAATAAAATACTAGTAATAACTGACAGGTTTTATCGTGCATTAGATGAAGGTGGAGAGGTTAAGGCCATCGCTCTCGACATTTCAAAAGCGTTTGATAAAGTTTGGCATGCTGGTCTTCTCCATAAGCTTTCTTCTTATGGTGTATCCGGCAACATCTTTAAGATCATCGAATCCTTCCTTTCCAATCGTAGCATAAAAGTTGCCCTCGATGGACAACACTCTTCTTCTTATTCTGAAACTTCAGGGGTTCCTCAAGGTTCTATCCTTGGCCCTATACTCTTTTTAATTTACATTAACGATCTTCCAGATATTCTCTCATCTAAGGTGGCATTGTTTGCTGATGACACTACCATTTATTCTTGTCGTGATAAAAAACCAACACCCTCTGATTGCTTGAAGGGGGGAATTTGAGCTTGAAAAGGATCTTACTTCTGCTACAGCATGGGGCTCACAGTGGCTGGTGAACTTTAATTCAGATAAAACTCAATTTTTTTCAGCCAATCGTTATCGCAATAATTTAGATCTTCCTATATTTATGAACGGTGATGTACTCGATGAGTCACCTACTCTTCATCTTCTAGGATTAACTCTTACTTCCAATCTTTCTTGGAAACCATATATCAAATCAGTTGCAAAATTAGCATCTGCTAAGGTTGCATCTCTTTATCGAGCTCGTCACTTTCTTACTTCGGATTCTATTCTCTATCTCTATAAATCTCAAATCCGGCCTTGTATGGAATATTGTTGCCATATCTGGGGTGGATCCTTTAATGATGCCCTTTCTCTTTTAGACAAGGTGCAAAAACGCGTTGTAAACATAGTTGGACCTGTTCTTGCAGCCAACCTCCAACCATTATCACATCATCATAATGTTGCTTCTCTTTCTCTTTTCTACAAATACTATAATGGGCACTGCTCTAAAGAGCTAGCGTCTCTTGTGCCATCTACTAAATTCATTCTTGTGTTACTCGTTATTCAATTAAGTGTCATCCTTTTTCTGTGACTGTTCCTAAGTGCTCCAAAAACGCTTATTCGTCTAGTTTTTTTCCTCGAACATCTTTGGAATTCGCTTCCTTCATCTTGCTTTCCTGACTCATATAATTTGATATCTTTTAAGTCGTCTGTCAATCGTTATCTTGCTCTACAATCTTCATCTTTTCTCTTTCAGTAATTTCCAACTTTAATTAGTGGCTGCTTGCAGCTTTGTTGGAAGCGAAGATGTTTAAAAAAAAAAAAAAAATCATGAGTTCACTAACTTTGATGTTAACCAGTAAAAATCGCTTCTAATATGTTTATCAAGTTCTCACCTAATAACTTTTTGAAATTAGTTTTAACTTTAGCAGCCATAACATGGTTTTTCTTTAGCTAAAAGTGGAAAAATTATATTTGTTAAAGCTAAATGCCCTCTTCTAGAACTAAATTTAATACAAGATTCCTTGTATTAAACGTAGTTCTAGAAGAGGGCATTTAGCATTAATTTACATACAATTTGTTTGTTTAAAAGTGGAAGTGTCATTGTGCTTATAGTGTTTGGCAAATAACTTTTTTTTTGAGGTACTATATAAAGCACTAACAATCTGTGAACACCTCTTAACTTTCCTTTATATAAAGCTATATAAAGCACTAACTATATAAAGCACTATATAAAGCTCTAACTATATGAAGCACTAACAATCTGTGAACACCTCTTAACATTCCTTTCCTTTAGAATACAAGTATCTTTTTTTTCAGAAGGCTTAGTTCTTTTAAAATTTTGAATTCTTCAGTTTTATTTTCAGTTAATTCACGATTTATCTCTGGTTGATAATTTTTTGGTAAACCCTGGCCTCCATCAGCCATTCCCTAAAATAAACAGATTTACTTAAAATTTAATTACGAATTACAAATTTAATTATAATGTAAATATGAAACACAATGATACCTTATTGTATACTTTTTCACTAATCTCTTTAACTCTCATCACGGCATTTATAATATTTTGTGAATAGTTTTTCTTAATTTGGGATTTTAGGGAACTTTCTATCTATATTATTTGTGTTTTGCTTATCATTATTTAGTGTTATTCTGCAGGTGCCACATTTACAAAGAGGATATTTACTGTTTAATATGTTAAAATCTGAATTTATATACATTTAAATTTGCAAATTTAGATTGCAAACTGTTGAGAATTTTTTTTTTAATTATTATCCCCACATAATGCACTTTTAATCAAAATTTGTCATGATTTGTTTGGCAAATCTAAGTATAATCCTCAACACTTACATATTAAAAACATCATAATTTGTTAAAAAATAAAGAAGATGCTAAAGATAAAAAATTCATTTTAAAAATGCTAAATTTGAAAATAATTTAAAAATCTAAGATAAGCAGCTAGGATTTTAATTTCAACAGATTTGTGATGCACAAAAAAAGTTCTTAAAGGATCTGGAAACATTTTTCATTTACATTTTAATGGATATTGAATTTGCCAAGGGCCAATGTGCCTATAGGTAGTTCAAGGCCAGATTATAAAAAGTAATAATATGCAGTTAAATAAATCATGCACACAAAATGTCATCTATTAAGCAGGTACATTTACAATAATGTAAATTAGAAAAATAGTTAAAAACTATTATTAAACTAGTACTTATAACCGCGATCATACTTACATAGAAGAATTTCCTGTTTAACTATCTACTTTTCACTAAAATAAGAAAATTAGGAAAGATGCAATGTCTTATTGTTGTGCATTGAATAAATTATTGTGTATTGTGTAAATTAATTAATTATAAATGATAAACTATTTGCATATATGTGTGTGTATATATATATATATAAAATATATATATATATATATATATATATATATATATATTTTAAAATAAAGTCCAGAAAAGAACAATTCTTACACATAAACTGCTAAACTACTCACAAATTATATTTATACTTTAATATCACTTTTTAGTAAATGCTTAATGTTTACATTGATAAATGTACAATTTTTGTTAATGCTTTATCATTATCATTAGTTGAATTATCCTTATTATTACTTTTTTATTATTATTAATAATTAATTGTATAGGTTTTTAGAATTAATTTGGAGTGTGAAACAAATGCGCTCAGATGAAAGGCTAAAAAGATGATTGAAGAATTGTGTAAGAAAAATAATTTGAAATTTTATTACAGAGATACCATGAATAAATATAAAAGAATAGGAAACTCTTATTATTTCATATTCTATTATATTTAAATCTATACAAGTATATACTCATTAAGTTAAATGCAAAAAACATAGATAACAAAAAATTATAACGTTTGATTGACATTCAGCATAACTCAACGAATTACTTTAAATAATAAACTATAAATGAAACTAACTTTCCAGGTCCCTTAAAAACAGAAACTCAGATGAAAGTTAGTTTTTTGACAACTTAGCCTACAAATTAGTATCTATAAAAATATTTTTATTTTTATTTAAAAATAATTATAATCACATGTTAGTTACAGTTACTTATTATTTTAATGCTCAATAGTTTAACAGTACTTTATGGGTACTCTAATTATATAACAAAATACCTACATAAATATCAATAAACCATAGTTTCAATTTTAAAAAATTATTCTATGTTAGAGAAAAACTAGTTTATAATATTCTTTATAATTACTCTAAATAAGTTTCATAATCATAGACTATGATTTATGAAATTTATATATCATGTTTTAAAGAATACCATTACTTATTATGATATTCGTTTCATGATAATATTATAATAATACTAACAACAATAAAGATAATAGCAAAAACAACAACAATAATAACAATAATAACAATAAAAATAATGAAACCCTATATTTACTAATATAAAAAAAAATGCATGTGTGTGCTTGTGATAAGAACACACACACACACACACACACACACACACACACACACACACACACACACACACACACACACACACACACACACACACACATACACACACACACAAAAACACACACACAAAACACACACACACACACTTGCAAAAATAAACACGCACACAAAAAAAAACACACAGTACACTGTAGACATGTGACATTAAAATAACTGTAAAATTATATAACAAAAATAGGACTTTTAAATTTTCCATACTACTAGGTAAGGTTTTCTCTCGTGAGAAGCCGGATAAATTTCCATAAATTTATTTTTTTACAAAAGCTGAATTTAAAAAAATAACAACTAATCAAAGAAAAAAATGACTACTAAAATGACTAAAAAATTCGACGAATTCATAAAACGTTTTATGCGTTACGTATACCAATTTTTAATGAGCATTTAGCCGGCAGGAAGAGGGTGATGCAAGATATATAACGGCAATTCTTTAAACTAAGTCAGTCACGTTTTCTTTTCTTTGCGTTACGTCTCACAATACTTAAATAAACGTTTTTGCCGGCATGAAGAGGATGATGCAATAGTAGTCGCCGTTCAATAATAATTGAACGCCAAATCTTTTACGTCGCTGCCTGTTAACTCAAACAAACTGCCTTGCGTTAAACTTTTATTCATTATTGTTTCCTTCGCGTTTTAAAAAGATGAAGAAAGCAGTTTTATATGAAAATTCATTTTTATACAGAACTGAATATAAATAAAATAGTTAAGTAAGAAAATTCACAATTACAAATGAAATATTTTGATATTTACACTGAATATCCTAACATAACTGTTTTATTTTTTTTTTATTTTTTTGTTTTCCTATTTTTTTTAATTTCGCTTACATTAAAATATGTCACAGTGCAGTTATATGACGTATATACGGCGTTACAATTAGAAAAATTCTAAAATCAGCATAATTAAAGAAAGAAAAACACTCACATATATAAATATAAGCATATATACACTTACAAATGTATAGATGCGCACATATATAAATTGCTAACAATTAAACATAAGCTAGGATCTGAAAGAAAATCACAAGATCTTGTCGTCAGAACCTTATAAAATACAAGCAAGCAAAATAAAGACAAGTATAACATACTAAAAAATAAAGTAAAAATAAAAATAAAAAAAGTAATAAAACCCAAGTTGAATAACAATTTTCAAAATATTAGAAGTATCTGAGTATATTATCAAGTGAAAAAATACATTTTTTAGATTGAGCTTGAAATTCCGCTGAACAATATTATTACATAGGTGGAGTTCACGATAAGCAATGCAAAATTGATTAAAATATGTGTGACAAAACGGCTCATTTAACAAATTTATGTTTCTCATATCGTATTTGTTGTTAGGTTTGAGTTTGAAAATATTATTAGAAGCGGTAGAAGATAAATTATTTCTCCATAAATTTACAAAACATAAAACTTTAAATACATTGAGTTCAAATAAATTTAATAATCTCATTTCAGTAAAAATAGGTTTTGTATGTGTAAAACGATCAGCATAGTTAATTATGCGGATCGCTTGTTTTTGACGACGATAAAGAAGTTTTAACTTTTTACAGTACTCCCCAAGCAGTGTTAGCATAATTTATGTAACTGTGGATAAAAGAGTAATAGAGTTGGCTTAAGCAATTTTTATTACGGTAGTTACGAGCTTTATATAGAATCTCAATGTTTTATGAAAATTTAGTAGATACATAATTAATGTGTTGATATCAGGAGATGTTTTCATCGAGATAAACGCCCAAGAATTTTGTAATGGCATCATTTTTTATTTCAATTTCGTCTATATAAAGTTGCGGAAAGTTTCTTGGTTAACTTATTACATTTAAACCAATTTGATATATGTTTTAGTTCTTTATTACTGCTTGAGAGGAATAGATTGGTATCATCTCCGTACGTGATACTTTTATGGTTTGAAGCTTTATTCAAATCATTTATATATATCAAGAAAATTAGGGGTCCGAGGATTGAACGTTGGGAACACCGCATACGATATTAAGATAATTATTTTGATAACCATCGTTACTAATTACAAATTGTTTTCTTTTTGTTAAGCAGCTTCTAAACCATTTTAAACCTTTAATTTCATAATATTTAAGTTTTTGTAGTAAAATATATATTATGAAATTATACAAATTTTGACACAGTATATCATTGTAATGATATACTGTGTCGAAAGCTTTTGATAGGTCAATGAAGGTACTAAACAAGTAATGTGATTATTGCATGCTCTGTTGAGTTTTTTTTTTTTTTTTAAATCTTCGCTTCCAACAAGGTTGCATGCAACCACTAATTAGAGTCGAAAGTTACTGGAAGAGAAAAGATGAAGATTTTAGAGCAAGATAACAATTGACAGTAGACTTAAAAGTTTGAAAATTATATTAATCAAGAAAGCAAGATGAAGGAAGGGAATTCCAAAGAACTGTTGTTCGAGGAAAAAAACTAGACGAATAAGAGTTTTTGGAGCACATAGAAACAGTCACAGAAATAGGATGAGATTTAATTGAATGACGAGTAACACCAGAATGAATTTTAGTAGATAGCAGAAGAGACGCTTGCTCTTTAGAGCAGTGCCCATTATAGTATTTGAAGAAGAGAGAAAGAGAAGCAACATCACGACGATTTAATAATGGTTGGATTGCACCTTGTCAAAAAGAGTAAGGGCATTATTAGAAGATCCGCCCCAGATATGGCAACCGTATTCCATTCAAGGCTGGATTTGAGATTTATAGAGATAGAGAATAGAATACGGAGTAAGAAAACGTCGAGCTTGATAAAGAGATGCCTTTTTAATAGCCGAATGTGTCGAGCTCGATAAAGTTACCTTTTTTAAGGCGGTAGACCTATGAAAAATAGAGATTTTTGATCAAAAATTGAAAAAATAGGTAATTTATTGTTTTTATATAAAAATTTATCCTCTATCTGCTGATATATGACTTGTTTAGGTTTGATCAAAATAAAAGGTTTTAAATTAGCATATTTTATTAGCTACTTTATTTGTTTATCTTAGCAACGCCATAGCAACGAAAAGTTGAGTCCTTTTTTTTACCCAAATTAGATGGCCAAAATGACAAATCTTGTAAAGCTTCTTTTTCCAATATAATATTGATCTGCGGTGATTTTGGTCATGCTTTCAAGTCACATTTTCTTATAATAATTGTCATATTAAACTGTTTAATATTGGTTGTGGTATAAAATCATTATTTATGAATTTTTCAACTCTTGATTTAAATCAAACAAGTTGTACTTGTGTATAACTGGAATGTCTTCTGAAAAAAGCAACAAGCAAAATTTTTCAAGAAAAAGAAAGAAGAAGCCTCCTGTAAACAAATATTCAAGAATAAATCTTTCAAATATTTCACCAGAAAAAGTTACATCTAGCATAAGTAAAAAGAGGCTAATTATAGATCAAGCTAATCTCAATACCAATAGTGAAGTAATAAGACAGGAAGATGATTACTTTTTAATTATTAATTTCTCTATACTTAAGAGTTTATTTCAACCTTTGTTAGTATGTCCTGAATGTGGCCATAAAAAAATAACTGTCAGTGATAACAGAAAGAAGAGAAAGGGATTTGCCCATAATTTAGAACTTTTATGCGAGTCATGCAAATGGTATAAATCTGTTTATACATCGAAAGAATGTATTAAACAAAACCATGGTCAAGGTTCTAAAATCTACGAAGCAAATGCAAGAGCAGTAGTTGGTTTTTGTGAAATCGGTAAAGGTTTTACTGCAATGGAAACATTTTCCCAATGCATGAGTATGTTTTCTTTATCTAGAACACCATTCTCTAACCTTAATGACAATGAAATTTATACAGCATATGAGAAGGCTGCTTTTAATAGTATGAAAAAAGCAGCTGAAGAAGCTCAAAACAAAACATTAAATATTCCAACAAAACAAAGAGTAACAATTGATGGCTCTTGGCAAAAGCGGGGTTTCACATCACGAAATGGTGTTGTAACAGCTGTCGTCAATAACAAAATTAAAGATACTAAAGCTTTTTATAAGCATTGTAAAGGTTGTTCAATGTGGAAAAAATATAGAGGATCACCAGCCTACAACAGATGGAAAGCAGATCACACATGTCACATTAACTATACAAAGTCATCTGGTGCAATGGAAGCAGCTGGTGCATTGGAAATCTTTTCTCGATCAGTTGAAAAATACAATTTGATTTATCATGAATACCTAGGGGATGGTGATACTTCCTCTTTTAAAGAAGTTGAAGAATCTAATCCATATAAAAATTATAATATTTAACCAATAAAATTAGAATGCATTGGGCATGTGCAGAAGCGACTTGGTACACGCTTGCGAAAAATCATACAGAAGTATAGAGGAACAGAGAAACCCCTACATGGAAAAAAGAATTTGACTAATAGTGCAATTAACTCAATGCAGAATTATTATGGTATTGCAATTAGAAATAACACTAACAACATTTATGCAATGAAGAAAGCAGTAGGAGCAGTTTTGTGGCACAGCACCAATTTCAGTGATAATAGCATTCGTCATACTATATGTCCTAGGGATGAATATTCCTGGTGCAAGTGGCAACTAGACAAGCTAAAAGGTACAAATACTCACACTAACAAAATTAACTTAACTATCTTTATTCATAATATAATAAAACCTATTTTTAAAGATTTATCTGATGATGATTTGCTTAGAAAATGTTTACATGGTCAAACCCAAAATTCAAATGAAGCATTTCATTCAATTTTATGGAGTCGTTGTCCTAAAAACATTTTTGTAAGTAGAAGAACATTTGAACTTTGTAGAAACTCTGCAATAGTTCATTATAATGATGGTGGAGATGGGGTAAAATCTGTTTTACATTACTTCAGATTGTGACTATTCCAAAACTGGTTTTAAAGGACCAAAAAAGAATTGTAAACAAGAGTCGTAAATCAACTTCAATATGCAAAAAGCAAAGAAAGAAACTTAGATCTCTTCATAAGGGATACTTAGATACTGAAAAAACAGATTCATATAGCTCTGGTAGCTTTTAAGGAGTGTTTAAGGAGACATAAGTTTTGATTTTTAATTTTTGAATTGATTTTTCTCATTTTCAAATTTTTAGTTTTTTTTTTAATTTTAAAACATGATATCTCCAGTTTAAATTCAGCAATTAAGCTGAAATTTTCAGGATATGTTCTTCATACATAAAGAATTCATTTGTCATAAGATTTTTTAAATTTCTTATTTTGGGGCGCTACAATGTGGTTTTATCTGCCAGAGTTTTTCATAAAAATATATATTCAAGTTTAAAAGTCAATATAATCTGAACTAGGGAGGCAAATTTAAAAACCCTATGACAAATGAATTTTATACATATGTAGAACTACCATACCAAATTTGGAGTTTTGATTTATTGTCATTTTTGAGAAATTGTGTTTTGAAGTTTTCGTTTTTTTCACACTTTTTAATAAAATTTCGAGGTAAACGAGGAACTTTTTTATATATTTTTTTGATTTTATGTTTAGTTTCATTATTATTGTTAACAACTGCTTAGTTTTGTTGTAAATATAACTTTGATGCTTGAAAAAAGTTTTTCATAGGCCTACCACCTTAAAGCCGAATTGTTTGTTATTTAGTAAGATATTTTGTTGAGATGTTTGTATATTTTATTAAACGTTATTCTTTCTAAAATTTTTGAAAATACCGAAAGAACAGAGATGGGACGATAGTTGCTAATATTTGATCTGTCACCCTCTTTAAAGATAGATTTTAATATACAGAAACAGTCTATAATTACATTTTCATTAATTTAATCTGCTCCTGTTGCTTTGCTTCTTTTCAAAGAATTCAAAGCTACTTCGAATTCCTCAAAAGATAATTCTGAGGTTAACTCATCAGAACAAATGCAGTTATCCATAGGTACGAGGATATCATTAAAGAAAGCCTTCGTATTAATAATCTTATTTGAAAGGAACGACCTATCCCAATAAAAAGTTTATTAAATTTAAAGGATATGGCTGTTGGGTCATATAAACTTATGTCATCAACTTTAATCATCTGCGGCAAAAAACCTAAGCATGATTTTTGTTTTCCAGTAATTTCTTTCATAAATTGGCATGTGCGTTTCAAGACGTTTTTACATTTATTAATTAGTTCTGAGTAGTAATTTTTTTTAAGGCTTTGACGTATTTTTTTCAAATAAATTTCTGTAGTTTTTATATATTTTTTTCGCTAACACGTGTTTTTGTTTTTAGATATTTTATATGTAACTTTTGTTTAATATTTGACGATTTTCTTAATCCCTTCGTAATCCGGAGACGTTTTGAGATTTTGTTTATTTTTATTATTTTTTCAACAATTGGAAAATTAGCGTCGTAAACAGAAAACAATGTTTTATAAAAAGTTTTGTGGATGTCATTTGCATTGTCATTAAAATCAGTAAGATTTTAAAGGAGAAAAAGTAGCTAGTCTTAAGTAGTTAATCTTTAAATTTTGTATAAAAGTTCGTTTTCTTTCAACTGTTTGGATGTTAATATTTTTTTCTAAATTTGAGTTTATAAATCAGGAATACAGTCGTCCCCCGGTTAACGAACTTAATTCGGAGTACGAACTAGTTCGTTATCCGAAAAGTTCGTTAACCGAAACGCGTTTTCCCATAGGCCGCCATTAAAAAATTTTTAATTGGTGGATTTTGCCGAAATAATGGGGGAAAAAATTCAAAAAATTGTCCAACTTGATAAATAAAATAGGCAAAGGTGAAATGATTGAAACCTGAGATTTATGCACTTTTAAAAATTGAAAAAAATTGAAATTGTGCATGAAAATTGCTTGTCAAAGTTTTAGAAAAAACTAAAAATTGAACATGAACATTGCTTATCAAAAAATGAAAATTCAACAAGAAAATTGCTTGTCAAATTTTTACCAAAAAATTGAGAATTGAACTTGAAAAATGCTTGTCAAAATTTTACGAAAAAATTGAAAATTGAACATGAAAAATCCTTGTCAAATTTTTTACCAAAAAATTTAAAATTGAACTTGAAAGAAAATTCAACAAGAAAATTGCTTGTCAAATTTTTACCAAAAAATTGAGAATTGAACTTGAAAAATGCTTGTCAAAATTTTACGAAAAAATTAAAAATTGAACATGAAAAATCCTTGTCAAATTTTTTACCAAAAAATTGAAAATTGAACTTGAAAGAAAAATCAACAAGAAAATTTCTTGTCAAATTTTTACAAAAAAAAAATGAAAACTCAGTCGGAGTCATCCGCCAAGTCAATTGCAGCAGCCCTTTTCTGAGCAGTTCCAGATGGCCAAGCAGTGAAAAACTTGTCAATGGTCGTTTGTTTTTCCCTGGCTTTGAGCATGGCGCGGAAATGCTTGACCCCAACAGCTTCAACATGGTCAAAAGCTTGCTCCACCTCAAACTTCTTGGGATGGTGGGCCATTAAAAATTCTTGGACTTTGTCCCAGTGGATGAAAAGATTTTTGATGTCAGCTGACTTAATGGGTTCCTCCTCCTCAGCAGTCTCTCCAGTTGCTTCAGCTAGTTCAGCAGCCAACTCCCTCAGGTCCTCCACACTCAGGTCGTCAGTGTTCTCTTGAACAAGGGCAGTCAAATCGTTGGCATCCACTTCCATGTTGAGGTTCCTGGCAGTTGCCACAATGTCAGCAAAGATGGCGTCTTCGTCCTCATCTTCCTCTCCTGCTCCTGGTGCAGATTGGCAGGCAGCTGGATACAGGGGCCTCCAAGCAGTGTTTAGGGTTTTTTGAGTGACCTTCTTCCAGGCTTTGGTGATGAGAACGATGCACTCCTTGATGTTGAAGCTTTCCTTCCAAAACTTGGTGACAGACATTGAGTCAAGTTCCAGCTGGCACCTGTTAAACAGCAGGTTAAAGAGCAGATAAAAAATTTGTTTTGTTGTCAATTTAAAAAAATTCAACAGAAAAAAAAAATTCAAAATTCTCACCTTTCAAACAGCAGGTCAAAGAGCAGCTTTGTGTAGAGCTTCTTGAAGTTAGCAATGACCAGTTGATCCATGGGTTGGAGGATAGAGGTGGTGTTGGGAGGCAGGAACTCAATCTTAAAAGAGAAGAAAAAAATTGTTTAAAAAATTAAGAATTTCTTTTGTTTTCATTTTCAAAAAATTGAACAGAAACATTTTTTCAAAATTTAAAAAAAAAAAAAAAAAGGCAAACTCACTCTGATCCAACTGTTGCCTGGTAGCAGAGAGTCACCAGAAGGGTGACCAGGGGCATTATCCAAGAGCAGAAGGGCCTTCTCCTCAATGTTGTTCTCAGAAAAAAAAGCCTTGACCTCAGGAGCAAAGACTTCATTGAGCCAATCCTTGAAAACGACTCTGGTGACCCAGGCCTTCTTGTTGGACCTCCAAAAAACAGGCAGGGTGGACTTGTCAAAACTCTTCCCATATGCCCTTGGAGTCTCTGACTTGTAGACCAGCAGTGGCTTGATCTTGCAAAGGCCAGTGGCATTGCCACAGAGAAGAAGGGTCAGCCTGTCCTTCATGATCTTCTTTCCTGGCAGCTTGTTCTGTTCCTGGGTGATGTAGGAGCGGCTGGGCATTTTCTTCCAGAACAGACCAGTCTCATCAGCATTAAAGACTTGATTGGCAGTGTAGCCACCTTCATCCATGATTTCTTGAAAGGTCTCCTTGAACTTGTCAGCATCTGGCTGGTTGGCACTCCCAGCCTCTCCAGCCATCTTCACATTCTTGATGCCAGTCCTTTTCACAAAGCGGTGGAACCACCCATGGCTAGCTGTGTAAAAAAAGAACAAAAAATGGTTAAAATTTTGTAAATTTTCTTTGCGACGAATTAAAATTTTTAACATGTAAGTCTATGGGAAATGTCGATTCAGTTAACGAACCGCGGCGGGAACGAATCGAACGAATCCCCATAGACTCACGTGTTAAACTGCAACTCGGTTAACGAACCGCGGAAAAAAAAATTCGAAAAGGGGTTTTAGGGGTTAGAAAAAATTAACAAAAAAAATCACAAGACTAGGGGGTTTTAGGGGTAAAAAAATAGGGGTAAAATTAACAAATTCATCACTAGACTAACCTGCAAATCCTTCGGGTTTCTTTCCTTGGTTGCCTTCCTCCTCATCAGCCTCATCAAAAGGTTCAGGTTCAGAGTCTTCAGCTTCTTCTTCTCCAGGGTAATCCTTCATGAGTTCTTCAAAGATCTTCCTTGCTTTCATGCAAATGTGCTCACCAGACACAGGATCCCCTCTCATCTGCATGTCCTCAATCCAGAGGATCAGGAGCTGCTCCATTTCATCCATGACTGGGTGCCTTTGCTTTTTGCTGACAATTTTTGTGGATCCTTTTGTAGCAGTTTGAGCAGCAGCCAAGATTTTTTCCTTCGAGCTGATGATGGTGCCAATGGTTGATTTTTTCACACCAAACTCCTTAGCCAGGTCACTTTGCTTTTCACCTTTTTGCACTCTTTGAATGATTGTCTTTTTCTCTTCAAGAGTGAAAACTTTTCTGCTTTTTTTCGCAGGGTTCGACATTTTGAAAAATCGCAAAATCGAAAAAATCGCAAGTGGGAAAAAAACCTAGAAAAAAGCACAAAAATGCATGAAAAATATTAGTGAAACAAGAAAAGAAAAAAATGAAACAACAAAAGCACACCCAGCACAACCATTCACCTCCCAGGCTTCCATGACAATTACAAAACTGAGGGGGAAATGCTGGACGGCGCGCCCGACCTTCACGCGCGTGTGCACGCCATTTGGCGGTCCCGGTTCGTTAACCGGAGGAGGATTTTGGGCAAACTTTCGGTTCGTTAACCGAAAGTTCGCTAACAGGGGGGTTCGTTAACCGGGGGACGACTGTATAACAAATTTAGTGCACACATTTCTTAAATTTTATTCGATTAATTTGTTAATCAAATCTTCGTTTTAATTTTTGTTTCATTATAAAATAAAATTCAGGCGATTATATTTTCTTTAACTAACTGGTGTATCATCTAGAGCCCTTGCTAAAACTATTCTTTAAAGTATTTATACAGAATTTCAAAAAGCTGTGATGACTTCGTATTGAATTTTCCCAGATTTGACGTGTTTAAAACAAACAAACGAAGAAACTGGTTTTATTTTGCGTTTGAACAAAACAGGCGATTGGAGACAAACCGGCGATTGGAGACAAAATTTGCAAATCCAAGTTCTCCCAAGAGCCAACCCTCTACTGGTGGAATTAATTAACATATTCTTCTTCTGATAATTCAACTCTATGATCCAGCTGTTGTTTTATTAAATTAATAAAAAATAGATAAAAACAATTTCACATTTTATTTATTAATGTCATTTTCTCACTTTTTTTTTAGATTCCACGCAATTATGACCGGAGATTTCTAGTTTATTTTGTAACAAAAGTGAAAAAAAAATGTATATAAAACTTTGATTCTTTAACAATAATTTAGACTTGAAAATAAACCTTTATCAAAAAGACATTTAAAAAAAATTGTGGAAAACACTAGCTAATGAAAAAATTTCCAGATGGCGAACATATGTTTCTTGCTGGTCGTCGCCATTTGGCTCTTTCTGAGGCTATTGCTCCCGTATTTATTATCGGAGGTCATTTATTCTATGATAATCGTAAAAACCAACTCTCGATCTATAGGCTAAGGCTAATAGATTTATAATTTATAAAATAAGAGCGAGAAATAAATATTTATATCGGACTAAGTTCAAAAAAGTGGCGAACACTGGGTGTTTTACCCTAACCAAATTTTACAAGTCACTGTAAGAAAATCCTAACTTATTATTATTAAAATCCGCGTTATGGGTGTGTAAAACTACCAACACCTTCTAAGTCAAGGGAATTACACAGGCAGTTTTTTTTATTTTAAAGATTAGTGTAAAATACCTAACTTTATTATCCTACAGCTAAAGTACAACTAAGTTAGACAAATGGAAGGATTTTGAAACAATTTAAGTGTCGTAGAGATACTGTAAAACATCGACTTCAACTTGCTTCCCTACAGCAATTGCTAATTCCAAAGGTACAATGCACTTGTATTTTGGGACATCAATCTGATCATCAGAAGAACATTTCACTAACAGTTTTAAAGTCACTAACGTAGAAATTTGCGATAATATATTAGCAGACGGACTCACAGCTTCTCCAGCAATACTATAAAAAATAGCCATTAAACGATCTAACTGAAATGGCTTGGGACCTAAATAATTAAACATTAAAATTTAAAAATTATAGAACAATTATAAAACCATTGAAATCAATAAAACTCTTGTAAACAACAGGAATGTATGTAGTATAAAGATAAGTAATGTAAAAACTAAAAAATTTTGAATTTAATTTCAACTCCAACACTCATAAGATTACCTAAAAAATTTTTATCTGAATTTTTGATTGATTTCACGGATCTTTTTGCTCGAGAACTCATCTTTCCAACGCATCTCTTTGCAAAAAATCTTCTGTCAGAGTTGGCTGGGTTATAGGAAGCAAAAAAAGCAGCAAGAAGAAGATGCTTAGAGTAGTATGGTAACTCCACTTGGGCTTTCATTGTTCTATCTATGACAACAATTTTAAAATTGAGTAAACTACATATCACATATAAAAAATATAAATATACAATAAATAATTAAATATCTAAAAGCTTTAACTAAAGTGTGAAACTAATTAAATATAAAACCATAATTGCTCTTCTCTTGCATTGTTTCCCATTGAACACTAGAAACCTCACGCAAATAAACTGTTTGTAATGCTTTCTTTAAGTGAGGCATGATTTTTGCCCAAAGCCTTCTATAATCATTTTTATCTATTTCCCCTTCTACTATCGGTTCACAGTATTTAGAAAAGTTGACAGTTGCCTAAAATCGATGCTTGTTACGATCATATATATATATATATATATATATATATATATATATATATATATATATATATATATATATATATATATATATATATATATATATAAAATAAAAATTTAATGCGAAAATAATTAAACAAAAATATTATTTAAAAAATTTATATAAAAATACTTTTATAATATTAAATTTGTTATAAATAATATAATTTTTTTAATTAATTTTGAGTATTAAAACTGACCAATCAGGCATTATACTAACATTTATTTTTTAATATGTAAATTTATTATATGTAAACTTATATGTATGTATGTTATAATTTATAAATAAGTAATACTCAATAACTATGTTAAACAAAAACCTTATTCAAAAAAAAAAAAAAATACCAGATGACGAAGTTCAGTTAAGTTATTAGTTATATGGAAAAATACATCAACAATTGCAGTAACATATCCTTTATAAAAGTCTGTTGAAAAATCATCTGGACAATCATATGTCATTATGTCTTTTAATTGATCCTTGGTATAGTTTTTAAAATGGATTTTTATTGGTTCATAAAAGCCGCTTGATGTAACAAACTTTTCATAAATTAGTTCACTTATAAATAAAACAGAAATGTCTAACTTTGTAAGCTCACCAAGTCTTAAAAAAGATGGTAATAGATTGCAATCCATTTTTCGAAGCCGTTCAGCTTTATCAAGTATAATGCAAAATGGCTGCCCTAATAATGCAAAGGTACACTGAGCTAAATAACGACAAAAGTCCATCATGGTTTGGCATGGTTTTTCAGAAGAATGACCAGCATCTGACAGAATCTTTTGATAAATAAGCTTAGAGCTAAAACATTCTGTACAACTAACACTTGAATATTGAAGCTAAAAATGTTAATACAAAATATATTGAAAATGTAAAAAAATTCTCTATAAATGTGAAAACTATAATTTATAAAAAATAGCATATATAAAAAATGTAAATATAACATATGCCAAAAATCTTAAATTATTAAGACTATTTTTTGCTTAAAATGTTTACTAAGCAGTTGAAAATATATTTAAAAAATAATAAAGCATACAAATAAAAATAGCCACAAATAAATTGACTTAACTTAAAAAGAACTTTTAATCAAAAATTAATTAATAAAAAGAAACTTTAAACATAAACAAATTTTAATACATTATTCAAAAAACAAAAAACAAACTTATTTATCAAGAATGTTGGAAAGTATGCGATTTCTTATCAAGTCCTGGATCACCATCTGGAACTATTTCTAAACTATCTAAAATCAGTAAGGAATCTTTATCAATCGATGACAATTTGAAAAAAAGGGATTTTCAAATAAATTCCTGGATTGGCCTAATTTAGCTTTTAAAAAGATAATTCAAAATTATTTTACATTGACTTACTAAAATTAATTAATTTTACCTAACAAAAAGAACAAAAAATCCATTTTAACTTATATGCTAGGTGACACATTTCTTGCTCTTTTTATAAATAAATCAATCTTATAAATAAACCAAAACCGAATTTTTGTAAAAAATATTTTTTCTACAGCAATATTCATGCATTCCATTATTCTTTTTTCTATTCATTATGTTTCTAAATTTTCTATTCATTCTGTTTCTTTATTTCTAAAGTTTCTTCTACACACGCTGAACATTATTAACTTAACTAAACAACAATTTAAAAAAATAAAAATAAATCAACTTTTCATCATGTTCTATAAAAAAATTTTTTTTTTTTTTGAGCTTATATAAGCAGCTCAAAAAAAAAAAGCTGCTTATATAAGCTTATTCTACGCTGATAGAATCTTAATGATTGCTAAGTTTATTTTAACTCTATATCAGCAACTATACAACAAAAAGCAGAAAAAGGAATCATCTATTTGATTGATAGATAATAGGAAACAAAGAAGTTTTTTTTAGCCAGCTAGAGATAAATAAATTACGATTTTTTTTTTTTAAAATATGCTTAAAGTATACTGCATATTTTCAAAATAGTTTTTAGTGGTTTTTTGAAATTAAAACTTTTTAATGTTTTTACTTGTTTTTATTAACTGAAAGACTAAACTTTAATTATATAATTAAATTAATTTTATTACATTAAAACTAATAACGTCTGCTGATAGCACTTAAACAAACTGAGTTCTACAAATTCAAAATGTTTTTGATTATATTTATATCTAACATTGAAACCTATCTAAAAATTAAAAATTTCTTATCTAATATTTGACGCTATTAAACAAGATCATGGTAACAGCTCAGATAAGGGATGATCTCTCGTTCCACCTATCAAAATTCAATATAAAATAATTTGTCAATCTGTCAAAGAGTTTAGAGTTTTCTTTAGAATTCTTTTTAGAATAATTGGAATTTCTTTTTTTCCATATCCTTCATATCAGCTGGCAAAAAGTTATGTCATTTAATAAAGAAAATATTGTACAAAAATACGTTTCAAAGTAATGAATAACAAATAAAAATTATCATTTTGCAATAAAAGATACACATTGCACCAAAAAAGTTTTTATCTAACATTCACTTTCACCTCATCATGTTAATAATCAGTATCAAGTAAGATACTTTTCTATATAAATCAGAATTAGCTAGATTTATTAATCATCCAACAATCAACTATGATGAAGAAAGTATTTTAGTGTGCAGATGTAACTGTGCAGGAAACTTGGTTTTGAAAACTTGGTGAAAATAATCAAGAAAAAAGTGCTCAAAAAGAATTACTAGGTCATAGGCATGTCAAGGAATGGCTCATATTTAAAATAACAAACTAACTTTATACTCTGCCACATTCTCCAGTATTAAATCCCATCGATTACCAGCAGAATAAATTGGGAAGAAAAATCTAGCCCTGCGATATGAGGAAACATCAATGACTACAATTAGTAATTACAAAAGAGAATTGTGGAAGCTCATTTACTCCAGAAATTCCTATTTGTTTGTACTAAAAAATTTTTTATAGCCCAAACAAATTAGTTTGTACTACAAAAAAGTTTGTACTATATAAAACAGATATTAAAAGGTAATAGAAGCTTCTGGTAAGCACATATGTTATTTGAACATTAGGAAGTTGAGTTTCAATAGATTAACAGTTGAGTTTTAATAGATAAACAGTTTTTATTTTATTTTTGTTAAGTGTGCAAAAAATTATTGGAATAATTATGTTTCAGAATTTATGTACTGTCCCATCAAATAAAATGCTTAGTTTAGGGAAAACTTAAGTTAATAGCACTATTGCTTATTTAGATATTAAAATAAGCATTGACATTGACTTATTCACATTTAAGATAAAATCTTTTTAACTAAAATACTTGGTAAGATTCTCTAAGTCAAAGTTTATTCAGTGTTTTATTGTAGTTTTCTCTTTCTACATAAACTTACTAAGTGTATGTGCTACATCTAAGTAACTTAGATGTTGTCTGCAAAAGATTAATGCCTACAAAAACTGTTGCGCTAATAATTTCATGAAATTAATCTTAATTATGAAGATTAGAGATCTTAGGACACTACGTTGTGGAACTCCAACACCACATAGAAGCTCATTTAACATATTTTCTTCTATCTTGAATATTTGCATTCTATCATTTAGGTAGTTAGATATCCACTCAAGTACTTTATTTCCCACATATTTTTTCTTGGTTTTTTTAACTAAAAATTTTGTATTAATTGTTTCAAAAGCTTTCTTTAGGTCTAACATTATTTTAAAATTAACACAAGTTTGTTATTGTTGATCTAAGATATAAATTTTCAGTTAGGTATTACTTAATATAATACTCTACATCGTTTACCATCTAAAAATTCAACAAGTTATCTAAAAGCTTTACAGTCTCCTAGTTCACAGTAATATTTCATTAAAATAAAATCTTAATAAATAGTAATAATAGGTAATTACCCCTAAATTTTGTATAACTTTTTTGGTAACTAATGTTTTTCCTGTAGCAGAATTTCCATATATAAAGATTGATTGTGGTAAAATGCTGTCACCTAATAAAACTTTTAACAAAGAAAATTCTTTATCCCTGAATAAACACAAGCTTTCATTAATACCATTCATGTCAAATCTAAGGAAAAACAGTACTTATTTTTTTCCCTATCACAAATTATCCAAGACTGTCAGATGCGCGAAAAATCATTCCGGATTCCAAACAAAATACATTATTCAAAATATCCCCGTCTAGAGTAACTTTATTTGCTGTGGCTGTTGTTAAGACAGCGGTCCCAATGTCAAATGTTTTTCTAACTTTTTTTTTATTATTGTTGTTATTTATTTCGTCATTTATGAAAACTATACAACGTTCTACACACAGAGGCTGCCTTTGAACTTTGGAGGCCCTGGGCAAGATTAAAAAGTGAGGCCCCCCTAAAATAAAAATTTTTTTAAAAATAATTTTCATTAAATTATTATATAGTCATGACTTCATTGCATTTTGACTTTACGAGCTTTAATATTAGCAAATGTTTCAACTAACGTACTAATATCTATGTTCTTTAACTCGTCAATTTCAATTGATATCTCAGCTAAGCCTGTAAGTCTGCACTGTGACATATTTGACCTTAAGTAGGTTTTAATTAATTTAAGTTTTGAGAAACTTCTTTCTGCGGAAGCAACAGTGAGTAACAATGTCAATAAAATTCGCAATGCTATGACTAAATTTGGCAAAGATTGTTCGTAGTGTTTTTCTAAAATAAAATTAATCAGTGCCTTAGGAATCAATTTTCCTGGAACCATACTGGATATTGCTTTGATTTCATCAAATAATTGATTTAAAATCACATCTGAGTGTCCATCTTCAGTTAAGGCAACCTCTAAATCCTTGCTATGTTTCTTAAGTGCTTCAGTATTTTGGGTGACTTCTGGAATTTTATTATAAGAATCCAAAAAGCTCAGAAAGTTCTTTCAGTTGATTAAATCGACTAAAGATGATAGCACTTGATCTACCAGTACATTGAAAACTTCCACCACATACTGTGTTTCTGGATTTAAAATTGGTTCATCTGCAGATTAATAGGAAAAAAGAGTTTTTTCTTTCGGGGACAAAGTGTGTTTTCAGCTTCAAACTGAGGACTTCTTCTAACTCTTTTGCAATTTCCATAGCAAAAAGTTTGGCATCCTTAATTCCTTTATCACGAAAGTCATTAAAATACTTGAGTAGTTGGTCAATTTCAGTTTGTGCAGTTGATAGATCATAGTCTGGAGACTGCATTTTTCTGCTGATCAAATTTACTTGAAACAATATGTTATACCATACACTCAAGCTTACCATGAATGTAAATTTGGACATTTGCTTGGCAAGATTATTTGCCTGAAATTTGGTAGATGTATCATACTTTGAACTGTCAGCAATTTCAACTAGAGCATTATAAACTTTGGAATATTCATATTTTAATGTCTTTAAGCTTTCCACTCGAGACTCCCATCGAGTATCAGACAGTGGCTTCAAAGTCAAAGTTTGCACTGATTTCATTAAAATGGCCCATCTGATATTAGAACCTGAAAAAAAGTTATAAACTTCTTGTACCAAACCAAAAAATGACACTGCTTTTGAAGAAGATTTTGCAGCATTACATACCATCAAATTCAAACTGTGGGCACTACATGGCACAAAAAACGCTCTAGGGTAATATCTCTTATTCTTTTTTGCACTCCAGAATGAATCCCTTTCATGTTTGCTTCATTATCATATGATTGACCTCGACAATTTTATATATCTGGACCTGCTTCTGTCAAATGTTTCAGGAAAGTTGTCTTATTTACATCAAGAAATCCAATAAAATGCTCTTCAACTGCAAATAACTTGCAGTACTAAAATCTAAGAACTAGGGTTAATTGTTCTTGGTGAGTTACGTCTGTAGTGCAATCCATAATTATTGAATAATATTTTGCATTCTGACAATTTAAAATTATAGATTTCTTTATCTCTGAACCCAAAAGTTGAATAATTTGGTTTTGAATGTTTTTGCCAAGATAGTGATCACTTACTTTGTGTGATGTAATTTTTCATAGATTCTCTTGAAGTATTGGATCAAATTCTGAAATCATTTCAATCAAGCTCAAAAAAATTTCCATTGCCTTTAGAAAGTAATTTATCATTGTGTCCTTGGAATGCTAAATTGTGAGAGGCAAGAAATTTTATAAAATTATTTTCTTCAAAATGTTTTGCCAATACTCCACTTCTAATTTGATTTTTTTTAAGTTGCATTTATTGACAGTCTCATTTTTTTTCATTCTTGCAGCCAAATCCATTCAATTTATAAATCATTCCTTTTGGTTTAGGGACTTCTCATGGTCTTTGAGATCTGATGTTATATGTTTCCAATCAGAATATCCAGTTTTCAGTTAATTTTGTTTTAGTTAATTTTGTGCTCTTTTTTCCGATAGAAAATATTTTGCAAGGAAAACAAAATATGCTGTTTGAATGCTTGGAATAAACTAACCATTTTATTTCATAGGTTTCCCCATTTAGAAAATGCCCTTTATAATACATCACAGAGAATTTTTGTCCATGGTTATCTTTTGGAAAATCTTCCTCCTTCAGTTTTATAGGACCTTGATGAGCCAGAATTTCTCTAAATGAATTCATTAAGATTTTGGGCCAAAGAGCAGGATCCTAAATTCTGAAATGCAATAATTAAGGAAATTAGAATTAGATCTTTCATAAGGGAAGAAAGATTTATACAGTAGAGTCTCGATTATCCGACTAATACGGGACCAAGGGGTGTCGGATAAGAGAAAAAATTGTCGGATAACAAGGATATAGAGAATGAAAAAAAAACAATTATATGCATTAGTAGGTTACAGTTCTTAATGTGATTTTGCGTATTTATATTATTTAAATAACGCAAAACAAGGCAAAAATATGCAAAATATCAATAGGAACTATGAAAAGGAAAGATAAATTAACAAATAATAAAAAAAAAAGGCAAAAAAAAAATTCTTATTGGATAACCGAGTGACGGATAACAGGGACTGTACTGTTTTCATACAAAAATAGTTTCCTACTTACTGTGATGTTGATGGAAACGTAATATTTTCTTCAACAAGATTATTTTCTGGAACATAGAGGGCCTGTTGATCATAATTTTCGGTTTGAGGGCCATAAATCCCATTATCATCTTCTTCAAGCTGAATTGGACCTGGATCGACTTCTCCATGATGATGAGGTAGGGTATTTGGATCATCTTCAAGCTGTATTGGACCTGGATCCTCTTCTCCATGATGATAAGGTAGGGTATCTGGATCATCTTTAAACACAGGAAGATTGTCAAGATTATCTTGAGGTTGTGTTGAACTTATGGCTCTGCGGTGGAAAACTTTTGACCTCTTCTGTTTTGTTATTATTCAAATTTAGCATTGCGTAATTTATGGACGATTCCAAAGGAATAATGTAGCAAATGAATTTAATGAATAGTGTCGAAAACAAAAAAAGGAATAGTGTTGCAAATGAATTTAATAAATAGTGTCAAAAAATAGAAAAAAGGAATAATATCGTAAATGAGTTTAATGAATAGTAACAAAAATAAAAAATTAATAATAGTTATAAATAATAAAAGTGTGTTTAGATAACATGTATGATGTCACACTGAAACAGCCTGCTGCCAGGGGCTTCAGTACATACACCAACTATCTTAAAGCCTGCTTCCGCAAAGGAGTGCCGCTACATTGACTGAGAGTTTGGGATCTGGTAGTAGTTTTTTCTTTTTTTTATAAAAGACGTATGCCATAAAGATAAATAAAACGAGCAAGCAATTGCTGAAATTAACTATTTGCGACACAACTCCATTTAAACTATTTTCGACACCATTCCTTTTTTTTTTCGACACTATTTATTAAATTCATTTGCGACACTATTCCCAATTTTTTTGTGACATTAGGCCTTTTTAATACCTTCGACACTATTCTAAAGTTCAGTTTTTGACACTATTCCTGTCACCAATTTCTCATTATATAAATGTACTAGTACTCATAAAACGAGTTAATAGACATAATTAAAACAAGATACGATAAATTACAGCAATTAAATAAATAGATCAATTTTTTCAATTAAATAAATAGAACTTAAAAATACAAACATTTTTTTTTTTCTATTAATTCAAGTAAATTCTGCTTAACTATAAATTTAAAACAGTTTTAAACTATGAAAACTTACTTGCTCTTTGTAAGGCTAATTTGAGCTCGGCTGTCTCATCTTTTGATCTAATTGTTGATGGTTATCTTTCTTTAATTTGTAAAGACTCCAATAGTAACATGCTTGGCATAGGCATTTACAATCGTAAGAACTCACTCATTTGTCGGGAAACAAAGTTTAAATCCACCAACTATTATTTTGTGTGGTTTTGTTTAGCACCAATTCACTCTATTGCCTTTCTCTTTGTTCTATATATTGCTCTCCTTCATCTCAAAACTCACTCTTTTTGATGTTATTTCTGATCAAACTGATTAAGCCCTCTCTATTTATCAATCAGCCAATGTAGTTGTTGTAGGTGACTTTAATGCTCATCACACTGAATGACTTGGATCTAGTGTCAGCGACTCTGCAGGCGTTTAGGCCCACAACTTTTGACTTTTTCAATCCCTAACTCAAATAGTCAACTTTCCAACTCGCATTCTAGAAAACACGCATCATTAAACTTCTTGACTCAACTTATGTGTTGTTTCTGATCTTAGTCAGTGCTCAGTCTCTCCACATTTACCCTTAGGTGTTTCTGATCACGGTTTGATCTCTCTAAAACTATTATCTCATTCTTCTTCGTAATCAGAATCCCCTACCATCATACCTCTTACAACTACCTTAAAGCTGACTGGGACTCATTCCGTGATTTTCTTCGTTGTGGCCCTTAAGTAGAAATTTTTCGTCTTCCTGCTGAAAAATGTGCTTCCTACATAATTTCTTGGATTCAAAATCTTTTATTATCTCTCTCCATGTCAACCCTCACTCTTCTCCATGATTTTCCTTACGTTGTGCTGTCGCAGTTTCCAACCAAAACCATTACTTCCATATCTATCAGCAAAAGAATTTTCCAAAAAACAGACGTCTGTTTACTATTGCTAGAAAAATTGTAAAAAAGGTTTGTCTAACGCCAAACTCCGCTATTCTCAGGTCATAAAATCTTGTTTTTCATCTCAAAAATTAGATTCTTGTGACTTTTGGAGAATCTTTAACAGTATCAATGATAAGGGCAAACCTGTTATTCCACCTCGCTTGTATGGTTCAGATTTTGTCACCTCAATTAAAGACAAAGCTGAATTGTTTGCTAAGAACTTTTTATCAATATCACCTCTCGATTCTAATATTTGCGTTCTACCTGATATAGCCGACAAACAGGTTGATCCATTCTTGACATTCGTATCACTCCAGCTTCTGTATCTAAAGTAATTTTCTGCTTAGATTTTTCTACAGCTTGTGGTCCGTACAACATACCTGTTATAGTCTTTCAGAAGTTTTTTCCGGAGCTGTCGTCTATACTTTTTAAACTATTTAACAAGTGCTTATCAGAGTCTTATTCTGCTGGAAAGCAGCATCTGTTATCCCTATTTTGAAAAATTTTGGAGAGCGATCTGACTCGTCTAACTACCGTTTCATTAGTTTTCTTTTAATCATAAGCAAGGTTTTTGAGTCTTTAATTAACAAACACTTAATCTCTCATCTTGAATCTAATAACTTACTTACTATCTGATCATTGATATAGATTTCGAACTTCTCGTTCTAAAGCTGATTTGCTAACAGTTATAACCGATAGGTTTTATTGCGCAATAGATTGAGGTGGAGGGGCTATCGCTCTTGACATTTCCAACTAGGGATGGCTCTTTTACTTACTTTTTTTTTTACTTACGTAAGTTAATTTTTATCAAAAAGTAAATTACATAAGTAATTTTGAACGTTTTATATAAATTTACATTTTCGTATAAGTAATCAATTTTTTTGAAACGACTTTTACTTTATAATGTAAGTTTTTTTACTTTCAAAAGTAAGTTTTTTTTTTTTTTTCTTTTAAAGATCTTCGCTTCCAACAAAGCTGCAAGCAGCCACTAATTAAAGTTATAAGGTACTGTAAGAGAAAAGATGAAGATTGTAGAGCAAGATAACCATTATAGTATTTGTAGAAAAGAGAAAGAGAAGCAACATTACGACGATGTGATTATGGTTACAGGTTGGCTGCAAGAGCAGGTCCAACTATGCTTACAATGCGTTTTTGCACCTTGTCTAAAAGAGAAAGGGCTTCATTAGAAGATCCGCCCCAGATATCGCAAAAGTATTCCATACAAGGCCGGATTTTATATTTATAGAGATAGAGAATAGCATCCAGAGTAAGAAAGTGGCGAGCTCGATAAAGAGATGCAACCTTAGCAGATGCTAATTTTGCAACGGATTTGAAATATGGTTTCCAAGAAAGATTGGAAGTAAGAGTTAATCCTAGAAGATGAAGAGTAGGTGACTCATCGAGTACATCACCGTTCATAAATATAGGAAGATCTAAATTATTGCGATAACGATTGGCTGAAAAAAATTGAGTTTTATCTGAATTAAAGTTCACCAGCCACTGTGAGCCCCATGCTGTAGCAGAAGTGAGATCCTTTTCAAGCTCAAATGCCCCCTCCAAGCAATCAGAGGGTGTTGGTTTCTTATCACGA
Source organism: Hydra vulgaris (assembly GCF_038396675.1). Classification (NCBI taxonomy): domain Eukaryota; kingdom Metazoa; phylum Cnidaria; class Hydrozoa; order Anthoathecata; family Hydridae; genus Hydra; species Hydra vulgaris. Next base: position 24,380,691 of record NC_088921.1, on the reverse strand, counting down.
CAAGAATAAATGGTAGTATCATCAGCAAACAATGCCACCTTAGATGTGAGAATATCTGGAAGATCGTTAATGTAAATTAAAAAGAGTATAGAGCCAAGGATAGAACCTTGAGGAACCCCTGAAGTTACAGAATAAGAAGAAGAGTGTTGTCCATCTAGGACAACTTTTATGCTACGATTGGAAAGGAAGGATTCAATGATCTTAAAGATGTTGCCGGATACACCATAAGAAGAAAGCTTATGGAGAAGACAAGCATGCCAAACTTTATCAAACGCTTTTAAAATGTCAAGAGCGATGGCCTTAACCTCTCCACCTTCATCTAATGCACGACAAAACCTGTCAGTTATTACTGTTAGCAAACCAGCTGTAGAACGAGAAGATCGAAATCCGTATTAGATTCAAGATTAGAAATTAGGTGTTTGTTAATTAAAGATTCAAAAACCTTGCTTATGATAGGAAGAAGACTTACGGGACGGTAGTTAGACGAATCAGATCGCTCCCCAGAATTTTTGAAGATAGGGATAACAGATACGGCTTTCCAGCAGGCTGGAAAACAAGACTCTGATAAGCACTTGTTGAATAGTTTTGAGAGTATAGAGGACAGCTCCGGAGAACACTTCTGCAAGACAATAACAGGTATGTTGTCTGGGCCACAAGCTGTAGAAGAGTCTAAGCAGGAAATCACTTTAGATACAGATGCTGGAGTGATATGAATGTCAAGCAATGGATCAACCTGTTTGTTGGCAATACCAGGTAGAACGCAATTAGTGGAATCAAGAGATGATATTGATGAAAAGTTTTTAGCAAACAGTTCGGCTTTGTCTTTAGGTGAGGTGACAAAGTCTGAACCATACAAGAGAGGTGGAATTATAGATTTGTCCTTATTATTGATATTATTAAAGATTCTCCAGAAGTCACGAGAGCCTAATTTTTGAGATGAGATACGAGATTTCATGACCCGAGAATAGCGGGTTTTGGCGTTAGACAAAACCTTTTTACAGTTGTTTCTAGCAGTAATAAACAAACGTCTGTTTTCTGGAGAATTGTTTTGCTGATAAATATGGAAGTAACGGTTTCGATTGGCAATCACAGCAGCACAGTGTGAGGAAAACCATGGAGGAGAATGAGGCTTGACCTGGAATCGTCGAGAGGGAATAAAAGATTCCATGCCAGCCTGAATCCACGAAGTTATGTAAGAAGCACATTTGTCGACAGGAAGTTGAAAGATTTCTACCCAAGGGTCATCACGAAGAAAATCACGGAAAGAATCCCAGTCAGCTTTACTGTAGTTGTAAGAGGTTCGATAATAGGGGTATTCAGGTGATGAAGAAGAATGAGATATTAGTTTTAAAGAGATCAAACTGTGATCAGAAGCACCTAAGGGTGAATGTAAAGAAACTGAGCACTGACTAGGATCAGAAACAAGACATAAGTCGAGTAGAGAAGGTAAATGATTCGGGTTGTCTGGAAAGCGAGTTGGAAAGTTGACTATTTGAGTTAGGGATTGAGAAAAGCAAAAGTTGTGGGCTTTAATGCCTGCCGAATCACTGACACTAGAGCCAAGCCATTCAGAGTGGTGAGCATTAAAGTCACCAACAACAACTATATTAGCTGATGGATAAAGAGAGAGGGCTTGGTCAATATGATCAGAAATAACGTCAAAAAGTGTGCAGTCTTGAGATAAAGGAGAGCAATATAGAACAAAGAGAAAGACAATAGAGTGAAGTGGTGCTTAACGAAAGCACATAAAAGAATAGCCTGTGGATTCAAACCTAGTTTCACAACAAATGGGTGAGTTCTTACGAATGTAAATGCCCAGGCCAAGCATGTGACTATTGGAGTCTTTACGAATTAGAGGAAGATAACCATCAACACTAAGATCACAAGATGAGACAGCTGAACTCAAATTAGTCTCACAAAGAGCAAGTAGGTCTGGTGAACTTTGCAGGAGATAAGACTCAACGGAAGAAAAGTTACTTCGAAGACCACGAATATTAGTGAATGATAGGTTTAGAGAACTTGGTGATGATGATGGATTTTTGTGTTTTATAGTTTTTGGTACTTTATTCATTTTTAAATTAGATTGAAGAACTTGACTCAAAGCATAGATAGTACTCAGAACACCGTTAAATAGCCCAAGCAATTGCCTCATTACTACTAATAAACACTAAGCCGTAACAAAGGGCTCCAAATGTGGCCTCTGCAATGCACACCAAAAGTACAAACAGGGACACCATCCATGCGCAACATGGCACTGTTAATACTTTGATATTTTTCAGCTGTTGATGGAATCAGCGTCTCTGAGAGCTACCACAGAGTTCAGAAAACCTGACTACCAGCCGGCCTCAGAACCATAAAACTGAGTTTTAGAGCTGTACCCTCATAAGGAGATAATAGAATGAGTTGCCTAGTCATAAAAACAGTGACACAAACAAACCCATGCATTGAGTCAAGAAGATCCAGCATTCAACATCCTAAACTGGAAACAATGTATTAAAAATACATTTGCGCCAGCCTAATGGATGAAGAAGGAGTGCGAGGCTGGTCAACAGATAGAATCTGTTTTCCCCTTAAGTCTTTGCCTAGGAGGCCTTCTACAAGACAGTAGCTGGGTGCATTTAACATCAAGTTATGTAAAAGAAAATTACATTAAAAAGTAATTTACTTTTATATGGAAAAGTAAGTCACATGAAAAAGCTGTTTACTTTTACATTTAAAAGTTAATTATTTATGAAAATTACATTTTATATAAAAGTTCCTCAAACTGTAATTTAAATTTACGTATAAAAGTAAGTAATTAAAAAAAAATTAAATTAAAAAGTAACTTGCATATGTAAGTAAACTACATAAAAGTAATATGCTACCCAATGTAAATTAAATTTACAAATAAAATAATATTTTTTAAGTAGGAATTTTTTATATTAAAAGTAATAACAATTCTTTATTAAAAATAAATTATATAAAATAAAATTTAAATTACATCAGCTTACATTTTATATAATTTGTAAAGTAAATTAAAAGTAATTTATATAAAGTAAGTAAATAAATTTACTTATATTTTACAATAACTTTGACAGGATCTTGAACAAAAGTAATACAAAAAAATAAAACTTTGAGGCACTAACATTTAGTTTGCCGTAACATTTCATTTGCGCGGTTTTAGGTATTTTTTTCCTGCAAAGTTTGAAAATATCAATAATAGGTTTCCTCCCATGATTAAAACCCTCTCTAGTTCCGGTCCATGATAGTTTTAGCTATAATAAACATTCTCTGAAACAAACCGTCTCAAAAATGATCACTCTCCGGCCAACCATTCGAAAGGTCTGGAATTTAGACAAAGTTGAAACAAGGCAGTTAGCAGGCACATACACCCATGGGAGACTCAGAAAGAGCAGTTTGTTTAAAAGGATAATAATTGGCATAATAGTTAGTTCTTTTTAACAAGTTTTTTGCGTAAATGTGTATTTATGATTTAAAAACTAAGGAGAGAAAGTTTAAACCTGTACTGAATTTTGGGGGCTATAACACCATGCCCTGAAGATTAAGGAGTACCGAACTTTTGAAGTGGACGCTTTATTTTGTAAAGATTTTTGCCACTTTAATATGAAAAATGTCCACCTGCTCAAGAATATTCTTTGACTCTAAAAGTCTTGGTTTAAACAACTACGGTACTTTTGTATGGCCATAAAAAGTTTAGAGCTTTTGACGTAAATATCTTTACCTGCGTGTAGTATCAGTAGCCTAGATACCGTATAGCCATTATAAGCAAAACTTACGGTCCCACAAGCAACTGAACCTAGAGCCGCAAGGTTTAGGAGCCCTAAGATACATTATAAGAGTTTTTTTTTTTTTTTTTGTTCTTTATATATTATAAGAGTTTTTTGTCTTTTTTTTAGAAAAGTTATTGTTCCAGAGAAACGGAAATTAGGCACCTTGGCCACGTATGTCTACTGACCATAAATACTTTTCTACGCCACTGTGTAATATACGTATAACCCGAGCTGTAGATAAGCAATGATTTATTCGTAGATTAAGAAATAAGCTTATTCTGCGCATCCAGTGATTGGAGCTTGGAAAAAAAATTACCATAAAACATTTACCATGCCTACCCTAAAATGTGAGGGCAATTAATTAGTAACTTTAATTTTTAATTTTCTTACACTAAAAATAAGTCGACAGGTTTTAAAAATTAAAATTCAAAGGTTATGACAATATAAAGTTTACACCCAAACCGAATAAGTTGGTTGTTTCAAAATTTTTTTAAACATTCTAATGTGATATAAACAAAAACATGCTCAAGTTTGGCACTTTAGTATGTTTTATTTACCAAAAGTATATTTATTAACCAAAATCATTGGTTTTTCATAATTTTATACTTATAATAATATTTTATCTCAAAATTTTACTAACATATGCTAATATTGCCTGGGGAATTACAAATAAATCTAAATTAAGTTCTCTCTATACACACCAAAAACACGCATCAAGATTGATTTATAATAAAAAATAAATTCACTCATGTCAATCCTTTACTTAAAAACTTGAATGTTTTTAATATCTATCAAATTAACATCTGCCAAAATGTTTTATTTATGCTCAAATATAAGCTCGGACTTGTCCCAACTCATTTTACAAATGACTTTTTTCAAACCAACGCCAACAGATATATCACACGAGGAACCGGGAACTTTACACTGCCCATAAAATAAAACAAAATTTTCGAGATTTTCAATTGTATACCGTGGCCCCTATTTATACAACAAAATAATACCTGAAAATATAGAACTTACTAAATTGGATAATCTTATTGCCCTGAAAAAAAAACTAAAAGATCTCATAATTAACAAAATTATTTTATCGATATGCATTTAAATATAAATAAACAATTAATATAATAAAATGTAAAAAGAACAATTTAAGCTATAAAAATAAATAAAAAAGAAATAAAACATAAATTTAAAAATAAATAAATAAATAAAAACTGTTAGCAACTATACATAGTAAAATATTACTGAACAGTAGACCTCAAAAATTAATGTGTGTTATAGATTTACTCTCTAAATTTTTAGTTTATTTTGTATTTTGAAGGTTCTCGATAAAAAGACTTTTCTTAGTCTTCTGCGAGTTTCCTTACAACTACATAGTACTACTAATATATGTTAATATATATTTTCAATAAATAATATATATTTTCAACGACAACGACAAGCAAGTCCCTAGTAGCCCTGAGGTGCGACGGACTTGCGTATATTTTTTTAAATGCATGGGTTAATAGCCAGATAAATAACACATATAACCCCTCCCCCTCCTCAATGAGAGATCTCTTCGGGACGGCCCTGACAACAACCGCGCTGAATAAGAGAAGCGAAAAGCAGCAGCATCGCTACAAATATGCCCGGCTCCTTTACGGTAAATTTTTATCAGGACCACTAACCTATTTGCTCCCGACAAAAAACTAATACTAAAACAAATCAATCAAAAAAATAAGGGTACGGCCCCCCTTGCTCAGGAAACAAATTTAACCCACATGTTAATTGGGGCTATACAAATGCTGTCAAGATAAAGTAAAATTAAAGTAAAGTCTAAAAGATCAAGTAAAATCAAAAAAAAAAGAGATTTAAAAAAGTGGAGTTCTCCAGTTGGCTCTGAAAACAGTTTTAAGATGTACTTTTATTAAATTTACACAAATGCTAAAAGTTTCAGAGCTCTACTAGTCTGGAAGGTACTATGAAACGTTTGAAAAAAATACAAGTTTATTCTAAAGCCCTTTTTTAATTGAATAAAATTTTATTTTTCTAATCATCCTTGTGCGGGTTAGACACCAATGCCACAAAAAGGAGGTTATTAGGGTGCCCACAACCTATAGTAGAAGATTGAACAGCTTTCCTTACCATCTTTTTTCAAATAGATTATATATGATAAAACGCAACAAAAGATCTGATAACCACTCCTTTTATCATAAAAGTTATATGAGAACTTAAATGACTTATAATTTTTTGAAAACAGCTGCCGATGTCCTAGCGGACACCAAAAATTTTATATTGCGTCATATTACCATAACAAAATACTTTATTGAAAAGGCAAATACAAAAAAAAAACTAGAGAAAAAGCTGGCACTAACGAACAGTGACTTAGTCAAGGTTTACACATACATGAATTGCCCATAGCTTAGAAATTACGCCCCTTCCCCCCTGTTAAAGTTTCATTATGGCCACTAACCTATTTCTGCTCAACAAAAAAAAAGAAATAAAAATCAATTATTATTTAGCAGCCTCTATCAGCACTCATGCAGCGGGAAGGCCGTCTCTATACTACTGGTGTACCCGCATGTTGACTATATTTGCCCCTAATTATAATAGAACTACCCTTTATAATATACATGAAAAAAGATCTTTTCCCGATGCCCCACCACAAACACTGCCCACATACATCAGTGCATTACCTGAAGTATTATCTTGAAGCGCCCTCAAACAGGCAATTGATTTGAATACGCTACTTATCTCAAAATTTATGTTAAATCAACACGAAATGAAAAAAATTGTTCTTTGATAAAGTAAATAATTTAACTTACATTTTACTTACAAAGTAAAGTATAAAATTTCAAAGATGAAAATTACTTTTATTTGTAAATATAAATAATTTTTTTCAAGTTACTTTTGTGTAAGCTGTTTTCGCTAATTAGTTACTTTTACACGTAAAAGTAGTTTGTTGTTATGATCTAGTTTTATTTTAAATTGTAAAGTAAGTGTTATGTTTTTTAAATATTATATTTACGTAAGTTTACTTCATAAATAACTTTTTTTACATTTAAAAAGTAAATTAAATTTAAAAGTAAAATGTTTTACATAATTATAACCAAAATTACTTTTCAAAGTTGTTTTCTTTACACTACTTACCATTAAAAGTAAGTTACATTTACAAGTAAAAGTACAAATGCAAGTAACTTTTACTTGTCAAAGTAAATTATTTTTTCAAGTAACAGTTACTCATTTAAAAAACTTGAGTTTTACACGTTATATAATTTATGTAAAAAAAACGAATTACTTTTAAATGTAAGTAAATTACAGGCCCGTAGCAAACGGGGGGAAGGGGTTGGGGCCACCGGGGGCATTTGCGCTCCCTCCCCCTCCCCCCATAGTTTTTCAAATAAACAATTTTGAAGAAATTGACTGAAACCGTATATTAAATCCATTGCAAAATAAGCATCTGCTAAGGTTGATCTCTTTATCGTGCTCGACACTTTCTTACTCCGGATTCTATTCTTTATCTCTATAAATCTCAAATCCGTCCTTGTATGGAATACTGCTGCCATGTCAGGGGCAAATCTTCCAATGGTACCCTTTCTCTTTCAGATAAGGTGCAAAAACGCATTGTAAACATAGTTGGACCTGCTCCTACAGCCAACCTCCAACAATTATCACATTGTCGTAAATGTTGCTTCTCTTTCTATTTTCTATAAATGCTATAATGGGCATTGCTCTAAGGAGCTAGCGTCTCTTGTGTCATCTACTAAAATTCATTCTTGTGTTATTCATCATTCAATTAAGTCTCATCCTTTTTCTGTAACTGTTGCTAAGTGCTCCAAAAACTCTTATTCGTTTAGTTTTTTTCCGTAAACATCAATTCTTTGGAATTTGCTTCCTTCATCTTGCTTTCCTGATTCATATAATTTGCAATCTTTTAAGCCGTCGGTCAATCGTTATCTTGCTCTATAAACTTCATCTTTTTTCTTCCAGTAACTTCCATCTCTAATAGTGGTTGCTTGCAGTCTTGTTGAAAGCAAAGATGTTGAGAAAAAAAAAAAAAGGTAATTAACGGATTTCGGAAGTATTTCATTTTGATATTTAAACATAAATAACAAGTTTTGGATTAAATTTAACTCATAGTCATTAATAGCGTTAATTTTCCGGAGTAACGGCTTGGAGTGGGCGTATTTATGCACATTACATATAGTTCTACTGGCTTGTTTATATATATATATATATATATATATATATATATATATATATATATATATATATATATATATATATATATATATATATATATATATATATATATATATATATATATATATATATATATATATATATATATATATGTATATATGTATATATATATATATATATATATGTATATATATATATATAAATATAAATGCTGAAGGGCAAGTACTTGCTCAAGCAACATTACAATATGTTTATCCATATCTACATATTAGCTTATGTAGCTATGGATAAATAAGCAATATAAATCTATTAAACATTTTTGACTTAGTAGGCGTTATGTTTTATGCCATAATATCTATAGTTTTAGAAATTTCGTTATCAATTAGCGTAATATAGTTTTCCCAATTTAGATATTTATCCAATATAATTCCTAGGATAGGATTAATAGGATTAGGATTTATGGCGATGCAACTCTGTTTACTATATAGTTCATTTTAGTTAGCTGAGGAAGTTGCTGAGGCAAATCAAAAGGTTTAGAATGGGGATGAAATAAAATATAGTTTATAGAATAAACTTATAATTTTATAAACAAATTTATAAATATAAATTTTTTTCAGGTATTCAAAGAGAGTTTGATTGATTTGATCCTGTCATTAAAATTTTTTCAGCTCACTATTTACGGTAAAGAAAATTGTTTTTATATTGGAATGGGTATAAAAAAGATACTCATAAGATATCCATAATGAATCATAAGATACTCCTTATTTTCTATTTTTAAGGTTACTTTGTTATCAACTTAGGTTGCTGTTTATTACTCTATATGTTTCTAGTTTGTACAGAAGGGTTTCTTAATCAACAGTGTCAAAAGCTTTTGAAAAATCAATGAACAAGTCAAAAATATAAATTTTGTTAGCAATTTTTGTTAATCCAGTCAAATTCTGGATGAGTTCCGAAAAGATGCAATAATAAATAATTGATTTATTATTGCATGTATTATCTTTACCAAACTGTTTGCTGAATAAGATATTATGTTTTTCAAGATAGTTATATAGTCTGTTATGCATAATCGCTCAAGCAACTTTGAAAAACAGTAAAGAATAGATGAAAGTCTGCAGTGGTGTAGAATCATTGCAATTTTTGTATACAGAGACTACTCTTGCTATTTTTAATTGACAGTTGTCAATTAAAAATACCAGTTGTTTTTCAAAGGTTGAAAATAAAAAAAAAGGTAATTTAATAATATTAAAAACAGGTTTACATAAGCAGTATGCGCGCAAACATTGAGAAACATTAATTTCATGAAATATGAAGAATTTGTCCAAAAAATTTCATTCAATTTTATTGAATAGAAAAACATTTATTCACGTAAATTCTATAATTTTATATAGGCATAATTGCACTCGATTGTGCACACTTAACTCTATTCCAATTTAATTCATTCAATATACGCACACTAAGATGCGCTTATTAAAGTAAGTTTCAAAAATAACAATTATAAAGAATTCGATTGGTGGGCGAAAGTAATACCGCACCTCTCTAATCGAGTAGCCCATTGACTCAAAATAACAACAAAAAATGGGAAAAAATGAGAACCCATCACAACATTTTTTGAAATGTTGTGATGGGTTGAATTAAATTTGAATTACAATAATTTTTTATTTAAAAAGTAAAAACGATTTTTTTTTATAAAATTTTTATTTTATATTTTACTGTTAAAAAAAAAAAGTTAAAAATCTTTTTAAGTTTTTTAACTAAAGAAATCTGAAAAATTAGAGATTTTTATTTAATTAAAATTGAGATTTTATCATTTAAATGTTTGTATTTATTTTTAAAATTATCTTTTGGCTCTATATATTTTAATTATATTGAAAAAAAATATATATCTAGTTTTTTTTAATTTAAATTCAAAGAATTTTCTAAATTAAAGTAGAGGAATTTTTATTTAAATTTGTATTCATCAACAAACTTCAAATTTCATGCAATAATCAAACTCTGTATGCGCGCGCGCGTGCGTGTGTGTGTGTGTGTGTGTGTGTGTGTGTGTGTGTGTGTGTGTGTGTGTGTGTGTGTGTGTGTGTGTGTGTGTGTGTGTGTGTGTGTGCATTCGACAAACCTAAACGTCATACCCTAGTGGAAATATACAAAAGTATAGTGAAAGTGTTTTACATTTTCAAAACCATCTTACCTTGTTTATGTATAAGGCTATAATTAAAATGTATGATTCATACATAAAACGCATATTTTTGAAAATATTTTGTAGGCGTTTAAATCAATAAAAAGAGGTTAAAAAATCTGGTCCTAAATTTGCCAAGTTTAATGCTCGCAAAGTAGAAATAAAGTTTGTTTAATTTGTTTTAAAAATTTAAAAATAAATACGAAAATAAAAAAAAAATTAAAAATAAAAACTTAAAAATAAATACAAGAAGTTTATTCTTCGAATTAATTGTTGAAATTAATTGTTGGGATTAATTGTTGTAAATAATTGTAAGGAATAATTGATGGAATTAATTGTTGAGATTAATTCAGGGCCGACGACACCACTTTCGAAGTGGGGGGCGAGGGCATAAAAAAAGTCCTCTATACTTTGAAATTTCTTTTCTTGCATGTTTAAAAATTTTAGACATGCAGCATTTCTAATAGTTATTTATAATTATTCTAGAGCAGCCGTGGCGCAGTGGTTAGAGTTCTGGCTCAGAACCCAGAGGTCCTAGGTTCGACGCCAGCTATAGCCCAACAAGCTACATTGGTATGGAAGGAGGCGTGAACTTCCTGTTAAATGCTCTCCCGCGGTGCTCTGTGATATGACCGTAAGGACTTCTGGGAGCACCTAAAATAACTACAAAAAAAAAAAAAAAAAAAAAAAATTACTAAAAACTCTAGACCGGCCTGTTTAACCTTGATTCATTTTAACTCTACCCAATGGGCATTTGTTTTTCAAAGTTACGTTCTAAATATCTTTCAAACGTTTTATAAACGTCTTTTTAACGTTCTTTACGTAAGAATGTTTAGAAGACATTTAAAAGACATTTAAAATACATTTAGAACGTAACTTTTAAAAACAAATGCCCGGCTGGGTAGATGGGCTTGTTTAACCTCGATTCATCGGACGTCAGCAAAACTTTTTTCCAGGTTTTCCAGCTCACGATTTTTTGTCTGAAAAATTACACTACGGTCTGAAAGTTTAAACACATGGGTGTGATATTAACCTTACATAACAACCTCTAAAATATAATTTACTGTTTTGATGTTTTCGAAACTTTTTTTTTATTATAGTTTTTGTTATTTATGCCATAAAATAAACCCGTGCAAAGAATGGGTTCTATTTTTTCTTGTTTTATTTTATTTCACTATTATATTATTGTATTATTTTATTCAATCATCATGATTTTTAAGAGATTTTGAACTTAGCTTTTTAAAATACAAACTTTTAAAAATTAACTCAAAAAATTTTTTATATGCTCAAAATATTATAACTTTTAATAATTGTAATTAATAACTAAATCACAGATAAAAAAAAAAAAGGAATTTAATTAACACGTTTTTTATTAAAACTAAAATAAAAAATTCTTCGTACAAATTTTTTACAAATCAATGTGGTTTTGAATAATGACATATTTACAGCGGTTGTTTCGAGAAAACTAACTTATCGCAAAATAAATGATAGTTTCGAATGTTTATTTAAATATTCTAAGTATATATAAATATGCTACTAGATTGATGTTTCTTGACAGCCAATTATAAAAACTTTACCAAATTTTTTTAAAAATAAAATGCGAAATGTTTATTTTTATCCATCAATACGCTTATAGCAAGCTGGAAAAAAATACAGTTCCTCTGTTATTTAATAAATATGCAATAGTAAAGAATTTATTTTTAAAAACTTTGATAAGTAGCTGAACTTAGTAAAAGTAACTTGCGACGCCATTTCTGATTGCATTAAAGATCGTTCGTTGATAAAAGTGTTGTGCAAATAAAATGAATGTTATATATGAAATAAAATGATAATTAATGATAATGCATTCTTTGTGTTATTTCAACTATCTGTTAAGTATGCGTGTGGTTTAGTTTTAGTTTTTTTTATTTATGCATTATTTTTTTTGTTAACAGCAGTGGTTGTTGAATTTATTCGACCAACTTTATTACTTGTTAGCTTTTGTGTGCTGCCTGTGAGAGAAGAATTTTCATTTTTGTTCACGTAAGCAATTATTTTTCTTTTGACGTAGTCATTCGATTCACTACTAACGCCATTTATTGAGTTTATTTCGTTTGAACTCCCATTTGGAATTTTTTTCTTTTTTAGAGAAGAATAGTTATTTAAATTTTCGACTTCTTCATTAAATTGATCACCGATTATGTTGGCATCTACACAAATAAATCAGCTTGTAAAATACTGAAAGTAATTATTTTAAAAGCAATTAAAATAATTGTTTTAAATAAATGTTTTTGTTATTTAAGATATTTGTTTTAGCATATACTTCCCCTGAAGATTTTATACGAACAATAAATATTTATAAAACATATATAATTAATATTTATTATAAATAATATATAGATTTTGTACATTTTTTAATTATATTATTTATAAAGTTGTTTTACACTGTTTAATAATTAGATACTCTAGTACCGTTATAAAATTATTCTTACCAATTAACGCGGCTTGAAGTAGCTGTACAGGTTGTTTTAAAGTTTGTTCAGATTTATCCATCAATCTTTTTTGCTTACCCATTCTTCTTAAACCTTCTAAATCAATGTTAAGAACGTCATAGTCATTTAGTTTATTTATAGACATTTCATCGGTTATAGTTGGAGATAAAGAAACCCCAATCTTAGGTTCTTTTAAATTTGCTACAACATTTGTTGGATGACCTATTCCATCAGAGTTGTGGTAGTCTGGTGTCTTTGAGTTCATGATTGCGTTTATACCGTTTATGACTGTATTGCTACCAATGTTTGTTCCCGTAGACGCTGGTAGCTCAAGCTCTAAGCCGAGGTCACTGTTTTCATCCATGTCGCTAATGTTTTCTCCAATACTATCGCCGTTATTAACACTTGTAATTTTTTTTATCTTTTGTGCTGGAAACATTTTTGATTGATCAACGACTGGCTGTACAACTTTTGATTGATCAATTAACGGCTGTACAATTTTAGATTGATCGACTATTGGCTGCACAAATGAATCTTGCAAAAATGGTTGGCTCTCCATTTGTTGTTGAATTTTGGCCTGCTTCAAAAGATTATTTTCATCTGATGATAAATCATCCATGTTTGCAAGATTTCCTACTACACTCAAAGACTCAATGTCTGGTTCTATAGACGATGTGTATGAAGTGCTTTCTAAAAGGTTTGTTGACAAAGTATTAGGGTTGTTTATGGAATCAGCAGATTGATCATTTAATTTAGCTTCTCCTATTTCAGCACCAGTTTTATTTCCTTCTGTTGGTGTATTTAACAGTTTATTTTCTGCATTTAACGTTGATTCAGCATTTTGTAATTCGCTTACCTTCGGTAAATTAGTGGCCGATCCAGATGGTAAAACATTGACTGATGGATTATTGATTGCTTTGATTTTACTACCTGTAGGTTTCAGCACTTTTGTTTCGTTTTGCATAAGCTGTGATCCATCTGGCTTAAGAACAGAAGCTATTCCTTTTGCAAGCTTAGTTGCATCTGCATGGTTTAAATGTGAAGGTAAACCAGATATTGTAAACCCCCCGTCCTCATTTTTGTGTAACTTTAGTTGAGTTTGTTTATTTTGGGTAACATTTTTAATGACAGAAAGGGCATCTTTAGCATTTTTTGAATTCGGATTTCCAAAAGGTACTGTTAAATGAGTTATCTTAACTTTTGCTTTATTATCAGACCCATCGTAGTCAAACTCTTCATTTTTTGGAGCATTTAAGAAATCCAGATTTTGTGCGAGAGCATCAGTTTCCCCACCTGTAAGATGTTGCAATTTAAAATGATTAACTTTGGGAAGACAAAAAAGTTTAATTATTTAAAATTGTAGAAAGAGTTATAATGTTGTATTAATTTTATTTACAATAATTTAGTGAACAGAGTGCAGAAATTACAAAACAGAGTGTAAAAATTAGAACTCAACCAAAACTAGTAACCATATTATTAAAAACTTGTGGAAATCAAATTCTAAGCTAGCAACCTAAAGTTCCGACTGAAACAGAATACTTTGGTACTGTCGGAATCTTTTTTAACAAATATTAAACCAGAATTTTTGTTTTAAACTGACCACAATTAATTTTCCTTTAAGAAGCTTTGTGCAATAATTAAAAAATGATTTAAATAAATTTGTAATAAACGAATTAATGATCAAAAATTAGAAAGAACATTAATTGCTGTTAATCATCATAAAGCATTTGTTGTTATCATCATTAGAAACTTTGTTTTAAATAATAAGTTATGTTAACTATGTTAATTATGTTAACCTTTAAGTTCAAAACCTGTTGTTAAAACATATTGTTTGTTAAACTACAAACTATTACTTTACTAAAAATAAATTTTGAACTTTATTCTTTGTGTTTTTTTAAATCTAATTTATCTAGAATATAGTTACCCAATATTGCAATATCGTTGGCTGTTTTTACAAGTTCTCCACTCTCTTTTTTTGAAGAATCGTTTTCTTCCAAGTTATAGTTGCAGGGAATGTCAGTAGGAGAAGAAACATGATCTTAAAAACAATAATCAAAGTGTGGGAAAAATGATAATCAATAGTTATTATTAAACAAATCAAGATCTGTTATTAATTACTACAAAAAATAAGTTCATTTGTGTTCCTTAAAACTCAAAGTACAAAGATTGCCCATTAAAAATACTTACATTTTCAAATTTATTAAACATAGAAATATTGTCAAAAAATAAACGAAAGTAGAAAATATAAACTTACCCCGAGGACGAAACCTTAAATATTTTTTTGATATAGGCCACTCTTTTTTTCCACTAGGCAATGTAACGCCAACACTGAGATGATCCGGACCTGAAGAAGCTTTGTGAAGTGCTTCTATATAATATTGCTGTCCAATATTCATATGAATGGGAGCCGAAACTTGTTCATCTGGATATCTGTGTAAAATTTTTCTTAAATTTAGATAGTTCTATGATTTAACCTTTACAAGAGATATCTTAAACATATACAACATAGTAAAAAGAAAGTTTTAATCATATTTAACATATATAACATATACAACATATATAATATATATAACATAGTACTCACTTATCATATTCGTGTATTGCTGTTTTATTTGTTTGTGCTAAAATTCTTTTTTTTTGATTTACATTAGATGAAACATCATCGATCGGATTCATCCAAAGCTCGCAATTCTTATCACATGATATTACAAACTTATAATCACCAGTCATTGGCGCTACAAAATATCCTTTAAGTCTTTGACCATAATTTTTTATTTCATTAGACGGAGACTCAAAAGATGACATCAGACTAACCTAATATTGCATTATTATATACCGAAAATAGAATTATATATATATATATATACATATATATATATATATATATATATATATATATATATATATATATATATATATATATATATATATATATATATATATATATATATGCACGCAGTTGCAAATGTAAAAGTTTTACTGATAAACCTCTGTAGGAATCCTTGGAAAACTTTGCAGCATGGTAAAATTTTCAAGATCATCACCTTTAACATTTTTCCAAACTTCACGAACAATACCGTGCTTACCTAAAATTATATAAGTAAGAAATGAATTAACATTTATAAAAATAAAATAAAAACTTTTCTTGACCCAGCCCCCTCAATTTAATAATTGCACTGCTGACTAAATATTTCTTTTACGGCGACGAGTGAAAGTTCAAAGACATCAACAATTTATATTTCTAAATTATTTTCTGTATTTAGATTACAGCATATAGACTCTATCTCTTTTTTGTGCGAGAACCAAATTTTAAATGCAAGTATCTGTTTTGTTTGCGCCCCATAATCAGATAAAATTAACATGAACTAATTTTGATTTGCTCACTTACTCAAAAATCTAAAAAATCTTGTCAATTTATTTTGTTATCTTGAAGAAAGTTTTTGTTCGGCGGTTTCATACTTTTCAGATTAACTGTCAATAAGTTCTAGTCTGGCACTTGATGGCATTTGAATATTAGATTTAATCAAAATTCTAAAGGCTATTTATGGCTTTTTTTATTAAAGGAAAATATAACATTTCTATAAGAAATTGTCCATAATTTACGTAACACAAACTTTCACAATAAACAAAACAAAAAAGATCAAAAGTTTCCCCTCCCTAATTAAAAAAAACAACATTCTTTCCGCTTAAACTCTCCTCCTTGTATTTTGCCTTTAGCATAAGACCTTCATTAGGATAAGAACTTCTTTGAATTAAAATAATTAATAATCAATAGCCTGTTATTTCATAAGAAAGTTTTATCGGACTTTTCAAAACTTTTGTAACCTACCTTAAGTTTAAGCTTTGTTAAATGAACACTAAAAGTTTTTCAATAGCAAATGGTATTGGATCTAATCATCATGTGTTCTTAATGCATAGTTTAACGCAGTTGAGTCTAATAAAATAAATAATAAAAAATTTGCCAGTTTCAAAGTTTTAACTGAATTCTCGAATAAAACACTGGTTTACACTAGTTAGAAGGAAGACTTCAAGTTTTTAAAAGTTTCTTTCACAAAATTAATTTTATTTTAGGTGCCCCAAGAAGTCCTTACTGTCTTACCGCAGAGCTCCGCGGAAGAGCATTTGAAAGGAAGTTTAAGCCTCCTTCCTAACCGATGTTATAAGACTTGCCCGGAGATGATATTGAACCACGAATCTCTAAAGGTCATTTGTTTCTTTACATCTAAATAATAAAAGACATGAGAAAAAGGCAACTTTTGAATAGAACAATTTACATTTTGTACAATTATAAAAACATTTATGTGGTGGCAACTGGTTAACAATAGCACTGACTAAACCTTTGCAGATTTGTGTCAGCGCATTGATACAGTGTTTTAAAGAGACGAGATGACAAAGAAGAAGAAAGATTTTGTTATAGAACTAAAAATTTTATGAATATTTTATTTTTTTATAGCCAAATTTGATTCAATAGAACAGGTCTATTTCCAATAGAAGGGTTACAATATCAGTTTTTTCTATGTTTAATAACATCTGTCCAACAACATCTGTAAATACACTGAAGTGTAATAATATCTGTCCAACAACATCTGAAATTTCATTGGTGTCTAATAACATATGTGTAAAAATATATAATTACTACAGATGTAGTTAAATCTTTTCAATTATCTAAGTATAATAACATCAGTGCATTTACATCTGGAGAATTTACAGATGTAGCTAATCCTTTTCAATTATGTTAAGAATAACAACATCTGTACAGCTACATCTGTGAATTCTACAGATGTAGTTACATCTTTTCAATTAAATTAAATATAACTACAGGGTTTTATGAAATTGTTAAACTATTATGCACTATATTAACCAGATTTCACTTATGATTTTTTTTTAGATGTAGTTACATCCGGAAAAAAATATTTAATATAAATGCATTACTATAACCAAATGTATTTTCATATATGTTTTTTTTTCAGATGTATTTACATCTGGAGGAAATTCTTCCAGATATTATTGGACTTGGAGAAAAATTACCAGATGTAGTTACATGTTCTTAAAGATGTTGTTAGGGGTCATTGAATTTCCAGATAATATTGGACAGATGTTGTTGGAATAAAAACAAACCACATCTTTGGCATATAAGTTTGCTGAATGGTCACACACGAGCAGTGAACATTATACAGACAAAATATATCTTAGATAAAAGTGTACAGATGATCTTGGACTACTCTACAGATGTTGTTGGACAGATGTAGTAATCTTTTACAAATAGAACTGCATATAAATTTTTCTGATTGTAACAAACAAAACTATGCTGAAAAAACTTTCTTTTGCTGTTCATTTCAGTGAAATACTTTATATAAAAAGAAAAAGTGAAAACTATTCACTTATCAAGGTTACAAGGTTACCATGGTTACAAGGTTACCATGGTTACAAGGTTACCATGGTAGAGTATTTAACACATGAAAATTTAACACATGAAAATAACCACTTCATAATGCATTTAAATTACAGTTAAAGTAAAAACGAATTACAAAAAAAATGAGCTGCAGCATGAGTTTGAAAAAAAAGTTTATAGCTGATGAAAGTATGAATTATGATGCTTGTATGCTGGCAGAGAAGTTAATACTATTGCATTTTATAATCTAGCAACAACAATCTTGCTTTTCCGTTTTTAAAATTATTTTCAGTTCTCTAAATTATAATAATTATACTATTTTCATTTCAAATTTTAAATCAAGGTTAATTAAGACATGTACCAGAAAAAATCTGCGCGTGTTCCGATGTGGTGTTTACGGAAACCGTGCATCATTATAAATAGCTAATTGTTTTAACATGCCATTGTATTAGTGTTATTTAAAATTTAAACAACTCCGTTATCAAAACAATTAGCTTTAATTGAAATGTCATCAAATCAAAATAAGAAGCGAGAAAAAGTTTGTTTTTTTTTTGTTGAAAATCCTGGTGTATCAAACAAAACAATTTTAAAGAGTTGCAGATTGCTTTGAGAACATTGCAGAGCGTTGTGAAACGATTTAAGGACACTGGTACAATCAAAAGGAAATCAGAAAGTGGAAGAAAAAAATGTTGTGCTAGACATAATCTTGGTAAAAAAGTGAAAGATGCCTTAGACAGAAAACCGGAGATTTCTGTTTGAACTTTAGCGAATAAATTTAAGACAAGTGCTTCCACTATACAAAGAGTGAAGAGAAAGAGTGGCTATAAACTTTATAAAAAGAAAAAATTTCCTCGTCGTGAAGAAAAGAAAAAAAATGTCGCAATTCGTTGTTCAAAACTGCTCCATAAAAAATTGTGTCAAAAAATCTTGTTTGATGATTGACGATAAAACTAATTTTGCTGCATATTTCCGATCTCTTCCATGACACCAATATTATTCAGCAATTAATTGCAAGAAACTGAGTTCGAATTATAAATGCATTGGAATGCAAAAATTCGCTAAAAAGTCTAAGTTTGGCAAGCAATTTGTGAATGTGGTGAAAAGAGCTCTTGTTTTGTGACTACGGGAACAATTAACACCGAAATATACATAAAAGAATGCCTCAAGAAACGTCTTTTGCTATTTTTAAGAACACACGCGGGTAAACCATTATTTTGGCCCGATTTAGTATCATGTCACTACTCTGGGACAACTTTAAACTGGCTTAGAGAACATAAAGTTGATTTCGTTAATAAACACTGCAATCCATTAAATTGTCCCAAACTACGTCCTATCGAAAGATATTGGGTTCATGTCAAAAGAAAACTAAGGTTCAATGTAAAAAAAGCCAAAAACATTAAAGACTTGAAAAATAAATGGATTAGAGCTACCAAGAAAGTTCAGCCAAAGACTGTGCAAAAGCTGATGTTGTGTGTAAAATGCAAAGTGCATGCATTCTCACTTACAAAACTTCGCACTCTTTCTTAAGTGAAATGTAAGAATATTAATATATGTATTTTCAAAATATATATAACATTCAATATCGAAATATAATAATTAAAACAATATCCTTTAAAATGTCCGCGCAGATTTTTTCTGGTACATGTCTTACATTTAACTTTGACTATTTAATTAAATTAATTTTAACTTTCCTACTGTTTCTGCTAAAGTGACTTCTAAGAGAGGTTTTTCACGGCAAATAAATTTTTTGAATTTACTTGCGGTTCACAATAATTCAAAAAGTTCAGTTTGGTACTACAATTATGCTTTAATTCTTTGAGCTGGCCCTTGTTATTGTTTGGTGCCTTGGGTATATTACGGGGTTGGTTCTTTTTAGAAATAAGAAACAAATGAAAGAATAAGCTTAAAAACTAAGCAAATAAATTTATTACTTGGACTAAATTGTGTAAGGGAATCTTTCTTCATCGGAAACGAGGTTTTTCCGCTTGGACTTACAACACCTATTTTAAGGCGACTTTGTTCTCCTCCTTTGGTAGCTTGTAAAGCTTCTATGTAATAATAAAGACCTGCTTGAAGTTCAGTTGTCTTTGATACTTCAAATCTGAAAAAAAAAATGTAAACAATTTGATATGTGCAAATGAATTCACCATACTTCGTCGTGCATAATAAAAAATTTGAACTAAAATAAATTATATAAATGAATAAATAAAGCTAAAATATGAAAAAATAGGAGAAGAAAGAAAAGCACAAGCTAAACTTTTTTAATAATAAATTAGTTAAAAGTTGCTCACAATGAAGCGTCTGATGTTCGTTTTCCGGTTTTTCCATCCAAAGAAATCAAAGTTCTAAAAATAGATTATTGAAAATAAAAAATTCTATTTACATATGTATATGCATGTTTTTTTTTTATAAGCATATGAAACTTTTGAAACAGGCTCGGGTATGCTTAAGCAAAAAGTTAAGAGACTCAAAAATATGCTTAAGCTTAAGCATATTTCTAATAAAATATGCTTATTTGAATACTTTCTAAAAGTGTGCGCGTTACTTAAGGTTGATGGCTATAGGAAAAATAAAAAGTTGACTTATGCTCTGTATTTGCTTTGGTTTTAATGTAGCTGAATTAATCTTGCAATATACTAATAAAAATATATACTATATACAAATGTTATTAATCAAATCAAAGATATGAGCTTCGCATTCCTTTTCGTCCGGACCAATAAAGGTGTCATCTGGAAGAATTTCGTTGGCATCTTCATTTATAGCATCATCTACCTCCACCGGTTGAATTTCTATGGATTGATCACTGTCAGGATCAATGATGGATGGTGGGGGCACTTTGTAACCCTCAAGGCCATCTGGTTTAACAAGCAAATCTTCTGAGCCATCAGAAGTCATTAAACACCCAGTCATTGTCCAACATTTCTTCCTTTGCTTGTCATACTTCGAAATGTTTAAGTCTTTCCATGCTTCCCCTGTCCAACGTGTAACCAAAATTTGTCTTTTGCAGTGTAGGGTATTTCATTACTGAACCATTTATCAGAATGATTATCTCTATCAAGCCATTTTTGGTGTTTAATGGCAATAAGTCTTTTTAGAGTGGCAGCATATCCTGCGTCAACTGGTTGCAGAAGCCCAGTGGTACTTGGTTGACCGTACCAGAAAAAGTCCTTTAGCAGCAGCCACAGCATCTTTAAAATCCTCCTGCATCTTTCCCTTCAAATTGTCCAGCAAAGAACAAATTTATCAAGCTTTTGTTCTTTGACAAATGGAAGCTGTGTTTTATCACACCAGTGCTTACAAACGTTTTGGTCTAACCAAGCATTTTGTTGGAAGTAAACGTGAATATCTTTGAAAATGATGACTAGCTTTGATTGCTTTCTTTCTGCCAAAACATAATTTGAAGGAAACATTGACTTTTTTTCAATCTTGAGCCCGGTTGTGAGATCCATGTATTATGTGTTGCACTTTTACCTTTGGTTACATATTCATAATATATACATTTTTACTTTGGGTACATCATAATACATACATATAAGTTTTCTTACCATGAACAACAAAGGGAAGTGGGCTCTGGTCAACATTGAGCCTTTATTCAGGTTGATACCGTCCCCATTTTTAGACGTAACTTGGATCTTCATAGCCTGTTCTGATACACTTTTCTCTGTATGTCGCATGCCCTTTCTGTAATAATGGTTCCATTTCTTTTTTATGCTTCCTTTTGTTTCTTTGTGTTGATCTCATTTTTTAACTCCTTTTTTTTTGCAAAAATTGAACTATAACATGTTGTTTTATTTCCACATTTGGATCAATGTTTTATTGTATATTTCTAGCTTTACTCCAAAGCCAGGAAAAGTTAACAATATGAACTTTCGGCCTAGCTTGTAAAAATTCTTTGTAAATAACTTCGCATAGTTCAAGAAACTTTTTATTATCTTCCCTTCAGAAACAATTTTCGATAAGATGATTCAGCATCTTTAATAATAATTTTTTTTTTTTTAAGCAATCGCGAAATCTGACTTTGTGTTACACCAAACGACTCTGCTATAGTTTCTTGATTTGCCTCATAACCATAGGCGTTAATTGCTTCTGCTTTAAAGGCAGTATATTGGTGGCGTTTCTTACCAGCTAATTTGCTAGACTCTTCACTTTTTTTCATTACATTAACAACTTTGTTGACTATGTTATTGAGCACATCTTTCACTGCTAGAGTGACAAGTTCTTCGTTACTTTGAAGAACTTGTGATTGTGAATGTTTACAATCTTGTTTGCTAATTCCGTGAATAACTTTAACATGAAAGTAAGCTAGTCCATGTTGACTTTTAAATAATTTTTTACACTGTTTGCATTCAACACTAATTTCAACAGCTTCTGAAGGCAATCGGATTGCACTCATTTTTCCTCTGTGCACATATTTTTTGTGAAACCAAACGCTGTCAACGTAGGCTGCTTTCTCTTTATTCTCTTTGTTATTTTTATTACTATTTTAACAGTATCTGAAAATAAGACTTAGAAATAAAATAAACATTTTGAATATGGTATTAAATAAACTACACATTAAAAGTGAGAGAGAAAAAAAAAGAGTGAGAGGAATAAAACACTTCAGAGCGACACTTAAACTTTACGTTTATCTGTTTAAGTATTGAGGTTAGGTTTTGCAACACAATGACTTCATTACTTCATAAAGTTGTTGCATTGCAAAACATAAACTTCTATTTTTGTTGTTTTTGTTGGTTTACATTTAGAAATATATATATTCAAAATTATTAATTAAAAAAAATTTAAATCTTTTAAATGGTTTATCGATATATATATATATATATATATATATATATATATATATATATATATATATATATATATATATATATAACGTATATAAAAATATTTATTTATATGTATATATATATATATATATTTATATGTATATATATATATTTATAAATATATATATATACATATATATATATATATATATATATATATATATATATATATATATACATATATATAACGTATATAAAAATATTTATTTATATGTATATATATATATATATATATATATATTTATATGTATATATATATATTTATAAATATATATATATACATATATATATATATATATATATATATATATATATATATAACGTATATAAAAATATTTATTTATATGTATATATATATATATATATATATATATTTATATGTATATATATATATTTATAAATATATATATATACATATATATATATATATATATATATATATATATAACGTATATAAAAATATTTATTTATATGTATATATATATATATATATATATATATATATATATATATATATTATATATATATATATATATATATATATATTTATATGTATATATATATATTTATAAATATATATATATACATATATATATATTTATATGTATATATATATATATTTATAAATATATATATATACATATATATATATATATATATATATATATATATATATATATATATATATATATATATATATATATATATATATATATATATATATACATATATATATATATATATATATATATATATATATATATATATATATGTACATATATATATATATATGTATATATATATATATATATATATATATATATATATATATATATATATATATATATATTTAAATATATATAAATAAGTTCTTATTTAAAATATTTAGTCTTGCACTCGCAAGGTTGGGTTGTATACATTGCATCAATGTTGATTCATATATATTGAATCAATGTTGGGTTATTTACATTGGATCAACATTGGGTTAAAATCGTTAAAACAATCAAGTTTTGCGGTGGTTTCATATACGTTGGCTCAACGTATCTGTTCAAGCTGTTTTTAGTTGCGTTGATATTAGGCCTTTTATCTATATTATTGTTAAAAATATGACATTGGATCAACGTTGGATTTGCATCGGAAAAAACAGCCGACGTTTGCGATGGTTTTACATACGATGGCCCAACGTATGTGTGCTAGCTGGAAAGTAATTCATAATATATGTAAGTAATATATTTTTAATATACAAAATATATTTATAATATATTTATGATAAGTTTATCCAGTTAATATTTACCCTCAGCAAAGATATTTTATGGCATTTTATTTCAATTTAAATTTTTTCTTCTTATTTTTTAATTGAAGTAAGTGTGCCCCTAAAAAGTTGCATTTAATTCACATTGGCTGTAGTAAATACATATGTAATAGTTAAAAGTATTTTTAAAATTCAAAGATGCATTGCGTTGGCTTATAAGTGTTTAGCGATTCTTGGAGACATTTCCGTGATTTAAGTGTATATATAACGTAAAATATCATGACGTAAAATATCAGAGCAATAAAACTTTTGGAACTTTTAAATATCTGAAAAAATGAAAGACATTAAAGATCATCTACAACACTGCCTGCTTTATTAGTGCCAGTCCTGCCACTCAACAGCTGAATGATTATGAAGCCATACGGCTATACGATCGGTTAGGTCAGAATTCGGTGTCTGAGGCAAGAGTAAGTAACTTGGTTTTAACTTAAGCTTGCAATCAATGATAGCGGAATTTTTCCTAATTTCAAAACCCCATAATTTCGGAACTATTTAAATAAGTATGGTAAACATTTTTAAAATAGGTCAAATTTTTGAATTTTACGTCAAAAAAAAAGTGTCAACATAAATTAAGAGTAGCTTATTATAAATGTTTAAAAGATTTCATAACTTAAAAAATTCCATTAAAAGGGTGTTTTTGATATCATTATTATTGCTTTGATTAAAAATGGCTAATGGTAAGTATAAAATTGCAGTAAAATTCTTAACGGAGGACTGAATTAATGCGGTAGCGGTACAGTGATAGAGCGCGTTTGCTTCATAAGCGAGAGGTTCCAAATTTGATCTTCACCACGTTTCTGGTAGTATCGCGCTCAACTTGTTTCTTCGCGCAGTGACCTTGTATAAAAAAATATTGTTTTGATTTAACGACACTGAATCCCGGAATTGTAAATTTTCCGGATTTTTAGTAAACCCGAAAAATTATAACGCTTTAACGCTAACTCAGTTTTAATGCTTTTGTAACGGTGACTTAACGTAGCGAATCAACCCAGATCCAGCAGACCAATAAAATTTCAATAAGTTGCGTTTAAAGCAGCAAAACCAACAGCGATCTGAGATTAAATGTTTTACAAGCAAATTGGAATGTGTTCACGGTACCATAAAATTTTACTAGTAGGCATTAGTCCTACAGCATTTCAACTACTTCTTTGATTCAAGACATGAAATATTTTACGCTGACGGCATTTGTTCTTTGCTTTAGCATTGGCAAAAAGATATAGAAATGACGGTGCATATTTTGTTGAACTTTAATTATGGAATAAAAAGTAAACAAAATTTTTGAAAAGTTAGTCATTACTTTTTAACCATGTCAATAATTTTTCAAAAATTATCTACAGACATGAACTTAATTAATGCCCGTAGATATTTGACATACATAATATATATAAAAAATTAAAAATTTTGTAAGGAAAAATTTATTATTATTTTTAAAAATTTCATATAGTAAAGTATTTATGTTTAAAATTTCACGTAATTTTGATCTGTAGAGAAACTTTAATATGTAGCATCGGCGCTCATAAGATTTTTTCTACGGGGGAGAGGGTTAGGTTCCAACTCCAAAATATTAAATAAAATTAAGGATACTCTATTAAAACTTAATCTAAAATAATCTAAAATCGAAAGTTCTTATACTAAAATAAAATAAACAGGTCCGCAAAATTATTTAGGGGAAGGAGCCATTTGCTAAACCCACCCCTCTAAGTTTCGTTAAAAGGTCAATTAAGTAACTTTTAAGAAAAATCACAATAATATTGTTTTTATGAATACTTTCAAAGTTATTTAATTTTTCAAATAAAAATTTTGTTTTAGTATCATTTTTATTCTAATCATCTTTTACATAAAATGATAAAAAAGTTTTATATAAAAGTTTTTATTAAGTTCATCAATATCGATGTCATTATCTGATGTGTCATCATTTTTGTTGTTACTTGTATTTACATCTTCCTTTTCTAGTATGAAAGATGAATAACTTCTTTTGGAAGAATATATGTTTTATTTTTAGATCTGTACTTAAAGGTAATGAACATATAATTTGATCTGATGAGTCTGGGAATAAAAATACCCCAAAAGATTTACCACCTGGCTTAAATGCGAATGAAATAAGTTACTAAAATACTTTAATTTACAATCTTCGAAACTTAAATTCATCATCATGTGCCAAATTTAATTTAATTATCTTTTAATGTTTGAAAGTTTTTAAACATGTAAAGTTTTCACCCCCATCAAAATGCGGGGTTGTAAGTTTTACATAGTCATCTACATCGTTCTAACGCTTAAAGATAACAAAATTAAATTTAAAACCTGTTAATAAACTGGAATTTTTAGAAAATAAAGCATTTTATTAATTCATTGCTCTTGCATTTCGGCTAACCGCGGTAAATCTGTTAGAGCATTGTTTTCAGGCTCCAATAACCTAATTTTTGGCTAAATATTTTCATTCAACTTAAGCATAAAAATACTTAATTTTGGAGTTTTGATAATCTCTGAAGTTATCATATCTAAAACGTAAAAAACCCTAGATCCGCCACTGATTATTGATGAAGAAAAGATATTTTAAAAAAACCTTGCATCACTAAAAAAAATTGTTTCAAAATAGGGCCAATGGGTGCGGTTACATCTTTTACTAAATTTTTCAAGAGCACATTAGCTGATTCAGTGACCGATCTGTGGAGGAGGAGGGAGGAGGGGGTTGCATCCCCTTTTCCTCAACAGAATCTAAAAGTCTTAAAATATTTTAGAAATGGAGAACTTTTTTTTATGGAACACAAATGTGATATAAAATGCTAAAATATTTCAACATCCTTCCCCCCTCGCCCACCTCCTCACCAAAAGCTTACAGCTGTTTACAGAGTGGTCTCAACATTTATTAATATAAATGCTGAGATTACTCTGTAAATAGTAGCAAATCAATTTTCCAGCTCCACTGTAGTTAAAATATCATTTTTTTAAATATTTTTTTCATATTTTAGCCCTACTTATAAAACTACATTTTTTTACAAAAATTTTACTACAAATTTATCTAAAACTAATCTCATAGACTTTTCTATTAATGTATACATGTCTGGAAAAATATAAAAAGTATTTCTACATAATATGGTTGGAACATCACTCATTAAATTACTCTTGAATTACAGTTTTGACCAAATATTTTATCTTTGTACCTGAACAATAGGGTGGCTATTAAAACAACTCTTTTTTAAATTTTCTGCTCTCACCCTTTAAATGTGTCCTGTATAATAAAGTAATACTGAAATAAATTTTTTTTTGAAATAAAAAATATTATTAGGGGAAGCTCAAGATCCATAAACATCAGACGGTTCCCTTTAATTATCAAAAAAAAGTTCTTTAAAATTATATCATGTAGGGTCTCAAAAGAAGCAAAATTATATAGAAAATTCAAAAATAATTTTATAAAAAAATTAAAATAAATTTTTTTTTAAAAAATGCATATACTTCATTCTCAGTTAAAAAATGTCATTTTCTGTTAAATGAAACCTAAAATTAAATTTTGCAATAAAATTATGATTATTTTTGAATTTTTATATTTCGCTTTTTTTGAGACCCAATATAATATACTTTTGAAAAACTTTTTTTTTGAAAATTGTAGGGACCCATTTGATGTTTAAGGGTCTTGAGCTAATTCTAAAAATATTTTTATTCCGAAAACTTTTAAGTTTCAGTATTATTTTATTATATAAAACACATTTCGAGTGTGAGAGCAGGCATTTAAAAAAAAAAAAGATGTTTTAATGGCCACCCTACCCAAAAGTAATCTTAGCAATTGAGAAATCGGACGTGAGCTTATGATTAGCGAATACATCGTTAGAATAACGCTCAAAAATTATAATAGGTATGGCACAGTCGAAGATAAAAGTTGCTCAGGTTGTCTTAAAAAGTGTCAGAAACCGACAAAAATTAAGTAACTATGCTTGCTAAACGCAACCCAAACATAAGTACAGCTGAAATTGCCTCAGACTTTGATTCAGCAGTAGATGCACATCAAGTTAGTCGATCAAAGATTAGCAATATAATAAGCATCAAAGACCGTTACAGAGAAAGAAAATGGTGCAAAGAAAGAGCTGCAGTAAGCTTAATCAAGCAATACATTGGAGAAAAACGATTGAAACTCATGTCTTGGCATACTTGCTTACCTGATTTGAAACCTATTGAGAATTTTTGCAGATGGAAACAAGCTTGGTGCAGCTCAAGACTCAAATGCAAACGTTGTGGAATACCTTACCACAAGATCTAATCAAAAAACTTATAGATTCTATGTCGCGTAGAGTCTTGGCATAAGAAAATTTTCAGTTTTATTTTTTGCAAAAGCAAAAGTGGCTATATAAAACAGAAAATTTTCTTAGAATCTTTGATTTTCTAAGTATATTTGATTGTAAGTGCGCTAATATTTTTGCACACCTTTTTTTATCTTATATTTGTCACTCTTATTGTATTCTAAATAAATTAAAGATAATAAAAAAGAAAAATTTTTATATCTGAAACTTTGAAAAATGAAAAAAAGTAAATGAAAAATAAATAAAAATTTGAAACTTTGAAAAATGAAAGAAAGTAAATGAAAAATAAGAAAACGAAAAATGAAAAAAAATTTGAAACTTTGAAAAATGAAAAAAACTTTGAAAATTGAAAAAAGAAAATATTCTTTCAAAATTAAATTAAAAAAAAAAGATCAATCAGCCTTTTATTGTTTTTGAATTACATTCGTTTGAAGTTGACAATTTACTTAGAATTTATTTAGAAGATAAAAAATTTACGCGTGCGCCAATTTTGGGCATTGAAATCTCGAGTGCCCTTATACAGTCCCATGACAATTTATTAGTGCCATCAATATTTTTTTCATATTTTCTTATTCAAGTTGAATTTAACAATTAAAAAGCAATGTAATATATTTTATGTAATATGGCCAGGTAACTCACCATACGTCAATCCAATAGAAAATGTTTGGGAACTCCTGAAGAGAAAAATTTCAAAAGAAAATATTACAAACAAAGTTAATTTGATTGAAAAAATTATATATTATTGGAACCACGATATAAATTTAAAAGAAATGTCATTAAAATGTATTGAAAGCATGCCTCGACGTGTCCAAGCAATTATTGATGTCAAAGACGGGCTCACAAAATATTGGTACAATGTGTGTCTATCATTAGGTTTATTAATTTTATTAGGTTTATTAATGTTAATCAATTATAAATAAAAAGTATTTGAATACATTTTAATTGTTTACTGCATTTTATAACCCCAAGAAATCATCAATACAGAAAAAATGTAGGTGGCACTAATAAATTGTCATGGGACTGTATAGCAGAAACAGAGCGCTTTTTTTCTGCTGTTTATATTATCTCATATAAAAATATATTTGTTATTAAAAATTAATAACTAATTTAACAATTAGTTATTAAAGTGCTTAAACTAAAATTATGTAAAAGTGCACCGCAAAAAGCTTCCGTGTTTTTAAATTTTATATACAACGGCATTTTACAAATATATATATAGTGATAAGAACAAAACAAAAAAAATAAACAAAAAACAAAAAAAAATTAAGCTATTTAAATTATCAAACGTATTTATTTTATAAAATATAATTTAATATATTTATAATGACGTGTTTCCTAAGTTTTCTTCTGATATTATTGTTTTGAATATCTCTGTTTCAAAATAAATTTTTATTTTTTTATCATTAATTCAAAAAAATTAAAGTTTAAGTTTTCAGTATGTTCCGGGCTGTTGATGGGTCAGGTCTAGGTCGGATATTAACGGACCAGAAATCAGATCCGACTTGTATATCCGGGTCCGGATTTGAATAGGGCATCAACCAACTCTACCTGGATCCATACCCAGTTTACATTAAGGGTCTGGACTTATCAGACTCGTACCGGTCAGACTCACACCGGTGCCAAAACAAGCACAAAACTAGTGGGTAGCATTACTGTGTGTGGCATAGAGTTCGGTTATCATCATGGCCGAAAATAAAAGAAGATAAAGTAAAATTGAAATAGTTTTTCTCAACTTTCAATGATAGAAACACTTAACTGAAGCTGTTAAAAATATAAAAAAAGACAATAATGAGTTAGTATCTAATAGATTTTTAACCTGGAGCATTACAAACAATCTATGTCGTCCTGTGTGTCTTCCTCATAAAGTTATACTCTTTTATTAAAAAAGCCAACAAAACTTTTTTTCTTGATTATTTAAGTGCCATTAAGAGACCTAACGGTCTTGTCACAGAACAACGCGAAAAAACGCTTGTTTAGGAATTTCACGCCACTTCCTCAATATTGTCGCAAATGTAGTCCGAGTAGGAATCTCAGACCTCTTGAATCTCAGACCTCTTGAATCTCAGACCTCTTGAATCTCAGACCTCTTGAATCTCAGACCTCTTGAATCTCAGACCTCTTAACCTCAGACCTCTTGACCTCAGACCTCTTATTTATTTTAAGACTAACCACTAATAGCATCGTTTGTTTTTATTAGCATATATGGTAAAAAATAAGTACGATTGGATGAATGTTGGTCGGGTCTGGGTAAAATGGGTCTGAATATTGGAAGACCCTTACCCAACCCGTTTGGTTAACGTGTATAACGGATCTCGGTCTGGTGTCTAACTGTTTTGGGGTCCATAACAACGAGAATCAGACTCAGTTTAAACGGTTTGGGTCAGGTCAGGTCTGTGTGTAGATCCAACTCATTAACAGTCCTAGTTGCGATACTAAAGTTAACATTTCATTACAAATATTTACATAAGTTTCATTTTTACACTTCTACCCATTTACATCCTCTTTTTATCAAAAGAAAAAAAACTTCTTGGCATGGTTAGTGCCAAACTTTGTATGTTTATAATTTGGTAAAACAAGAATGTTTCAAAAAAGAATTTATCAATTAAATTCAAATTTTATTAAAAAATGTTTATTATGTGTTGCCTATTGGAGTGTATACTGACGATTTACGCAAGGGCGTAGTGATAAAGTAAATATGGTCATGTAGATTTTATTTATATAAAACAGCATTGTATTCTTTTTTTTAATGACGAAATAAAAATAAATAAAAATAAAAATACATTCAGAAACCCTGAAGTTTTGGAAACATTTTACATCTTTGACGTAAAATTTAGAATATTTTAGTTAGTAAGTTAGAATTATTTCTAAGTCATGCCCTTTTTCCTCACAAAGACTTCATCAAACGAAATTTTTGTTTGCATGTTTAGACAGAGGAATTTCTGCTCTATATAGATCTATTTTCACATTATAATTTTTTCTGAAACTTTTTGTCCAAATGAAGTTTATGTAACAATGACCAAAACGAATTTATACCAAAAAGACAAAATCTTATTAAACCTTACTAAATCTAATTACTTTTAAATTTTGTAAATTAAAAATTAAAATTAAAACGAAAATATATAAGAATAAAAAAAAGATAAAAAGAATCACAACTTCGAATCGAGGTAGAGTAACTTCATTTGTGGCGTCAAACCTGGCATTTTTCTTTAGGAATAGTTAAAAGAACGTGTTTGCATAAATAAACTAGAAACATAAATTAACTTAAATTCAAGAAGAGATTCAACGAATAACTGATGTTATTCGTTGAATTTCTTCTTGAATATTGAATTTGGATAAAGTTATGGAAAATGGAAAAGTACACAACGAAGCAAAGCTTAAAATAGACACCACTTTAATGACTTCATTTACACCATTTTATTAATCTTATTTACGCCACTAGATTGATCTTATTTACGCCACTTGATTGATCTTATTTACGCCACTTGATTGATCCTATTTACGCCACTTGATTGATCTTATTTACGCCACTTGATTGATCTTATTTACGCCACTTGATTGATCTTATTTACGCCACTTGATTGATCTTATTTACGCCACTTGATTGATCTTATTTACGCTACTTGATTGATCTTATTTACGCCACTTGATTGATCTTATTTACGCCACTAGATTGATCTTATTTACGCCACTTGATTGATCTTATTTACGCCACTTGATTGATCCTATTTACGCCACTTGATTGATCTTATTTACGCCACTTGATTGATCTTATTTACGCCACTTGATTGATCTTATTTACGCCACTTGATTGATCTTATTTACGCCACTTGATTGATCTTATTTACGCCACTTGATTGATCTTATTTACGCCACTTGATTGATCTTATTTACGCTACTTGATTGATCTTATTTACGCCACTTGATTGATCTTATTTACGCCACTAGATTGATCTTATTTACGCCACTTGATTGATTTTATTTTTTACATAAACTAAACTTTCACTACTTATACACTAACTTAAAAAAAAATGTATAAAATTAACTTTGGATGTAAAAAATGAAAAATAACTAAAATCCCTTTGTTTCTTTTGCCCCACCCTTATTTAATCACCCTGTTTATTTGTTTCATATTTATTTGTTACGATATTTATTGTTATATACTGTTGAAATAATATGAACTAATTAAACAAGACAAAGCACTTCAAGTTTTAGTTTAAAAATTTATTATTTTGCTTACTTTTATTATTTATTTTTTTGTTTTGGTTTCTTTATATTTATTAACAGCCCTTCCCCTCTCCCCCGATTCACAAACAGCTACAAACAATTTTTAAATGAGTGGCAGCATTTAATAACATTTGAGTCGCCTTTTTGTCATTCAAGATTTAAATTAAGTTTCAAGATAAAGAAGTTAAGTTTTAAATAAGTTTGAATTGTTATTTATTTTTCCATTCAAATCACCTATGTTGGTATAGATATTTTAAAAAGATATATATAAAGACAAATATTTTGAAATATTTTGAAATTTTTATATAAAGATATTTATAAGAAGCAAAACCCAGGTGACAAAAACAGAGTTCAAAAAAATAATATTTTTGTTTTTAAATATAGTAACTTAAAACTTACTTTTTATGAGTCAATCCTTTAATTGATAGTCTATATTCCAGGACCATTGATTTTTTATTGCAAGTATCGTCTTCACTTAAATACAGGCGACATCCATTTGGACACGTCCCAAAAAACTTATATTTTCCTGTTTCCTTTGCTAAAAAATATCCACTAATTTTATGACCATGGAAACCGTTTGTTTCTTTAGCAACCATGCTAAAATCAGAAAGTGGAGTCCATTTTGAAGGTTTATCAGGAAATGAGCGTTGAGTAAAAAGGCTTTGTAAAGTAGGAGATGAAAGTTCATCAAAATCTTCATCAACTAGAGCTGAAACATTAATAAGAAATTAATTTTTATGCTGTTTTAATACTATTAAAAAAACTAATTTTATTTTATATTGTATTTATTTATATATCATATTAGTAATCACTTTATTAACTTATTTATTTAATTAAATTAAGATAACAATAATCAATCAGAAGTAAAAAATATTTATTGTAATATATACAATTATGTTTAGTTATTATAACAACAAATTTTAAAGTTTGTATATAAACATAAGAACTTATATTAAATATTAAACTAAATGCAATAAAACGTTTGTACAAAATTTTCACAAATTAACCTGAAAATGAAAGTTTTCAACTTAACAGTGTTTAAAAGCTTGTTGCTATAACATGTTAGTTTTAATTATTGAATGTTTGCTAAGTTTTGATGTTTAGTTGTTTTTAAAATGAGTAAAGTAGAGAGCTTTGGAGAGATTTTTTTTTTAGTTTTTACACGTATATTAAATTTTAAAAATGTAAGGGGTGAAATTAATTCTATAATTTTTATTATCTTCAGATTTTGATTTGTAAAATAAGTTGATATCCTTCATTTTCAGTCACTATTAAAAAGGTTACCTGCACGTTCCAAGCGAAGATACTGCATAGGAATTGGAGCTAAAATAGTACCAGATGGAAGTCTTACGCCTACTTTCATTGGAGATGCTTCATCTCCATGATAACTAAGAGCTTCTATAAAGTAAGTGTGACCACCTTTTAAAGGAATGGCATCTGAACTTTGATCTTGAGCACTGAAACATATGAAAATGTAAAAATCTTAAAGTTTATTTAAAAAATCAACTATTTTAAAATGTTTTTTTATTTTCAATTTTTCTTATATACTTTATCTCACCTTCCAGGCTCATGTTTGATGATGATATCTTTTTTATCTTCTTCGTCATTTTTACTTAATAACAGTTTGCATTCGTCAGAACATGAAGTGCCAAATATATAGTTTCCAGACTCAGGTGGTATTAAATAACCATATACTCTTTGACCGTATTGCAACCCTTCATCATGCGGAGTTGCAAATTGATCAATGACGTAAGAAGCAGCAGGATACTTCGGGTAAGATTTTAATGAAGTTAACCCTGCAATATCTTTTGTGGGAAGATTTGTCCACATTGATCTGCGTAGACCTAAGTAAACATTTTTGTTTGAGGGACAACTTTAGTATACTTTTTATTATTCTTGTAGGTAAAAAAATGTAAATTAAGATATATGGTTGACGCTGATGATGGCATATGGTTGACCTTATGATTTTTACAGATTATTGAGAACGCATTTGTAATTTTTTTTTTTTAATCAATTTTGTTATTTCTAATCTGGTAAAATATTTACTTATATCAATGTAAATAGTAAAATATTTATCTTAAAGAATCTTTATCAGTTAACAACAAAAAAAATGCGGTAGTGGTGTAGTGGTAGAGCGCTCGCTTCTTAAGCGAGAGGTTCGGAGTTCGATTCCCACCACGTCCCTGGTAGTACCGAGCTCAACTTGTTTCTCCGCGCAGCAACTTGTTTGTGTTTCGGAGTTATAGAGGTTTGTGTTTCGGAGTTATAGAGTAGGGAAAGGGTTATAACCACAAGTAGCCTCCTCATCTGTAGTGGCCTTGGGGAGGTGAGTTACAAAAAAAAAAAATAGAAATAAAAATTAAAAAGACAAACACTTGTTTATTTCTTTGATAAGAAAAAGATATACTCTAAATAAAGTATTAAAATGTGTTTTACTTTAAAACGCCTCCTCTTGAATTTAATAAATATTTTAATTTTTTGCACTAAAGATATACCTGGTTCTGGTGCTAGAAGTCACACTATATCACTTCACCATTATCTTTATATTGTTAATTGTATCACTTTTACATTTTCACACATGAGCAATTTTCAAGTGCATTAAAAAAGTTTTTGAATCTTTTACAGGTTTTTATAACTATAAAACGCAAAAGTTCATTTTTTTTTTTTTTTTTAAGTAAACAAGATAAAACACTAAAAAAGTGATAGAACTAAATTAATGAAAATGATAGAAATATATGATAAATAAAAGTTAGATTATTGACTAAAAAATACTATAAATTTTCTCAAAAATTAAAAACTTAAAATTGCAAATCATACTAACAAAAAATCATGTTTTCGTCATTATGCTTAAACTCATACTAAATGCTATATTATTTGTTTGTATGCTAAACGCTAATACCCAAAAAAAATCAAAAAATAAACTTTTGGATTTAAATCTTGTCCTAAGTTTTCTATTCAACTTCTTAAATGAATTTAACTTTGGTATACTTAAACCAGATAAAGCATAACTTAACCATGAAGATGCAACCTTTTCAAATGATAACATTGACTCTTTGGTTTGAAAAAATGCTAAAATAGCAGTTTTTGATAATTAAAGTGCATAGTTATAAGGATATAAGAAAAAACGCCCAAAGTCATAAGGATATAAGAAATAACGATAAAGAATATGGTAAGCTTTTATAAGCTACAAGTTTAAATAAGTTATCTTGTAAAAAATCATTTTTATTCACATATTTAATGATTAATCATAATTCGTTATTAGATGACATTACGCCTATCCAAAACTTATAATCCTAGTGAACTGACTTGTAAACTCTTCAAGCATTTCTTGTGCAATATATTGTTTATATTTTTTATGGCAAGTAAACAGCAAATTATCTTACAAGTATACAAAACAACTGGTTTTAATCACAAGCAATTGCATATTTACATGTTTTAGTTACATATAGAGTTAATAATTTTTGACTTACAACACAAACATATTACAAATTATGCAGTAAAGTCATACTCTGAGTATGCATAGAATCCACCTTAACTTTACAAAATAACTTTTGAGTTTATTTATACCCAAAAATGTAACTAAAAACTAAATTTCTTTAGCGTTTAAAAGTTTCACAGTGACGCAATAAATAGAAAATAATGGTTTATGAAAGTTTGTCATAAGTTACAAGTGCAATTCAAAGTTCGGAGCATGAAAATATCATATAATTTCTTTTGTTATATTTTAAATGAACTTAATAAGTTTAAACTTTATAACAACTACTCCATTGTATGTTGTCTTTATTTGGCTTTGTTTAGTTATAGGTTTTCTAACTATATCGATTGCTAACTATAATGATTGCTAATTATATCGATTGTTAACTCTATCGATTGCTAACTATATCGATTAGGTAAAAACTAATTTTTAAATTTCTTTTTAATATTTAAACGGTTTTTCAAAAACTGACAACTGGACTGCTTAAAAAAACTGTTTTTTAGTTAAAAAAAAAATGTTAAAAAAGAACCTCCAGTAAAGATTTAAAACTTTTTTAATACTTCCTTAATTTTTATCATTACTACCATTTTTTAAAATAAAACTTGGTACATGAAAAAGAGAAAGTAATTTTAATATAATTTTTTTTTAATTTTTGTTTTAGGTGCTCTAAGAAGACCTAATGGTCACAGAGCACCGCGGAAGACCAACTAAATAGGAAGTTCACGCCTCCTTCCTTACCAATGGCGCGAAATATGCCCAGAGCTCGCTTCGAATCCAGGATTTCTTGTTTTTAAGGCGAGCGCTCTAACCACCGCGCCACGGCCGCGTATATCAATGGGTAGAGATCAAAAAAAGACGAAAAGAAAAAAAAAGGAAAAAAAATATGGTTTAAAATTCCGGAAATAACTCCAGGTTTTTATTTAAGTTGTATATGTTTTTATTTATTTTATCGTTTTTATAAGCTTTTTTTTAAAAAAAAAAAAGCTTATAAAAACTTTTTATAAACTTTTTATAAACTGCATACATAGACCATAATAAAAGATGTTATTCATGTAAAAATATAGGTTTTTGATAATACGCAATACAACAGACGATTTACAATATAGTATTATTTATAACATTCATGGATAGCACATGACAAACATTTATCATGAGTACATGGCAAACACAAGTTCAACATGATAAACATAAGCATAGCATGGAAAAAATTTATTGTAAGCTCAGCATGACAAACATTCACGGTAAGCGCAGAGTATTTCAGGACGATGTTAGACTTGAATCTTGTACTTTTATAAATAAAATTAAACATAATAGTTCAATCTTAAATTCTAAATGGCTAAATTACCTAGCTAGCAAGTTTCAAACTCAGTTGAGCTAGTTTAAGGATGAGCTAACTTGTTAGTTTCAAACTCACAAGGCTCAAGTTACTTGATCCGTCAATAAAACTCATAACAAAGTCCTTTTGGAAGCATCGAAACTCGTACTCAGGTTTTTCCTGAGGTAAAAATAAAATTAGTTTTAACTTTTTTTTTAACGTTTTTTGTTTTTTACTTAAACCATGATTGATTTTTTTTTTCACTTGAACCATGTTTACTCGTCGTTACAAGATATATTATATATATAATATTAACAAACTAACAAAAAAAACGCATTAATTTATATTAAGTTTTTTTTATTTGGTAACACTTTAAACCCCGTTAACGAAGGGGGGCAAATTTACTTTTGGTATAAGCCACAAAGTAGGCCTAACTAAAAGTTTAAATTATAAAATAAATAAACACGTGGAGTTATCTACAACCATAATTTCCCACATTTGATAGGTCCAACCAGCTGTTGAATTTACACTAAACTACTGCTCTGAACTAATCTGAAATATTTTGATCCCAAATTATCTTTGATTAAAAACACTATTGGAATCCTTCCAAAATTTGTTTTTAATCGTAAAAACTCCTCTTTATGGGATTTCGTCAGCATCAATTTTTTTCTAAAAAATAATTATTTAATTATCAAAATGTGACCAAAATAAAAAAAACAAAAACTCTATAATATTTAAAAAATATTTGTAAATCGATAAATAATGTGGTAAAAACTTACCGTTACCGATTTTCAGGTTTGTAATTCGTTCACAATAAGATCGTCTAGAGCATAAAAAACGCCGTAAAAAAAAAGGCGGTTTATTGAGCCCTTCGTCGCGTATTGTCAGCTTTCCGTCGTGTGGGTATAATATCATAGAATTTGTTTGAAAAATCTGCAGCGTTGTACGTTTTTATAAGCAAGTCACCGAAACATTGTCGCATTTATGATGAAACGCATTTTGTATAATTTGTTAACATGCATGAACTTGTGAACGAAGTTGTGTGTGTATAGAGAATAATTTAAAAAAATCATTTAAAAATTGCACAATGTAAAAGCGTCAACAAAAACTTTAGCTCTTACCATTTTCCGGAACAGATAATCGAGTCCTTTCATCGGCATCGTCTAGAAACGGAACATCCGATTTTTTATGTTTTTTCAAAGATTTTTCGTTTTTTACTTTTGATTTGAACTTAGGATGAACTGTTCTTGAGGCAGCAAGTGAAATCTTCTTGTTGTTGTGATGATGATGATGCAATGCTTCAACAGACTTGTATTTATTGGAATCTTCTTTTAGTTTGCTGTCCGTGTCATCTGATACTTCTTCGCAAGGCTTTTTACAAAGCTTATACGACATCTTTTTTGCCGAAGCATGTTTACTAAAAAAAAAAGTTTAATTCGCAATCTTTGCTGTTTTATGTATATTTGACAAATTCTAAAACGGAAAATTTAATATCATGCAATGATAAAATTAGTTTTAAAAAGTTAAGTATGGTATGCTGTTCAATTATGCCCCATCCAACCCATTTTTGTTGTCTTTGTTTTCCTTTTGACCATTAAAGACACCGAGATGTTAGTAGTTACAAAAAAAAAATTTAACAAGAGAAGTTACAAAAAAGAAAAAAAAAGGTTAACAAAATAAGTTTTAACAATTAATAGGTAATTATATAAATACACAATAAATAAAAACTATAAGAAATTAATAACATATGTACAGTTATATGCAAGAGATATAAAATAGATAAAAATGAGATATTAAGCAGATATAAAATAGATAAACTAAAGATAATAAAAAAAAAAAAAAAAGATAATAAAATAAAGACAAAAAAGAAAGAACAGTTTAAAAAAGTTTTTTTTTAACTTTTTTCGATGAAATTCCACTTTCCACTATCCCTATCAATCTACCTTTTTTTGCTTGCGTTACTTTTTGGTTTAGGACGCTGCCAATGCTCAAGAAGGGCATGGTCCCAATTATACTGTTGATTTTCTTTCTGAGCGGGTAAAGAACTATGAAAATAAATTTACAATAAAAAAGGTCTAGGTAAAAAAATAATAAACAATAGCATGATAAAATTGCTGCAAATTTTAAAAATGTTGTATTGTTTAGGTTAAAAGTGATTCGTATAATTATATTGTAATAGTATTGGCACTTATGTTATTATAAATTACATAATTTTGTAAGTTATTTATTTATATAATTATAAAATATATAATTTGGCGTGTAATTTATTTTAATAAATTGTTTATTTTTCAATTGAGAATTTCTGGAATGTTTCTGGAACGTTTCCCGCTTATAATCTGCCGCAATTTCTCATAATATTGCTTATTATAAATTAGGCATCAAGATACCTTTTCTCAACAGAGTGCTTCTTATTCCAATGCTCCATTAGACCTTTCTCCCATTTTCTCAAACTGCGACTGAAAAAAAATGCATGAAATCGTTGCAATGATATCGTGCATGAAGCTGTGAAGAAAATACAATTGTGAAACACAA
The DNA here is from genome assembly GCF_038396675.1 of Hydra vulgaris. Lineage (NCBI taxonomy): Eukaryota > Metazoa > Cnidaria > Hydrozoa > Anthoathecata > Hydridae > Hydra > Hydra vulgaris. The sequence continues at coordinate 24,340,733 of NC_088921.1, read as the reverse complement.
TAACTAGATGCGTAATTCGAAAAAAGTAAAAGAAAAAATGGGAGAAATGAATAAAGAAGATGAAATGAATAACTCAATTTATTAAAAAATAAATAAATAAATGATTGCGTTTGAAAAGAGTATTGCATGAAACACAAATATATTAGATGCAATATTAACGTAATAAGTTTTGCGCATTATTTATAAATTGAATTTAAACTTCAAGCAAAAAAAAGATAAAAATAACATACGAAGAACAATGTTCAGGTCCAAGCGAAATAAACTTTTCATAACCTTCATCTGGACATGGTTTCTCACTATTCATGTTTCCACAGCCATTGGATCCACAACATCCTCCTTTAAAGTATCAAATTATTAAAAAAAACGACAACATTTTTTTCAACAAAAATAAAATTTGGTACCAAAATAAGATTTCAAACCTGACATCAGCTTTCCCATCATTTTAGCTGCAACCTGTTGTTCTTGAGCATCTAATGAACATCCGTCATCTTTTAATAAACTAGCTAAAATCTTCATTGTGTTTGCTGTATTTTCAGCTTGGTTGCTTAGCAATCTACTGAGCATCTTTGAACATTTTGCCTCTCCACCAGACCCGCCATCTTTTGATGGAAGATTTAAGCCTTTCGGAACAAATTTTTCATTTTTAAATTAATTTAAATTTAAAATAAAAATTTTTAAAAAGTAGCATTGAATACCCATAGTACATAGTATAGAATCTTTTACTTTTCATTTATAGAGAGGTAAAAACACCTTTTTATTGACAGCATGTAGTAGCAATACTGCTTGCTATTTATCAATAAAACGTGACTAAAGATGGGAAATGAACTTATAACTTACTAGCTTTAAATTTAAGTATAATTTATTTTTTCTAACATTACTGTTTTATTTTGTCATTTACCTTTTATTAAAAAAAAATTGGATCTTCAATGTTTGTTCTAATATATCAAATATGTTTGTTCTAATATATCAAATATTTGTTAGCAATATAAAGCATTCTTAATAAATATTCAACATTCTTAAGATGCTAATCTATAACGACATTGTAAATGTAAAATATTTAGAGACGCCTTAATAATGGTAGTTAAATTATACCCATTTTGATTTACATTTGCTAACTTGTAACTTAAGTAGCTGGCGATCCCTAACCAAATGGTTGCCTATTGTTACGAGTTATCACTAGTTCATTTCCCACTGGATAGTAAGACTACTCACCTTTTAGAGCTTCAAGACAACTTAATGGAATCATAGGCTCTACTTTTTTATTAACATCGTTGTCATCATTTGAATCTGAATTCGCTCTGTTTCTTCCACATCCTTGTGAGAAGCTACTCACTGCAACAAATTTAACATAAATTAATATAATTTAAAAATGAGTATAAATTATATTTACATTGATCTGAATAATTAACTGAAACTTGCTGACTTTACAAATGAGGTATTTAAGATATATATCCCCAGTCAAATACAAAGAAAAATATTTTATGATCTGCAACCACTGACCACTAAACTAAAACAACATGAAACATATGAAATATAAACTGAAATTAAATGTCTAAACCATTAAATAATAACTAAAACTTAAAGTCATTAATACAATTAAATGTCATAAAACATTGAATGTCCCATAATTAAAATTTATGCTTAATCAAAATTAAAAGTCATTATTCTGAATATTGCAAAAATTCATAACAATAACTTACCGCCACAACCACTTGTATCTGGTACTAATTTCCAAGTCATACCAGGTATTTTGGGATGAATTGGAGTTACACCTCCACAACCCATACCTCCACTGGTATCTAAAATACAAAAACTGATGTATTTCATAACAAAAATCAAAAATAGATTATTCAAAACCATGTGACATAGATAAATGAACTTTATGAAATTCAGCGATGATAATCAAGTCAAACTTTCAAGTTAAATATATTATTAAAGCCAAGTAAAAATTTTGCTTTTTAACTTTTTAACTTCACACTATTTTTAACTTTATTGTAAATTAATTATACAACTATTATTATTGTGAACCTGGTATTAACTATTTCAATTGATATACTAAATAATTGTCTTTGGTTCTATTATTCAAGCTTATATGGGATTAAAATGGTAAAAATTATATGAAGATGATCATTTGTTTTTAAACTCTTATTAATGATTAACAGAAACTGAAAAATAAGTTGATAAAGTAAAAAGTATTGAAAAACTATTTAAACTTACTTAAATTAAATTATTATATAAATTTTTTTTAAATAAACTTATTACCAACCTCATTACCAACCTGCAAGCAACCACTAATTACTATGATACAGTTATTACCTAATGTTTGAGTAAAAAAGCTGAATGAAAGTTTTTAGAACATGAATAAACAGTTACAGTAAAAAGATGCTTTGGTGAATGACAAGTTACGCAAGAGATTGAGTTTTGGTTGACAGGACAAGAGATGATAACTTGTATTTATTCTTGGAAGACTTTCAAAATTTTTAATTTTAGCAATGCAGAATATATAATGGAACACCTACATATGAAGACAATCATATAATTCTTTAAATTGTTTTTCAAATATTCCTAAATTTTTATTCAACATTTATATTTCTATTTACCTGTTTGGTTGTCTTTTATCTTGCACTACCATTGATAAATAAAAATTTCTTGAAAATATCAACCAAAAATCTTAAGTTTTTTAGTATTTATTTGCAAGATCGTTCATCATACCAGTATATTTTAAATGTCCAGTAAAAAATTTGAATAGTGGTAAATGAGACAGCTACAGAGCCAAAACAGATCTAAGGCTGCATGCCTATCGAAAACTGAGATAATTATCTCAATTCATAAATCTTCTGATATATTTTATGACTGGTGAAAAATGAGATAAAATTTATCTATAAGCAATTTGAAATGATTTGCTTGCTTTATTTCATTTATTGAATCATCTTTTTTATTTTTGTTTATAATTAGCAAAAGCATGGAACAAGGTCTATACACCTAAGTTTAATAATTTTAATTTAACTGATCAATTCCAATATTCAGTAAAAATATTATAAGCATTCTGCTGGTAACTCCTTGTTTACATTATTTGGAATATAACTTTTCTTCATGACTTTTTTATTTTGCTACGCAAATAATCTTTAATACTTTTTACGCTTCATTAAATATTATTTGTTATTTTCTAAAAGAAAGGACTCTACAGAATAAATGAATCTAGTATAGTATAATACATACATATATATATATATATATATATATATATATATATATATATATATATATATATATATATATATAAAATCTAAAGTATATATGTATATCTATATAAATACATACTTTACATTTTAACATAAACTGTATAGATTAGTTGTAGTATAGGTTAAGCATATATATATAGGTAAGTATATATTTATATAATATATACTATGTATATATATATATATATATATATATATATATATATATATATATATATATATATATATATATATATATATATATATATATATATATATATATATTTGTGTGTACATACAAATACATACTAGATGGATGAATCTTTTTTTTATTATTATAAAAATATAATTGAGTAACAAACAATGGAAAAATATTTTTTAGTATTCAAATTTGGATCCAGCAACTATAGTATTCTGCTAAATGTAGTTTTTGTGAATGGAACTTAACAGAAAGAAAAAAAGTCAAAAAATACACCCCACCAAGCAACCAAACTTTATTGTATACAATTCTGCAAATGATGCAAAAAATTTTATAACTCCTAACTTAATTAGTGGTTGCTTGCAGTCTTGTTAGAGGTGGATTTGCTTGTTGTTTTTTTATTTTTTTATTTATAAAAAGTAGTTATTCCACTTAATCGAACCAACTCAAAAATTGATTTGTGAAAATCAAATCAGGAAAATCTTCTATCAAGTGTCAAAGATTTTAATAAGCTTTAGAAAGTTGTGCATATACTGTAAGTGTTTGCAAACTTGTCATGTGTAGGGTGACATAGTTACTGTCGGTTGTGTGGTTAAAGTAACTATATCTCTTAAAAAATAAGACAAGATAAAGCAGTTTTTTACAGCAGTGGTTAAAACTCTCCAGTAGAATCTTTATAACTGTATTTTTTTCAATCAACTGTCCATATAAAATACACCATACTCTAAACTAACCATCTTAACATTGACAAATGTTTATTTATGACCATGCATCTATATTTATTTACATGCAATGCATCTAGCGTTTGAATGCCGTGCCCAGAAAATCATCCAGGCATGCACAAGCAGAAGCCTGCTTCATGCAGAGTTGGCATCAGTTGCCTCAACAATAATTGTGTAAATCTCTATTACCAGATATAAATTTTACACCTTAAATTTATGTACTACAAACAAAAATTTCTACTTCTAAGGCAACAGACTATAATTATTAACCCTGCCAAATAGTTAACAGACTTTTGTCATCTTTTTAATTACTTTTGCACTGCACTGTCAGTAAATATCATGCTTAGGTTGACATTACCTTGGTTTTGTAGCATGTGATTCTGCAACATTTGATGTTAACCTTGCTATCTATGGCCATGTTGTAAGTTGGCCTTGAACTCAAGTTTCCAAAAATATATTTATTTAGGAAAATATAATATAATGTATTATATATAATATATACAATATACATTTTTATCATAAATTTAATTTTTAAATTTCTTTTTCTTTCCTCCACAATTAAACTTAGTCAAAACAAAATTTAAAAAAAATGTATGATATCTGATTAATAAAACAATTCTCTCTATTATTTATAACATGGAAATATTTATCCAAGATTTTTTATAATATGAAAAAAAAACTCAACCAAGTTTTTTTTATAATATGGAAATATTTCCCACATTTTTATAAATACCGAGAATTTTTTCGTTTTTTTTATTTAATATTGTTGTTTTTTAGGATAATAAGGTACTTTGCTGGCATTGACTATCATGCATGTAGAATTTTGCATCTCGAAACATTTTCAGAAAAAAATAGTTAAATAACATTCTCTAGCAAAACAAAACTTTTGTCCACTTACAATACATAGTATTATTATTTTTCCATTTACAATATTTATATTATTACTTAAGTATTATTTAAGGGCAATTTAAATTTGAAAATAAAAACAAGAAAAAAAAAATGATAATAAATAAAACAAACAACAAATAAAGTAAGAAATTCAGATATCAAATAATTTTTAAAAACACAGACTTTCTTTAACCATTTCTAATCTTTATTTATTGTATTTATTTATTTTGCTATTTTTTAATCTATTTACAGTATTTATTTATTTTACAACATTTTTTTATTGTTTTATAAAACCAATTTAATTACTTTTATTTATGAATAATTCTTTACGTTTTTTATATACAGGGCCGTCTCAAGGGGGGAAGAGGCATAGTGGGGTGTCTAGCCCCCCCTAGTAAATTATTAGTCCGCAAATTTGGACACTGGAGTTGACAAAATTAGATTTGTAGTTCGCAATCTGAAAATGTTAGCAAATGAGGCCTTTTTTTTAAAAAAAAAGCATTATTTGTCAAAAAATAGATTTGTCACCCACCCTGTTCCATTAAGATATATTTGAGACAGCCCAGTTTATATATCATTTTACAAATATTAATAAATATTATAAATGTTACATAAAATAACTTATTTTATTATGCACCATTTAATTATTTTTATAAAATGTGAAAACTCTTAAAATGACAAAAATTTTGTGGATTTTCTTTTAGGAATACTTGCAATTATTGCTATTGTCATCGTTTTAGCACTCTTGCTTCCATGCTTGAAAGGGTTGAATGTTTCTAATGATATCATTTCTCCAATATACATGTTCTTAAATATTTTTTTCTTCAACAGAAACTTTTTTTTATTTATCTGTAACACACTCTTTAGGTTTTCCTACTTATATCTTTACCTTTTTCTCCTGGAACTTACTCTTTGCATGCTGATCCCAATCTGCATCTTTGTTCTCTATAAGCCCAACAACCTTAATCTACCCTAAACATTTAGATACACTAACTAATTCTTCTCTAAGATTATTGCTGCTTTTTCTCACTTTTTATAGGTACTCCAAAAATCCATATGATCATCATTTTTTTATCTTTCCAGACACCGTTAACCTTTATTGCTGATGTTTCACTGCTATACCTTATAACACTTTGGATGCCTTTAATCTTTAACAATGCATCAATTGTTGTTTATTATAGAGATAATGCTCTATACTTAGCTCAGGCACAACTTACTCTTACCTTTGAGTTGATATCTATGACTTTCAAGATGACAAACTTGCACACTTTATCATTCTACCACAATTTCAATCTTATTTATGACTTCTTCTCTGTGTTACTTCTACCACTATTTACTTCAATCTTATTTTTGACTTTTTCTCTGTATTACTTTCACCACTATTTATTTCAATTTCTTTTTTGACTTCTCTGAGTTACTTTTACCACAATTCATTTTTTGTGACTTTGTGTGCCACATCTCTTGTGAACCTATTGCTTACAAAGTGTACAAACAATAAAGTTTGCTCCAATGTCTTTCCATACATATGGTCACTTTCCAGTATTTGCTACTTTTAAAATGCAAGAACTTTGTTTTACAATTATTTATCCTAAACCTTTTTGCACTCCACCTTTAAGACACTGAATACTCAGCATTGATTCTCAAAAAAATCAAAAAAAGGTTTGAAAGAAAAAAATGTACTGAATACATAGATTTTCTGCATAAATTAGCTCCCCTGATACAGCAAGTACTGAGCATCATACCCTGATATGCATCAATATTTAAAACTCTCTTTATCTTGTTTTAATTACTATTGTAACATTTTTATGTGATAAATGCGACCACAACTAAGTTGCCATGAAACCTTTTTTTGTTGTTGTTGTTGTTTCCTTGTGTTTTTTTCTTTTATAACGTGGTAGGATAGAACTTGTAACTTCTTGCTTACGAATGCTCTACTACTACCACACTACTGGTTGTTTTTTTTTCTAACATCAAAACTTGCCTTACAATAAGTATATCATCTGTTGCTCTCTTTCTATATTCTGTTTCTATTGTTTCTATCATTTTGCTCTATGTACCTATTTGCTTTCATTCCTGGCCTGAAACTAAACTGCATACTATTGATACATATTGTGCAGTTAAAAATTATGAAATATAATGCAAATAGTAATTTATTTTTAATGCAACTTTCTGAAGAAAAAAAATCACAAATGAATTGAAAATGTCTATAGATTTAGGACAGAATAACTTTTAGAAAGCCTTAAAACTATATTAAAAATAACTTATTCTAAATATATTAAGATTAAAATTTATAAAATTTTTATAAAACATTTTTTTGCCAAAAAGTTAAAGATTTTTTAAAAATAATAAAATAAAATTGTTAAATAATAAAGATAATAATAATAAAAAGAACAATAACAATAATAATAATAATAATATAAATGTATAAAAAAATAAAACAATTAATCAAGTATACACAAAAAATTTTTAAATATATTGTTATTTTAAGAAATTAGAACCCCCAAAGAAACATTTTCGAGATGCAAAATTTATCCTCAGGGTTAGGGTAATTATAAATTTATAACTGTAGCTATACATTTATATGTAAATTCACTTTTTTCACTTTTTAGTTTGCACTTGCTAAAACTCTATGCTTGCAATAAAAATTTAAGAAATTTGAGAAAAATTAAAATAGCTTCTTAAAATAATATGCAATGAGTTTCCATGGCAATGAGTTTCCATGACTTTTTTTAAATTTTAAACTTAAAATATGTTGCTATACAAATGTAAATGATGTTAAACATTTATAAAATAACATAAGATAAGTATAACTAAAGAAAAAAAAATTGTCAAAACATTAAATTTTAATTGCTTAAGTACTCAATTGAAATATCATAATTAGTTTGCATATTTATTTGATAATTTTTTTTTTGTTCCTTAAAAGTTAATTGGAGTAGTAACATAATTGGTTAAATGTATAAATGCATTTGACACTTAAGTTACCTGCGTGCTTATTTTTTACTTATGTATTTATTATTATTTATTTATCATATATTTGATAATTTTTAACTACCCTAACCCTGCTTATCATGCATAAAAAATTTTTTATAATAAAAAATATCCACTCACCACAAATTATGAAAGATGGGGGTGGTGGGGGTGGGGGAGGAGGAGGGGGTGGGGGAGGAGGTGGGGGAGGAGGAGGAGAGTATGCGGGCGGTGGTGGAGGTCTGCTTCCGCAACCTCTAACGCCATCTAAATTCAATAAAAAATATTTATTAACTAAAGTAGTTTAAATATAAAAAAATTAAATTTTAAACACGATTTTCAATATTTTATTTTTTTAATCAGTACATTAATTTTTTAATGTGTTGACGGTAGCAATAGCCTAAGGTGGCCACTACAATTAATTGCTCAATTTTCTTTTCTTTTTTTTAAATTAAAAATTGTTGCTACAACCTTCTCTTAACCTTAAAACTCCAAAACACAAATCTTGACAAACAACTTTCACCACACAGAGAAACAAGTTGAATACTGACTGAGTGCAGGACTGAGTTGATCAAATCTTGAACTTGTTTGATCAAACTTGTTACATCTCACTAGCAAAATGATCACTCTACCACTACTGCATTATCAAAACATTTCAAAACACTGTATTACACAATGTTACAAACTTTCAAAAAAATTTTGCCTGCTGTAAAGAATTTGTTTGTTATTATTTAAATTTCTCAGCTTATTCTAAAAACGTAAAAATTTTTTCTGTATCATCATTTTAAAGTTTTTTAATGCAAACTGACAAATTAGCACCCATACATTGCCAGCGCCTCAGAAAACATCTCATGGTTGTTAGTGTGCTTTTCTTGTAGTCTAGGCTTTGATGAGGAAAGAAAAGTAGTGAGTTACAAGACAGATAATAATATATTAAGTGTAAATAGAAAAATACATCATCAATAGGTACTATTGATTTGAGGGTATTTTTTACATGTCATAAAATCATTCTTAAAACTTATTAAAAACATTTTGTATGGCTGTAATCAAATATGATTTGGGCTTAAAATCAAAATAATTTTTTTTTAATTGCATCTTTAGCTACTTTAAATGCATACCTAATACACATTATATATGTATTTCTGTCAACTGGGTAAGTTCCATATTTCTCAAAATGGCTACTAGATGCTATAAATGGATTTTATATTGACAAAAAGCAGGTATTACATAACATCCTGAAAGGTATCATATTACGGATAGCATACGCAAAATATTTTGGAATGTCCATGGATGATTAGGACAATCATTAAATAAAATCTCTCTCATTATATGTTTTTTACCCTCATGCAATATGTATAACCTGCCAAACCACTCTATTAGGATGGTTAGGAAGCAGAAGAAAGGCATACCATCATCTACAGTACCTGTCCTACATGAAGCCTACCAGTACTAGAATTATCACAAAATATACTTTTCATCATACTCTCCAAAAGTCTTACATTTAATTAGAAATAGAACCATCAAGATGAACAATATTTTTGTATGATTGACAGATACGATGTAAAGAAAAGCTAATGAGAGACAAGCTTCTCAATATACAGACATACCATCATCTACAGCATCTGTCCCACATGATGACAACCTACCAGTAACACAAGTACCACAAAAAATATGTATACTGCTCATCATACTCTCTAAAAGTCTTTACAATTTAATTAAATATAAAGTACTTACTATGCGTTTATTCTTTAATAAAGTTTTGAACATTACTGTTATTTATGTCTATGTTGAAGTTTCTTTATGTTGTTTTTTCATTTTTTTACGAAAGAAGATGCAATAAATTTTTCATCTCAAGTGTTAGCAGTAAACTTTTAATCTCAAGTAACAGTAGCGAAGACAGTTTTGTACCAATACTAAATTTTAGCCCCACTTTCCAAATCAGAGTAAGTTAAATGATTTCAGAGAAATTTAAGTCTTACTAAGTCAAGAGCTGAACTTTTTTCATTAAGGCTGGTGGAATGGAATCTATTTGGGTAAAACTGCAGGACATGTGTGTACCAGAAATGACATAAATGATTCGAAATTTACTAAAGCTTGTGTGTATTGTAAATAAAATAGATAACTGTAAACTATGTTATTTACAAGATCACAGTGCTTATGACCTATGTTATTGTAAAGATTTGACTTGTCTTCTTCTTAGATTCGAGGATAATTACTGCACAATGGCAACTGTTCATAGATGGCTCAAAATGCTTGCTTTTTTGCTTGAGTTGCAAGGAAAATAAAATGATTGAATAGGAGGAGAAGGATACACAAAGTATTTTCATTGCTTATGTGATAGCAGGGATAATGATGATCTTTACAATAAAGCTGATTGGCCTCCACAAGTGGAACCACAATCAGGATTGTTCAATGCTCTTAAGCAGCCTCTTGTAAATTCCAACCAATTCTTATTACCCCCATTTCATATTGAACTAGGATTCGTAAAACTGTTTTAAATGTTGTAGATTTTGAAGGAAAAGCTTTACAAGAAATTTGTCACATGTTTCCAAAGCTATATGAGGCAGAGTTCAAATGGTGGTATATTTTTGAGCCCCAAACAAAATCCATGTTTAAGTCAGAAAAACTGAAAGATCAATAACAAAAGTTGAAAAAGAAGCTTAGCGCGCATTTTGTGATGTAGTTCATTGATTCCTAGAAAATTGCAAGGAAAACGAATGTGATTTTAGAATTCGGTGGCTAAAAATACATAAATAATAATTGAAAAATCGAAGTGGGCAAGGCCTCTGTTACACTAGGTTCTGTTCAAATTATGATTTAGTACTATTAAAACATTATGTAACATTTTCAAAGCATGTAATTATATTACATATTTATACATAAAATTGTAATATATTTATACAAACTAAAAAAGAGTATTTATATGACTAAATAAATTTATACTTATATAATAAAGAATAAAATAAGTAATCTAGCATTATAATTCATGAATCTAGTAATAAAAAAACTCACCAGTGCATGATATTGGTACTTTAAATAAAAAATGTGATTTAATCAATTAACTAATAATAACATATAATTAAGCATATTAAAAAACACTTACCATCACATGATATTGATATTTTAACTCCTCTACAGCCACCTACAAATTTTTCAAATATTATTTTCTTGACAAATAAAAAACAACAACAGAGAATCCAATGTTGGCGAAAGAAGATATTTTATTATCATTACTTACATAGTGCTGTTACTGGAATCAAACTAACATGTTGCTAATTTAAAAATGATATTTTTTTTCCTAATTTGAATTATCAATTAAAATTTATATTTTTAACTAAATATTGGCGAATTATAGAGACTTTTGAGATGGATAAAAAACGACTGATAACAATCCAAAAGTCAATTGCATAATAGATTATTGTTTAAGAATAAGAAGTCTTTTATATTAGTTTAAAGTGCATTAAAACAACTAAAACTTTAATTACAAACAAAATCTTTTTTAAAAAAGTACACATAACCACTTTTGAACGAAAAAGATTTACCAAAATGCAAATAAAGAGAATGGACATGGACTTACCAATGTGGCTAGGGCACTCCTTATGCAATTTATTTATTGTTCAACTGTATATAATTAATGTAGCAAATGTAAAAAAACTTTGTAAATCTTCTTAAACAAAGTTATCATCCAAAAAATATTACTCTTTTTTTTACCAATATGTATATATATATATATATATATGTAAATTATGTTAGTGTATTTTACAAATAGAGTGCTCAATGTTTTTAAAGAACAGAGCAATAATAAATTAGTAAAATATATATATATATATATATATATATATATATATATATATATATATATATATTTATAAATATATATATATATATATATATATTTATATATATATATATATATATATATATATATATATATATATATATATATATATATATATATATGTGTATATATATATATATATATATATATATATATATATATATATATATATATATATATATATATATATATATATATATATATATATATATATATTTAATATCAATGACACATTGCTAAAGAAATTTTTTGTTTATTGAAAGTTGCAACCCCCTTTTTCCCCAATAAAATTAGAACCTGAATGGTAACAGCACTAGTTTAATGTTTCCAAGACAAAATCATTTTTTTATAATAAAATTTCAAAAATTGTTAACACTGATTGTTTTTAATTTAGAAAATGAATTTTATTTACCTCCCCCTCCATTTAACTCTTTGCATTCACTTGGAGGTGGTGGTGGTGGTGGTGGTGGTGGTGGTGAATTGCAGTTTCCTCCAAACCCACTATGGTCACATATTGGAATTAACTTGTATTTAAGTGGTGGTGAAGATGGTGGTGGTGGTGGTGGTGGAGGTGGTGGTAGTGGCGGAGCACATCCATGCCATGGTCCTAAGAATTAAGACAAAAGATAAAACAGTTGAATGATCTAAGGAAAATAGAAACAACATAGAAAATAGAAATAACATTCATGAAGACATTACATGCATGAAAAAACAAAAAAATATAAAATAATTACCGTTTTGACAATTATAATAGTAAGGATAAACTAGTGGAGATGGTGGTGGTGATAGTAGTGGTAGTGGTGGTGGAGGAGGTGGTGCAGCTTGAGGACAGTTTTCACTACCATCAGGCACTAAACATCAAAGCAAAGAATTCTTTTTGAAGTAATATTGTATTAAAAATATTCATAATAAATCCATATTTATAACAAATTTAACTTTATTGAGTATTTATTGAGTAATTACAAAAAAGTGTCAGAAACTTTATTTATCACTTACAATTCATACACCATATGCTTTGAAGTTGAAGTTTAGGTCGTGGTGGTGGAGAAGGTGGTGGAGGAGGAGGAGGAGGTGGTGGTGGAGGAGGGGGAGGAGGAGGAGGGGGAGGAGGGGGAAGAGGAGGTGAATAAGGGGGTAGGGCTGCGGCAGCACCATAGCATCCACCTATAAGTGAAACACTGTTTGTTAAAATTCATGCATGAAATCAACTGATAAATGCATGTTTAAATATTTAAGATTTTGTAAAACAATAAAGAATGGAAATTAAACATTTAAGTTTATACATGCAAGTATAATAGTATGCGGTGGTGATAAATAATGATCTACATTTTATATAAGTTTTCCTAATAAGTAACTATGTAACGTAAGATGTGTGACATAGGCATATATATACAATACCTCCAAAACATCCGTCACCACAACCAGCCATACCTCAAAAACAACAAATTATCTAATGTTAATTAGACTATTTTTTCAGTATATATTGACAAATTTAAAAAAAAAATGGTTGTTGATTTATAAATAATAATAATAAGCATATATATTTTTATAAATGAATGGTTAAATTGAACAATTTACTTCAGAACAGGGGCAAGTTAAGTCAAGCTATCTCACAAAAAAACGAATTATCAAGTATGTAGCTATATGGGTATAAGATGTCTCAGGAAATGATTGGGAAAAAAAACTTCATCTTTATATTGGTAAAAAATTCTTTTTTTGTTTTTGTATCAAACATTACACTAATAAAGTCTTTCACATGATTACCATATTGCTCTATTGAAGACGATATAACTTGCCACTGACATTTAAGAGTTAATTAATACCTTCGCACAGCATTTGGTTGATTTCAGCTTCAGTTGGCATACTAACTGTTGGTAAACATCCTCCACCTTTAAGTAACAATAATATTATTATATAATTAATATTAATATGTAATTGCTAGTAGATATTATAAACATTCAAATAAAATTTAATAAATAAAATCTCTCTCATTATATGTTTTTTACTACTGATTAAAGTTGGTACTTTAAATGTCACTGATAACATTAGTAGCATTTTGATCAATGAAATAGCCATAGGTAGGGGACTTCAATACATATATAAACTAAAGTTTGAGGTTGGGAATACGGTATCTACATAAAGGGACATTTATCATGGGAAAAAGCTTTTTTTTCATTATTGTTCTTATTTTTCTTCTTAATCTAAAATAATCATCTTGATTAAGGCCATCTTTTTAAAAATCAAAGCAAAACATATTAACACCATGCCAACCTTAATCTAAAGAAATAAGTATGTATACTGTTATCTCTGTGCACTTAATGAACTTAGTTAAATGTCATGCATCATTAAAAAGCTGTATTAAAAAAAAAAAATCTCACATAATTGTCGAATATCTGCTTTTTGAGACTTTCCAGTGTATTTTACTATAGTTTCATGATGTGTTGACGATTCTCGTGATATACTGTGTCCTACAAATAAAAAAAAATTTGACTTATCTTTTTGTATAAATACCATGATCCTCTTTTTTTGTATAATAGTATTGGTGAGAACCCTTGAAAAAATGTTTGTGTACGTGTGTATTTTTAATTGTACAACAGACATATAAACAATAACAACAAACAAATAAAATACTCACAAAATACGAAATACATATTTCTATTTTTATAGCTAAAATAAAACTTTTGAAGGTTGTGAAACAAGTACTTAAACTTATGTTCTACAGGGAGACTTAGTTTTAGTGATTTCAAAATATATGTTCCCAAAATTAAATCAATGCCTTCCAGAAAATAGATTTGCTATTTAAATCTTGATAAGTGGCTAAACAAATTCAAACGGCATGATTAGAATTTATTGATGTTGTTTTCTCTCAATTAACAATTGTGATCTTTATTCTTGTTAAATTTTGTATTATTACATCTTGCTTCTTTTATCTTTCTATATACACTTGATTAATATTAAAATGATTTTATATTTGGAACTGATTTTCATATTTTCCGTAGACATATGATGACCCCTACTTTTGATGAAATTAAAAGGTAGGGGTCCTTATAAGCTAGACTAGAGAGACAACATAAGCTAGACTTATAATGACCCCTGAAAAAATAAAACGAATTTTTTTTTTTTCCCCCACATTTTTAGCACCCCAGTAGGTACAAAACGTGTACTAACTGTCTAAAACACTTATTACAACGTGTTAATACGTATTTGGACGTCTAAAACACGTCTTGTGCCCACTTAGACAGGTACTATTATTATGTTTAATAATAAAATATTGTTAAAGATTTGAAATTTATTTTTTGGCCAAAATACGATAGCAATAAAATGGTAGAGATATAAAATTGCATAGATTCGAGTTTAGCTGCAATAGCTAGCCCAACTATTTACAACGCTTATCTACGAATGCGTAAAATTTTCGTTTCGCACTTGCTTATATGTTTGCTTTACTCATTTTTATAACTACAGTTGCGTTTCCGTTACCCTACACTCCCCCTTATTACACTTCCTGTTACGTCGCACTTTTATTATTTTGAACTGGTTCCTTAAAATCGTCTATTCGATTTCTCCGTCGAACCTCCGATAACTCGAATTTCGTTAAATCCATTTTTTCGTCTCCTTTCAGCAAATTTTATGTGTTGGAATTACAAGATAATGACATAATTAGAAAAAATAGAAATCATTCCAGATAAAACATAAATAACTTTAGTCTTTATTTTTTCGTTAAATTTAGATCTAAATAGACTAGATAGTTATCAGACGTAAAAAAATGCTATAAAAAAACTGTTATAGATAAATCATAATAAAAACCGTTTTAAAAAAATTTAATGAATTCTCAATAAGAAACCACGAGCTTTTAGACGCAATTTTGTTACCAACTATATACTTTTTCGGACCTTTTGACCCTGCACTGCGTGAATACAATCAGTAAAAACATTTTCAATGCTTTTATTAGTATAAAAGTGTAAATTTAATGTATATACTTTAGCATTAAATGAAATAAAACTGCCTTTTAAAAAGACACAGTCTAAGCATGCTTTTAGAGATTTTTTTACAATCACTTTTTATCATCTGGTTTGGCATGGCTACACTTCTTTGGCTTTTAAGAAAGCAACTGCTGAGCAGTAGGTATATATCGTTTTTTTTATTTTTTTATTTAGGTGCCCCAAGAAGATCTAACGGTCTTGTCACAGAACACCGCGGAAGTGCATTTAACCAGGAAGTTCACGCCTCCTTCCTTACCGTAACGCAAAAATATGTCCAGGGCTCGTTTCGAACCTGGATCTCCAGCTTCTAAAACAAGCGCACTCACCACTGCGCCACGGCCGCATATACTCGTGGGGTAGTGGTGCATTTGTATCAGAATTTGGTTATAAAAAAAACTGAGAAACATTCGAAAAGAAATGTTATATGTTTCTCTTTCCCAAAAAATATTTTTCTCAAAAAAAAAGCCATCAGCCCCCGCCTAAATACGGCACTGGTTGCTTTTTATGCTCTTTACATTTCAATTTTTCTTTTTAATTAAAAATACAATAAAGTATTTAAAATATACAAATATATAAGAGAAAAATCAAGCTAAAAAAATTCATCATTAAAGGCAAACAAAGTTGTCATATATTTCTACAAGGTTTAAAACTACAACAAAAAAAAATGTTTTTCTATTTATTCTCAAAATTTCAGCAAATTTTATGATTGGATATAGAGAAATGTCAACAATATGACGTGAACTGTTTAATTTTAATATGTCACGAGACAATAAAACTGGTTTTTGATAGGCCTTTTTATAACTACTAAAGTAATATATATTACTAAACTAATATTTAAAATATATAATATATTACATATGTATATAATATATAAAATGTTTTATATGCGTATATAATTATAATTCTGTTTCTTACATTTTTCAGCTCACAGTTGATACCAAGTTTATGTTAATTGGTTTATTTTTAGTTATGATTAATTTAAGTTAATAATTACAATATTACGGTTACAGCCTTCTTCCTATAATATATATTTTTGCTTAGAATTCTTAAACTTTTCTTAAATGACATCGGAAAATAAAAGGAACGGTCTTTTTTCGTTATTAAAAGCTGCATTATTCATGTTTTCCAATTTATTACTACACAAATTTGACTTTTTTTTGTCGTTGTTGTTGCATACCTAGATTGTCCGAAAATGGAAGGGAATCATTAGGAAACTCAGACATAACAATAGAATGAGATATCTCAATATTTACTCAATCTAAATTTATTGATCTATTCTTCTGAGGCAAAAAATGAATAGTAGATTTATAGGTAGAGTCAGGAGTAAAACAAAGTTAGGAGTAATAAAAGTGATTTGCAGAGAGGCGACCTCAGCAGATGCTAATTTTACAATTTTATTTTTCACGTTTATTTAGCAAATTTTTTGGATGATACTCCAGTATCGCATTATTGACATTATTCTACGCAGAAATTCTACCTACAGCTGTTATTTTTTTATTTTTTTTTTAGGTGCTCCCAGAAGTCCTTACGGTCTTATAACAGAGCACCGCGGGAGAGCATTTAGCAAGAAGTTCACGCCTCCTTCCGTACAAATGTCGCTTATTTGGCTAGAGCTGGCATCGAACCTGGGACCTCTGGGTTCTGAGCCAGAACTCTAACCATTGCGCCACGGCTGCTCTGTTGTAGAGTCAGAGCTAATAGAGCAAACTTGTTGTGTGAGTGTGTGTGTTTTTTTACCAGCAAAAGAGATAAACGAGGAGCCTCGTACTTTTACGCACGATAATTCACCATGACTACGAAAGTTCAAAATAATTTAATTAAGTATATCTATTATCTTTCAGCCTGGTTTCCATGGTTTCCAATAGTTTTAAAAATATCATACAAAAATCGTACAACAATGTTTTATAATGGAAACATTTTCTTGCGTAAGTTGAACAACTTAACGTTGGTTGTACAATAAAATTTATGTTGTAAAACAAAGGTTGGCAAAATTTAATAGAATCAATTTCTGCAACAAATATTGAACAAAAAATTGCGTAACTGTTCTACGACATTTCAACAATTATTGGAAACCAAGCTTTAATTGAATTATCGTTACCTAAATCTTTCGTAAATCTACGGCGTTCAGTACATAGAGTTTCGAAATCGGTGTTATTTTATTTTGTAGGTTTTCAAATTCATTTTGTGGTTGGGTTTATTAATTCAATTATGTAAACGAAAACGTTAATGAACTATCAATATAAAAAAAAATTATTACGAATTCAATTGACAACTTAAAAAACTCACAGTAGATTTTCTTATTTTTTTTTTCTTTCTCACAGTAGTTTTTCTTTTTCATATATTCTATAAAAAACGTTGTCTCCTTAAAATATGTGAAACATTTCGGCATGTCCGAATGAAGAACGTTTTTAGTCCGATTTATTAAGCTTAAATCTTTTTAGCATTTCTACCTAATTTTATCTTTTTTTCAATTTAATAACAAAAACATGTTTTCAATAACAAAAAACCAAATAATTTTTTTCGATAAAGAAAAAATAAAATTTATTTGTTTAATAATAATATTTCAAAAAAAAAATTTTGAAGTATAGTTAGTTATTTATATAATAAAATGGTTTTTATTCCAAAATTTTTTTTACCCTTCCTCATTATTTTAATATTATTTAAAGTGATTTCTAAATTTTTTCAAAATATATTAAAATAAAATAAAACAATTGTACAAAACTATTATCAATATTTTTTAAACCATTCAAATGCGAGTCTAATACCATATTCACACCAAATCTGCACTTATAAAACGTGTTCAAAATACCACTGTTAAAACGTGTTTTATTTTCGGTGTGAATGTGGTCTAAGATGTAATTTCATACAAAATGGACCTATAAAACTGACTAATTTCAGAAAATATTTCAAAATAAGTTATTTTTTCACACTTGTTTTGTTTGATATAACTATTTCTTATTTACCTTAATTTTATAACATAGCAATATATATATATATATATATAT
Source organism: Hydra vulgaris (assembly GCF_038396675.1). Taxonomy (NCBI): domain Eukaryota; kingdom Metazoa; phylum Cnidaria; class Hydrozoa; order Anthoathecata; family Hydridae; genus Hydra; species Hydra vulgaris. The sequence goes on along the minus strand of NC_088921.1, from coordinate 24,321,913 downwards.
ATATATATATATATATATATATATATATATATATATATATATATATATATATATATATATATATATATATATATATATATATATATATGTATATATATATATATATATATATACATATATATACATATATATATATATATATATATATATATATATATATATATATACATATATATATATATATATATATATATATATATATATATATATATATATATATATATATATATATATATATATATATATATATATTGCGAATATGTTTTTAAGAAAAAGGGGGACAGGTTAGTGGTTTTGTGACAAATCATACAGAAATTGTTACTAAAGAATTACAGTATTGTAATGAGGGGAGGTAGAGGGTAAAGAACGGCCAAAAATTGCGTTACATAATTTGTCGATATACGTTGGGGTATTACATATATATACAGAAATCTGGAGAGGAGGACCTTCAGTTAATAATCGAACTTAAAATATTTTTAAAATATTTATCTAAATTAAAAGAAGAACAAAGCATCATTTTAAAACTTAATATAAACTTAACCAATTATTAAAAATATAATATATCAAATTTTCCTTTTTTCCTTTTTAAACATAATACATTATTTGGCTTTAAAAAAAATAAAAAGCAACAATATAGTACGCTTTAATAAGCATATAAAGCATATAGTAATGTGGGGTATTACCCTAAATTACGCATGCTTTTAGCACATTTTTTTCAATAAAAAGAAAAGAAAAGAGAGATTGAACAAAACGAATATAGGGAACTTAAAAACAAAATGGCTTCAAATATTACTTGCAACATAGAGAGAAAAGCGCCGTTGACATTGAATTCGCATCACTCTGAAAGCACTTAATGCCGTTGAATGTCGAAAACAGCTTTGTGAATGTTGAAAGTTTCTTTGAAATAAGCATGTACTGAGCATATTGTGCTTTTTGCATTAGTGTATCTAAGGCCCTTTCGAAAATTTTATATGCTTTATAAAAAAAGGACCTAATGTAAAAGTTCTTTTCTAACTAATTTTGAATCTAACTACATTTTTAAGGCTTTGTTGCTTATGAAGAAACTTGTTTAGTAAAGTTTTGTGTTTATCTTTTGTTTTCTTATAAAAAACTAGGCATTAAAAAAATAAAAAAATGTTTTTTGCTATATAAGTCGGTCTATAATTTTCTGTATAAGACCATACATGAATGAATCATACATGCAAATATGAAGACTAGGTAAGTAAAACTCAGTGACCTACAAAATTTAAAATTTTCACTACACCAAGTGTTGTTGCTTTTAATGTTTGCAAGGGCATTTCCAGGAACAAAAATAAAAAGTTCAGGAACAAAAATAAAAAGTCCAGGACAAAAGTCAAAAAATCCAGGAACAAAAATAAAAAAGGAGGGGGGGGGGGGAGGGGATCCGTAAAAAATATTTGACTGCTTTTTAAAAGGGAAAAAAAAGCAAGACCTTTAAGCCTAAAAATCACCCGATTGAAATGTGTCAAACGCCGAATAACCAACTAAAATCCTGAAAAAATTAATTTAAATCAATTTTTTCAAAGAAGACGACTTAATTGACTTGAATCTCGTCTTTTATAAAGGTGCGATACTCAGGGCCTCCTAAAGAGATCTCATATGTGCTTTTTGCCGACAAAGATCCCCCCACAAAAAACAAAAGCTCCTCGGTGTTTGAAGTTTGCAAAATAAAGTTCAAAACTTGCCAACTCAAGTGCTAAATGTGCAAATGTGCCAATTCAAATGCACATATAACAGTTTTTTGTTTTTTGTTTAGGTGGAGGGGGGATACTCCTACTACAGGAAATCCCTGGTGACACCCCCACACACACCCGTATAATCAATATAAAGGTTTTAATTTTAACGCGGGTTTTTTCCTTTCAGATTGTTTGTTAAAATAAAGCAAAAGCCGTGTAACATGATTATTATTTTTGAAGTAATTGTTATGTTACACGGTAACATAGTTATTAAACCGTTAAAATTCAATAACTGAAATTTGTTTAAAACGATCTACACTTTTTCAAGATGTAATTAAGAACTTGAAAGTTGTTATTAAGAAAAGTATAATATAATTGAGAAATACAACATGTAATTTAGAAGTCGCAATATGTAATTAAGAAACACACCATGTAATTAAGAAATTTTAAAATGTAATTGAGAAACCCAACATGTAAATAAGAAATCGCAATATGTAATTTGAAAAACAAAAGTTGTAAATAAGAAATCGTAATATGTAAATGAGAATACATGATTTGTTATTGCAAATTCAATGTAAGCTTAAAGGTTATTATAAAAGATCTTCTTGGACATGCATTTTAATAAGTTAATAATATCAAATTTAACATTTCTATGCAACAGCAATACAGTAATACAGTAATGGAATTGAAAGATCTTTGTGTTATTTTTCAATCACTATGAATAGAAAGTCTATTTAATCCGTGCAAGTATTTATTTCACCAAATTTCTTTATAATCACTTCTGGAACAACCAAAACCACCATGCCCAATTTGTAGACATGAAATACATACAACTGAACAAGTTGAAAGAAAGCATTATGTTTTATCTTCATCGAATGATAGAAAAAGAGTAATTCAATGTGCTGAGTAAAACGACAATTGGGTGACTCTGGCGCAAATGTTAAGAATATTGTTATATTTGAAACTTAAATATCCGCTGCGGACCCAATTGGGTTCGCAGCGGAAATTTAAGTTTTATTGGTAGAGGTGGTTTTAAACCAAAAAAAATTAACCGATGATCAAATTGAAGAAACACTAACTTGGATTGAAAGTGACAGTCAGTTGACATTGGTGGCCATTAAGGATTTTAACACAATTTAATATTAGTGTCAGCACAACCACAATTGCCAATTACCTCTATGGCAGACTATTTTCATTTAAAAATTGCGCAAGGAGCCTACTACAATGAATAGTAATGAAAACAAACAAAAAAAAAGCTGAATATGTTAGGAACATTAACGAACACATCACAAATGGTCATCAGATAGTTTGGTTGGATGAAATTTTAATCTTTTTTGTAGAAAAACGCAAGGACGTGCCAAAAAAGGGAAAAGAGCAATAATGAAAACACCTTTTTCAAAAGGTGCAAACATACATTTGATTGCAGCTATATCAACGACAAATGTCGTCATGATGAAAATTCGCTGAGAATCATTTAAAGCAGATTCTTGTAACGAGTGGATGTTGGCTTTGTTTAACCAGTGGATTACATAAGGGAATCGTTAAGAAGTAATTGTCAAAACAGACAATGCTTTTTATATTGTAATGATATTATATTATTATTTCCAGCCTTAAATTGCAAAGTATATTAGGACTACAAAATTCAAAATACAAAGAACTTTGTATTCTTTATACTTTTCTCAACTACAACTTTTATCTTCTTAATTACATCTTACGATTTCTTATTTACAACTTTCATGTTCTTAATTACATCTTACGTTTCTTAATTACAACTTTCAAGCCCTCTATTACATCTTGAAAAGGTGTAGTAAAGCTGTAATTTTAATAATGTTTGTGATAACTAATGTAATTGTATGTAAGTTAGAAAAGTGCGATTTAACTTACGAGGTTTTTCCGAGTAAATAAAAATGAAAAACATTTAAAAAATCAAAAATAAAACTAAAATAAAAAGGAGTTAAAAAAACAACAAATAAGTCAAAAAAAGTTAAAAAATGTGCAAAAAGCGAGTTTATTAAGTATTTTGATTAAAAGTGATAGAACGCGAGCCATGCACTCATGCACAAGATGGAAGCGGTTTCAAAAACATCTTTAATTGTTAAATTATAGATTGCATCCGAGCAATAAAGAATGTTGAATATGTATGTGGAATTTACTACTTTTGTTAGAATTATTGCTTATTATTACTTATTATTTTAAAGCCTCGCGCAACAAATTTTAGCTTAAGGTTTCATTATTTCAAAATTCGGTTAAAAAAAATTTAAAAAGATACCTTCAATATCTTTGTCACCTCCGTAGTCGTCAACAAGCCCCCGTCGCTCGTGTTCTTCGCCAAGTTTTTTAAGTATTTTTACCGTCCCGGGATGAAGTGCACTAACATCAATTTTTTTTGGATCTGGATTTGGAGACTGGGCAAGACTTTGTAACTGCTTTAATTGACTCAAAACAACTCGAGAGTTTTGTTCCAACTCTTCATCAGTCATATCTGCGTTTATTTTGGCGGTTTTTGAGTCATGAACTTTTCGATCATCGTCATCGCCTCTTTTTTTTTCAGTGTTATCATTTTGTGTAAACTCAGCAAGTTTTTCGGCATCTTTGTGTCTGGAGCTTTTTGGTTTTTCTTTCGCGACCTCTTGATCAACACTTGCCTGTTCTTCAACGTTTTCTTTAAACTCCTTGGTTTTTTTTTTTTCGAATTTTCGTTCTTCTGTTGGTTTCCTAGTGTCAGTTTGTTTTTGAGTTTCATCTTCTTTTGAAACCATTAATTTAGGAGAAATTTCGGTTTCAGTTTGTTTTTCAGGTTTTTCGTGTAATTTTTTATTGGATTTTGGGTTTCCAACAAGTTCGTTATCACTTACAGGATTGTCATTAAGCAAAAGTTCTTTTTCCTCGTGCCGGTGTTCTTCAGATACACTCTTCTCACCTTTTGTAATTTGCTCAGACTTTTCCAGAGTGTTTTTATCGTATTTTTCAGCCTCTTTTCGTTCTAGTTCGTCGGCATTTTTTTCCATTTTTGGTGTGTTTTTATGCCACTTTCCTAACGAAATTTTTTCTGAATATTTTTCGGTACTCTCTGCTTCTTTGTCTGAAAGTTTCTTTTCAATTTTTTCGTTGTTTTGTTCGAATTTTTTTTCTTCGTTTTTTTCAATATTTTTTTCTTCCAATTTTTCTTCCATTTTTTCCTCTACACCTTTTTTACCTTTTTCGTTTTTCGATTTTAAATCAGTAAAATCTTGATTTGCAACACCTTTTTCAATCTCTTTGTTTTCTTTTCCTTTAATATTACCGTCATCTTGAACAGAACTTAGCGGTGATTTCTCGTTTTCCGAAGAAGCTTTTTCATTTTTATCATATTTTACTGTTTTTAATTTGTTTTCTAATTCTTTTTCGTTTTTTTCTGGCCGACTCTCCAATTTTTCTGAAACTGAAGCCGTTGAAGAAGTGACTTCGGCGTCTTTAGTGTCGTCACTTTGTTCGTTTTGAGAACGGGAGCCTTTTCCTGAAAGTTTTTCTACTTCTAAATCTTTTTGATTTTCACTTTTGCTTGCTTTTTCATCAAATTGTTTTGCAACTACTACTACGGAACTTTGGTCCAACGGCTTGCTCTCTTCGTTCGAGAACTTTTCGTGCAACTGTTTTTTCTTTTTTGGATAATAACTTTGACGATTTTCTTTTTCCTCAACCTTCACTGGCTCTTGCTGTTTTTCTTCAGGTACTGCGTATTTTCCTTTCTCTTCACTTTCTTTATTTGTTTCATTTCCTTTTTCAGATTCTTTTTCTTCTTCGCGGTTCACCTTTAAAGGGAGTTTATCTTGTTTAACATCGTTTTCAAACTTTTTGTTTTGAGACTCGTTAACAGATTCTTTTTCTTCATTTGGACCTGCTTTAAACTCAAGCTTTGTCTTATCGTCATTTTCATTTTTATTATTAGCTTGGGCTTCATTTACTCTCTCGGCTTCTTTTTCTTTTTCAGCCCCGGCTTTTAAACGCAGTTTCTCTCTCTCGGTAAAAATGAGCTTTCCGTTGACTTCTTGGTACTGCTCAGAACTTGCTGACTGCTTTCCTTCTTTTGTAAAACTTTTCACATTCGTGGAATCTTTGTCATTGCTTTGATGTTTATTCAATTCATTTTTTTCAGACTCCTTAAACTCCTTTAGATCACTAGTACTTAACTCCTTTTCATCGTTCTGATTTCGTTCAAGTTTGGTATCTTGAACCTGATTTCCTTTAACGTATTTTGTATTTTTATGCCCTTCTTTTGAAACTACATTTTCTTGAACACGATCTTCTTCTTGCCGAGAATTGTGGTAATTTTTATCAACAGAAGCTTCATTGTTATCATTTACATTTTCCTTAATTGAGTTGTGTACTTTGCTAGATGTTGCTTCACTGTTCTCACTTCTTCCATTATCGTATCCAGACTCTTTTTCTTTACTTGACTTACTTTGAACATCTGTCGCCAGTGCATCCTTTTCATCTACTTTTATTTTATGTTGTTTAGTAAACTTACTTCCGCTATCTTTTTCGTTTTTTTCCACTTCTTCTTTTACTTCTTCCTGTTTTATTTCCTCCTGTTGTTTAATTTTATTTGGAATTTTTTCTGATTCTTCTGCTTTAGCGAATTCTTTTCTGTGTTGTTTTTCTTTTTCTCCGACAGTTTCTTTCTCTCCTTCAGGTTGCATATTTTTTTCACCAGCATTTAACTTATCGCCTTCATATTGTAATTTTTTATCAACCACATTTGATTTATCTCCTTCATAGTTTAAATGTTTTTCCGCAGTATTTGGCTTATCTCCTTCATACTGCGCATTTTTTCCTTTTAAATCTGCTAACTCTTTATGATGGTTTTCTTCTCGTTCTTTAACTTCTTCTTTTGCGTTGCTCACTTCTTTTTCTTGCAACCGGTCTGTTTCTTTTTGAAACTTAGTTTCTTTTTCTGTATTTTTGTCATTATCTAGCTCTGTTTTTGATAGACTTTTATCTCCCTCAACTTCTTTATGTTCAGCAAGTTTTTTACCCTTTAAATTGTCCTTGCTGGTTGTTATTAACTCTTTATTTTTGTCTGACTTTTCTTTCTCACTGTTTGATAGAGTGCGTTTTTTAGATCGTCGAGGATGACTCTTAAGAGTTCTTTTTTTTCGTGAACTTTTGTTTTCACTGTCATCTTCATCGTCGTCGTCGTCATCATCATCATCTTCGTCATCAACAGCGCTTTCTTCTTGAGGTATTGGCTTATGAAATGTTTTTATCAGTTGAGCATGTGGCACTGCGCCCTCTAGGTGAGGAAATGCTCCAGCTAATACTATAGCAGGCTCGTAAGCTTTATTTATTTTTTGGTAACCAACCATTGCTTTTTGTAGGGAAAGAAGATCTTCTGTGTTCGGACCTTGTACCAAACTAGCAGCTCCTAGTTGGCTTGGCTCTGTATAATGAACATCCCAATCTCCAAGACTTTGTCGCTTTTCACCTGAAACATCTTTAGGAAATTTTTTGTGATGTCGCGGTGCACCTAGTAAAATTTCACCACTCATAATTAAAGTTAGCATATTGTAATGTATTATAATAATTTTATAATATTTGCTTCAAATTAAAAAAATCATAACATAAATAATATAGTAATTATGGTGACCAACGTCCTCCAATTTATGTTGGAGAGCGCCATAAAAACCTGAATTTTAACTATGTCTTGCACTGCACTCTCCTACGTAAAAAGGAGAACGTTGGTAACCTTATAGTAATACAATAATAAAAGATCTTTTACTATCTTATTATTATAAGGTTACCAATGTTCTCCTTTTTACGTTAGTCACCTTAATTACTATATTATTTATGTTATGGTTTTTTTATAACATTAAACAAAAAAAAACTAGCAAACTAGATAGAGTAGAATTCTAAGTAATCAAAAGAACAGAAACCAAACCAGTAGAAAGAATATATAAAAATTTTTTAGCTTAAACAATTTAAAAAAGAGAAAAATAACCAATAAAAAATATTGAAGCCTAACTCAATAGTTTGTCTTTCGAAAAGCATTTTGATTGACATAAGATAAAGTTTAAAATATAACTTATAAAATAATTTATAGGCATTTTAGTAGTAATATTTTATTCACTTTTTTTATTACTTACCTGATAGGTGATCTATCGCAAAAATAAAAACAATAATTTTCCAAAACATTTTATCTAGTATTTTTCATCAAACCATTCCGCAAGGTCCTCAGGTATTTGAATAATTTAAAAAAGGCAAGTTAAGAGCTTAAATTTAAAACTCTTTACAAATTAAGAAAAAAAACGATAGAGTATTGGTGTTAAGTCGAACTTTTTACTCCGATGAAGTAATTCATCAATAAAAGCCAGTGATTTTCAGCGGATTAATGAAGCGTGCACTCAAATGGGCAAATAAACTCAATACTTACATTCATTCAGACAAAGAGCATGCGTTGAGCATTGTTTTGCGCCACTGTTTTTCTTAAATAGGAAGGGCTTGTCTTAAAATGAGAATGTTTGTCTTTTAATGTCATTTTAAAATCATCATGCGCACAACTTTGGTTAGACTTAAGTTGCATATTTAACTCCAAGCATATTAAAGTTTTTTAGTACACAATACAGCTACAATAATAAATTTTGTACTCACTAAAACTTTAAAAAAATATACAATTTTGATTGGAAAGCAATCTCTAACATTATAAATACTTTATACTTTTTGAGCTGACTTAACATTATAACTACTTTATACTTTTTGAGCTGGTATATTTATTTGAGACAATGAATGGTGATTTTAACTCCAAAAGCTGTTATGTGTTGAAATTTGTTGTAATACATTCATTAAATCAGAACCATTGCAACCTTATTACTGTATTGCAACCTTATTACCGCAGAATTAGTCATTATTTTCACCTGATTGCTGTACATGTGTAAAATACTGAGCCGTGGCAAGACTACCCCACATACCCCATTTTAAGTGTGTAGGTAGCTAAGCCACATGAAAGAGGGGGGAAGCGAATTTAGAGACCCCTTCGCAAATTTATGGAGTTTTTATATACTTTTTTGATATTACCTATTGATAAACCTTTTAAGATTTTGGGACCCTACCCTCCGAAAAAAACGACTTGTTTTTTTTGGAGGGTAGGGGGCCTCTAACCTACTAGCAACAACTCTGGTAATACACATTATATAATCAAAGTTTTATCTCACTCTCATTCTCTAAATCACAAGGTTCTGTTTTTGCTCAAGCAAAATATTTAGAGACAAGATATACAGACATACTTATTAGAGTATTTATAAAAAAAATATTTAGAGACAATATATACAGACATATTCATAGGAGTATTTACAAACAAAATATTTACAGACATATTTGTTTGAGTATTTATAAACAAAATATTTACAGACATATTTGTTGGAATATTTATAAACAAAATATTTAAAGACAATATATATATACAGATATAATTATTAGAGTATTTATAAACAAAATATTTAGAGACAATATATATACAGACATAATAATGAAGTTGTAAAATAAATTTGAAAAAAAAAGTTTAGTCACATTTAAAATCGCTTAAATATTATGAGTTAAGGTGCGCAGAAATGGTTGGAAAAGCAGTAATTAAATCTCAAAAATTAAATATAATAATAAATAAAATAACAAAAATAGAATAATTAAAAATAAAAATAGAATAATAATAAATATGATTTCACGATCAGTAACAGATAAATAAGTAACTCTAAAAAATAGATATGACTCCATGGTTAATAATAAATAGATCACTAACTTCAAATAATAGATATGATTCCATGGTCAGTAATAGAAAAATAGCAAGAAGATTAAAAATTTCCAGAGGATTACGTCAGAAATACTATGAAAAAATAAAAATGACAAGCGGTATCCAACGTCATGCAGGATCCGAAAATTTATAAAAAAAAACTAGAGTGCGAAAACAGCCTTATAATTTGTCAAGTACGAGCTAACCCAAGGTTAAGTTATAGTGAACATTTCATCACATTCAATGAAAAACTGTTTTTCTTCGTATACAGTTAGAAAGATTTTATTTAAATCCTTATGAAGCTGTTAAAAACTCAAGATAAAGGTAAAGTGTAAATAGAGAAATGAGTGGTCAATGGAAAAGTGGAAACTAGTAATTTTCAGTGAAATTTGAAGTAATAAATAGAAAAAAAAAGTTCTTTTTTATGAATTTAAGTTTGAAAAGTAGAGTATTTGTTTTGTTTTAGACGAAAGCTTAAAGTGGAAGGCGAAGGTCGAAGACGAAGGTAGGACTGTTGTTATTTGGGGCTACCTTAACTTTAACGAAGATATATGTAATATTTATACAGCCTGAATCAACTAACACCTTTAAATAAAGACGTTAGAAAACTGCATGGTTCCATAAGTAGACAGTAGCTGAGCGATCAAAATAAATTGTTGATTTATTACCCTGGTCAGCTTGATCACCAGAATCGAAACCAATCAAATTCATTTGGGTTCAGTTTGACAAAGAATTAGTTAAGGTATTAGTTAAATAAAATCTATAAATAGCCTAAAGCAAAAGCAAGAAGAAGAAAAAGATTGCAGTTAAGAAGCTTAAATATATAATAAATTATCGGGGGTATGTATAGAGTCGTTTCAAAACATGACAAACTGGCTTTTGCTACAGTTGCTACAGTCGATATTACCAATTTATGTAACTCCCAGTCCAATTTAAGTTGATACGCTGCAAAATGTTTGACATTCTTTTAAAAATATAAAGGCTTGTGAGAAAAAAACCTATTAAAAACTTGGGTTTTTCAGTGAAGCATTTTATTTTTCCGAATGAAATATTACCGTAACAAAGTCAACTTGGCTCAGCTACCATTTTGAATAAATTTTTTAAGTGCCGCATTTTGACTACTTGTAACCACCATACCTTGTTTCAATTATAATATAAAGCAACTTTAAAAAAACTTTATAAAGCACCCTACTTTGACTACTTGTAACCTCCATAACTTGTTCAAATCATTTGTGTAATATATATATATATAAATATATATATATATATATATATATATATATATATATATATATATATATATATATATATATATATATATATATATATATATATATATATATATATATATATATGGAGGATTTTTCTACTCTTCCCCCCCCCCCTCATCCCCAAAGAAGGTGGTTTTCAAGTTATAGTCGATTTTTTTACGAACTTAAACGGCTCGTTGGGTATCTTTTTTTTTATGTTTGTTTTTTTAGGTGCCCTAAGAAGTCTAAACGATCTTGTCACAGAGCACCGCGAAAGTGCATTTAACCAGGAAGTTCACGCCTCCTTCCTTTCCTGACGCTAAAGTTTTTCCAGAGCTCGTTTCGAACCTGGATCTCCTGATTATAAAGCAAGCGCTCTAACCACTGCGCCAATTATTTGATATCATTCAGTCGGGTAAATTTTAGTTCTAAGGACCTTTTTTTTTTTTATGAAGTCATTCGGCATTTTTTAAGGATTCACCCCTGCTCCTGTATATAATATATATATATATATATATATATATATATATATATATATATATATATATATATATATATATATATATATATATATATATATATATATATATATGTATATATATATATATATATATATATATATATATATATATATATATATATATATATATATATATATATATATATATATATATATATATATATATCCTTATATAATAGTCAAAAATGATTTAAATGGTAAAAAAAAAAAGTCACTTTCAACGCTTTTTTTTATTTATTTACACCTTTTTTTATTTCAATGCGTTGTAAGAAGGTTCGAATTAGTTGTAAGTATGTTCGAATTAGTTAATATAATTATGGTTTTCCGTATAATACAATACTACATTTCCCTTACGGAAATGTAGTATTGCATTATATGGAAATATCGTTAAATAATTTGATTATAAAATTAGAAAAGTGGAAAAAATTACCATATTTATGGTAGAAAAAGTAACAAAAAAGGAAAACTTATTGGGGAAAAAGGAAGTAGAAATTATTTTATTAGTAAATTTAGTCACAAAAAATCATAATAAAAAAAGTATAAATATATTTAAATTAAACATAAAAAAAAAAAGAAGAAAAGAAGTATAATTATTACGAAGAATATCTGACAAGTGAACTAAATTTCTTAAAAACCGCTAACTCATGGAACAAAAAATGAAAATCAGAAACCGACCAGCTGTTGTTAGAGTGCCTTATTTTATCGTGCACACTCTAACAGACCCTATCGTGCAGACCCTAACAACTACTTTTAAAGTATTCTTGCACAGAATGTTCCATTTTATTCTGAAAGTGAATTGCTTACTGGCCATGGTTCTCCAAATGAAGTCTTTACTGCTTCTTTGGACGAGCTGATTCGAACTCCATTATTGGGTCGAATCAGCTCGTGCTGGCACGAATATGATTCGATACAATTTATTTAATTCCGTTACTACCAGCATTCAAAACCAATTACAGGGTGACACAAATTGCATCCGAATGTGTGTAAGAGGAGGAGCTGGTGTTGGTAAAGCATTTACTTTTAAGATTCTTGTGTCACAAGTAAAACGTTTTTGGCAATACCGGTGTTAAAGTAGGTGCATAACTTGTGTTGCAGCTAAATTAGTAGGTGGCTAACACTTCGAAGTTTTCTTAAATTATCTAGTTCAAAAAGATGGAAACTTGGTTTTAATACTGCTGGCATTGTCAGGTCTCACATTAAGAGTAATGCAACAGCAATATCAAAGAATTGAGTTTCCATATTAGTTTCCATACTATTTCATATGGCACCATACTAGTTTTGATAAAACTAGTATGGTGCCATATGAAATGCTTTGCGTGATTTATGGCCGATGGAAGAGACAGCTCGAAAACAATGAAAATGCATTATTTGATGGATTAAATGTTATTTTGTTTAAAGACTTAATACAATCGCCACCAGTCAGAGGAAGTCAAGTATTTGGTAAACCTTCTTTTATAGCAGGCAAAAAATATTGCGAAAGTTTACGTTAGTCCAGCTAACGGAAAATATGCGACAAAGAAGTGATACGAAACTTGCTGAAATGTTAAATGCTAAATTGATAGTTAGAGAATTTAATGGCAATCATATCAGCTTAATAATGTTAAAATTGATAACAAGTGGTGACATTATGAAGCTTTTTTTATTGAAAAAGCAATTCCAATACGAAATCAGGTCGCATATCCAATACGAATCGCATACGCATACGGTCGCATACGGTCGCATATCCAATACGAAATCAGGTCGACACAACAATTCAGTTCTCAATCTATACAGAAGAAATAGTAGGATTAAAATGCGCATTAATAAAATTAAAGCATAATATCGCATTGTCGAGGCTACTGGTGATATAGATGATGTTGATTTGGATATTGTTGATTTGACGGATGTCAATAAGATTGGAGGTCTACAAAAGTGGCAAGAAACCTTTGAAGGTTTAATAGTCATGCTACGATCAAATATTGACTTGGAGATTGACTTGATTGACTTTTTCAATTTGGTAAGGCCTACATTGCTTAAGCAGAGCTCGTTCTTCAGATGGACGAAGAATTAAAGGAATAGATTGCAACAAACTTAAAAGTAAGAAGCCGTGTAATGAAAGTGCTATTGCAGAAATCGAAAGAGTGAGAAATCTTACTGCTCCAAATCAGCCTAAAGTTCAAGATAACTAATAATCAGATTTTTTAAAGACCTGATTATAAATATTTTTTGTCTGTGTTGATTTTTCTCTATATGTTTGTGTGTGTTGGGCCTAGTATGCTCTAACTCCTCGTTCGTTAGACCTGGCAATCTAATTTGTATCTATAGAATTAAACTTACAAGTTGGAAACCAAGATGGCATGTCAATATATCTTGTATTAAATTTTATATAAACTTTTATGAATAAATAACTATTGTAATAATTTCAACGAATGCATACTGTTTCGTTTTTGTAATAAATTTGTAATGTAATAGTTTTCATTTACTGTTAATTTTAGCCATATATATATATATATATATATATATATATATATATATATATATATATATATATATATATATATATATATATATATATATATATATATATATATATATATATATATATATACACACATATATATATATATATATATATATATATATATATATATATATATATATATATATATATATATATATATATATATATATATAATAAAATTTACTTTTATTGTTTTATTTTACTATATTATTCATTTTAATTTATTTGTTCAATTTTATATATAAGTCTTTCAATATAATTAATTTTTTTGGTTGTTGTTGTGGGCGAATTATAGATTTTCGTAAATCTTTTTCTGCATATAACTGGCTATATCTCTGCATTCTGATTGTTAAAAAAAACTAACTAACTTTTTATTTGATGTGTAGAATGCATGTTTAATGTGACAACTTCATGCTCAGCATCATGGATATATTTATCCAGTCGGATTTTTTTGAATCTTTAAAACAGTAGAAAAACTCCATAAAAGTACATTAAACCTTGCTTATTAACTATATATCAATAAAATTAATTTATAAGTCATATAGTAATCAGTTTTAACAAATATTTTATAAATTTTTTAACACGACGCTTAACATAAATAGATAAGTATATTCACTCAACTTTCAGTTTAATATAAATCTAAAGTTTAAAAAGATGAGTAAAAGAAAATTTTATAACAAATTCTGTTAAAAGAATAATAACAAATTGATTTTCACATTGAATGTGTCTTAATGTTAATTTTCCTTCAGTTTAAATCATCGATTAAAGTGAGGTCATTTTGGACTAATTCCTAATCATCACAATACTTGTCCGATCCAAATTTAGTCAGAGTTGTTAACAAGGCCAAAATTAGCAAGGTTAAGGCCTAGGTCAAGGCCACATGATACATGAAAAAGGCCAAGCGCGAGGCCAAAAGTTACAAGGCCAAGGCCAAGAGTTTTAAGGTCAAGGCCAAGAATAAGAGTTGCAAGGCCAAGGCCTGCGCAAAAATTTTCAAAACCAAAGACTTAAATTTTTGCTTTACGTTAAGGCCAATTATGAACAAACTGTAGGTAACAACTGCTGTGACAATAAAACCACATGTTATAAAAATAAACCAAGGTTATGCGCAGAAGTCAATTAGAAAATATACTTTTCATATAATGATATATATGAAAGCTGAAAACAAAAATACCTAAAATTAAAGATTCAAAACTTTTAATTCTTTAATTTTATGTTGTTTTTTTTTGAAGGTGAGGGCCAAAACAATCAAAGCCAAGGTCAAAATTTTCAAGACCAAGGCCTTAAGTAACTATGTAGTAAACTAACTATGTAGACTTTTGCTTTGACTACACTACCAAGCAATTTGTGTGATATTTTATTTTTGGTTTGTTTTTATCATAGGTGGCCTAAAAAAATTGTTCCACAAAAGCCTTTAATATAGAGAGAATAAGACAAGTTAGACAACAGACTTCTAGTTCATTAAATGCTGCAATGTATCTTTTAGGATACAAGAATTTTAAAACAGCTCTGAAGAAGACCAGTCAACTAAGCTTATTTTTTTGTACTGATCTTCAATGTTTTGTGCCTTATCTTTCATGTTATGTTTCAAAGGCAGATTAGTGAATGGCATTTTAAAACTTTTATTCAGAACCTTTGATGGTGAGAGAAAAAATCGACCTTGAATTTTTTTTTTGTTTTCAGGTAGACGTTGATCAAGTTGATCTTTCGAAAGATGCAAAAGAAATTGAAGACAACGTGTTAGAATACTTTCAACGTTTTTTCTGGAGATTTCTTTTTGAGCTTGAGGATAAGCATCAGTATATTGTTTGCCATATAATGAAAACTTTGCCCTAATGTCAACATGATTTAGAGGCAGTTAAACTTCTTGGTTGCCAAGAACACGCTGAATTAGACGGGCTTCTCAGGATCCACATTAGTACTTTGAAAAAGAGCATTCAAACGCTCAAACTCTTGAACAATTGGTGTTATAAAGATCTCATGAAGATATAGAGTTTTTCTTTAAACATGTTGTAAATTGTTGTAACTCTATACCTAATGCAAGCAGGAACTAGAGCTTCAGCACATAAGAAATATGCTTTTAACTTGTACCAATTAACCAGAAAATTGTAAAGGCATTTCCCTCTGATAACTTATATACTTTTAAAATGGTGCTGGAGTTCCCATCCTTCCATTGTTTGGATCTATTGTCTGAAAAAGTATTTTAAACTCTTCTCGTCGAATGGAACTTTTCAAAAAAATGAAGAAATTTCACTGAGCAGAAATCAAACACTCGATGGCATTAATTTAAAGGAATGTTTAACAATAAGGTTTAAAGAGTGGCATATAAAAACGCATCAAAATACAATTAGGTGAAACTACCCGAGCACGAGACCAAACAAAGTTGTGAACTCCAATGACATTTGAAACTCCCTCTGAGCAATATTCAATGCGGTTTTTTAATGACAAACCAACAAACTTCAACTTTGTTTCCAAAACAACAGAAAAGATTTGCACCAGTAGTTGATATCACAGAGTCAAACCTGAAAAGTTATCGATAGCTGATTTCTGTTGATCTGAATAGTATCGAGCACAAATGAGATATTTTGTCGAAGAAATATCAGTTGGCTTATCAATCAGAATTGAAAAGGGCTTAAATTCCATAGATTCAGAAAATTTTGGTTCAATTGATAATGAAGTTACACTTTTAATAATTTGGGTACATTCGGTTTGATGAAGACGAAGGTTTTTAAAGGGACTAGGTTCCATAAAAAGAAATGATTTCTATAAGGTGTTCCAAATTGAAATGCATAACAGCACAAGGGACTATGTTCAATAAAGATGATTTCTTTAAAGTGTTCCGAATTGTAGGGCAAGAGGAATATCAGCTTCAAATTCTCCTTTCTTTGATATTAAAGGAAACGTAATCTTGCTTTTTGAAGTAAGACACTTTTCCTTGAAGCATGTCCAGTATAGTCACACAAAAAAGGATACAAAATGCTGATTCATTACTATCAGAGCGTTTCCAAGCCAAGGTTAATCAGTTTCCCATTTTACAAGATACTTTCTAAAGTTTACCCCTACCCTCAATATTGTGCTTAATGTTCTAAAACAAATTAAATATAAACCAAATTTAAAAAAAAAATGAATTCAACAGTTTTTATAAAAATGCAAAAATGTCAAAAAATGACAACATGTTAAAATAATG
>NC_088921.1:24287500-24300000 GCF_038396675.1 Hydra vulgaris | reverse complement strand
AAGAGGACTTTCTTTTTCCATAACAAGAGGGAGTCTTAAATACTCTTCAATCTCAATGTTGATCATTTGCACATTTGAGTGTGATCTTTTAAACCTTTTGCTATCTTTAGTAATTGAAAAATTGGAATCACATTTATTTATAGTTGTCAGTTTGGAAACAAGCCTAAAACATTCATTAAATTTTGGATACAATGGTTTCACAAACACTTCATTCGTGTCACTTACTGTGGATTCTTCACAATCAGAATTCGAGGATTCAAATTCTAAATTATGTTGTTGCATTTCTTGAATCTGCTCATTTAGCCAATTTTTTATTACACTCTCATCGTCCTTTTGATACATTAATTTATATCTTGGGTCACAAAAAGTGGAAAGACATGTAAAAATTTACTCAGTCTTTTGTCTACTGACTCTTTCAATTGTTCAACTAAAGTATTTATACTTAAAAAAGCCTCACAAACTAATGCTTGATTAAAAAATACTTTAAGAGCCATAATCGAAGGAATAACATCTGATAAAAATACCTCACGTTTGCTGAGATTTACGGTTAAAGTTTTAAATGGTTCTAAAATATGAAAAACTTTATCTAATAAGCCCCATCGGAATGAATTTAATGTTGATTGGGTAGCATGATCGGCTGTATAAATTGCCAAAGGAACTCTTTGATCAAGCATCCTTTCAATCATATTGTAAGAACTATTCAATCTTGTAGTAACATCTTGTATTAACCTATGCTTATTTGTACCAAGTTGTTCCTGAATTGCTTCTAATTTTGCTGCTGCTGTTGGTGAATTTCTTTCACAGATTGTTGCGATAAAATTGAGTCATGTATACATAACTGTATTGTATGTATAAAACATGGAATTGACTTAAAACCACTGTCTCTAACACCAGCTACCATGTTGGCAGCATTATCTCGTAAAACAATGTGAATTTTTGTGTGTGGAATTTCAAAACTTAGCAAACCTTTATGTAAATACTCACTTATATTTTTTCCTGTGTGACTTTCTGGAAAATGCATAACTCTGAGAGTACTGCTCTCTGTTAGGAAAATTCATTTTTGAGCCAGTGTGCTGTCATGCTTATGAAGGCAACATTTAAACTATTTGCTGTCCAAATATCAGTTGTAAGGGAGATATAACTAACAGATTACCATATATTTGTGGAACAATATTTTCATTAAAGTAACTCCTACTGGGTATTTGGTAATTAGGCGATATCTCTTCAATTAGTTTTCTAAAACCAAGATCTTCTACAATTGTGTATGGTTGAATATCGATTGCGATTGTGAATCTCGATTGCTCTATGGTCATTAATATTCCACAACCTTTTTTTATTAATACTCTCTACTAATGTTAATTGTTTTTTTATTTCCGAATCACTTGATGTAGAAACAGTTGATGTTTCAATAAATTTTTTTATCAGACTCTTTTTGACCCAATACATACTCCACAAGGTGCTTTTTTTTTTAAATGGCGCCTAATTACACTAGTGGTAAATGTCTTTGGACAATTCCCACCTCTAGAGAGTATTGCTTTGCATAGTAGGCAGATACAAAAACGAATGTCTTTCTTAGAAACTTCAAAGTATTTCCACACTACTTTTAAAAGACATTTTTTCGGAAGACATTGTTTTATAAGTTTACAAGATTAAAATATATTTCTAAATTATAAAAAAGAAGTTCAACCAAAAATAAAGCATTTTAAATTTAAACTGTGTATATATCTCTTTCAACAACATTTAAGGAGGCTCAACCCTCTCAAAATTTTACGACAGCTACCAAGTTCATAGGATTTTTAAGACATTTACTGGAATGGATACTATAATAGTGTTTGAAAAATATATAAAAAATGTCAGCTGTTGCCATAGTTACAAGTTCAAAATAGCGAAAATTATAAATTCTTGAAATTTGGAAAGCAATTCACTTGGGTTGGTAAACTGTTTTTGAATGAAACTTTCTAACATTACTTAATTACACTAGATGCATGCAATAAATCAAAAACATTGAAATATTTCGGGAAGGATGCCTGTTTGAGTTTTTAAAAGATCAACAAAATTTTTCTATATTTTTAACATAAAATTGAACTTTAGACAAGACAATCACAGACAAAAAAAATATTTAAATCAAACTGTTGGTTTATTGTATAAAACAATCTATTATGTGCTTTGTGTAAAAATATTAGCTCAAAAGCTATGATAGAACCAGAGTTACCACATTTCCAAATTCTATTAAAATTGAAAAAAATGCAATCTGAGAAAATAAGCAAAATGTAAAACATTTTGTAAAAAGAGTTTTAGTAAGATGTTATTTTCTTCTTTTCAATTCTAAGCTTAATAAAATCAAATTAAAAGGTGCTTTGATAATGGAAAGTACAACATCTACATAATCTATAATTTTATATAAAAAAAACTATATCACATGAAAAACAATTTTTGTCAAAAAAACGATATATAATTAATAATAAGAAAACAGCATATCCAGAATAAAATCAAAATAAAATGAAAACAACATCTGATGACAGAGAATGTAATTTACTTCTTTTTACTTATTGAATTTTTATCCTTTTGGTATTAACTTTATCGCATCCAAGATTGGTACAAAACCCTGGAACCATATTTAGTCTTTCATACAAATTAACAGCTTTAGCTCTAGTATTAAAGTTAGATTCAGCATCACAGATGCCCAAAGAAAGTTGTTGTAAACCTACAAATGTCTTAACAACAATCTTGATATAGTTATTTGATGTGAATGGTGGTGGAAAATTCATAAGTGCATTAAAATGATTGATACCAGCAAAGCCTTGACCACATCTATGCATTGAGTATAGTATTCTGGAGTTATATCAAACCCTCGTGACATAAATGGCAGTTTGTTTGAAGTGTAAAATAAATGCTCCCATCGGCAAAGAACTTTTTACAGTCATTTTACTTGCTAATCCATGTTTTAAACTTTCACTTAGCTTTAAACATGAACATTGTTTACATTGAGGACAACCATAAATTGAAATTAAGTCTGATAAATTAAACATATCCAAAATTTGATTTTCAGTAATACCATCATTTAAAAGCTGAGGAATACCATGGCTTGACAGGTTAGTAAACGATCTCGTTTTTGGTAATAATGCTGAAGTACTTGGAATAAGATTTAACAGTTCAGATTGCATGGACGCTAATTGTTTTTTGTTTGTATTGATTTCCTTTTCTTTTTTTTTAAACTTTACTCTTTTAATTTTATCATTTGTTATTGTTTTTTTATTTACCACATAATTTTTTTCCATTATCAACTTGATAATCAAGCTCTTCTTTTAAACTAATAATTATTTTTATACTTGTCCCCAACTAAAAATGCCTAGAAGTTATTTATAAATAAACAAAATAATCATTAAATAATCTACAGAACAAAATTTAATTTATAATAAAAAGTTAGACACCCAATGTGTAGTGTATTTATGAGGTTGTGTGACAGTGTAGTTAACATGCTCAAAAAAAAAAGCTTTTCCAGACTTACTTGGAAGCAGTTTGAAAAACTAATATTTCATAGACTCAGAATAATCATACATGATTAACTTTTAAGAAAAGGGTATTGTAGATAACTGGAAAAGAGAGTTTTGACTATGATCAAATATTATTAATGTTTTTTTGTTGAAATTTTTAATTCAGAATCAGATTCCTTGTTAATATTTACACATGAAACACAAAAAGTTCAAAAACAATTATTTTTTTGCTATTTTGACAGGACCGAGCCCCCTTAAGCGATTTCAACAATTAAAGCTAAAAATAATTGATAACTGCCATTTCTCATTGAAAATATACTAAATATGAGTCATAGAAGTATAATATTTTACTTAAAATACTCACAAGCAACTTATTTTCTTAAAAATATCTACATGAAATTACCCAATTCGCAACTTCCCTGCGTGACTTTTGTGCGTGATCATTCATGAACAGCATTTAAACGATTGATGTGACTTTATAATACATAGTGCAATCTAACTTCATAGTGTAAGTAACTTTCGAGAAAGCTTTACTAATGTTTAAAACATTTAAAATATATATATAACGCTGAAACATATATTTTTTGAGGAATTAAAGTTTATTTATCTAGTAACAAAAATTTGAGTTTTACTGTTCTGTGCATGATTATGTTTCAAACTTAATTTATTCTTTGTTAACATTACTAATGTATATGATTATTTGTTTAAAAATATTTATATAGGTTAGACTTAAATGAGAGCAAATTGAAGATCGCCAGTTTTATTATTATGAAAATAATAGACAAAACATTTATGAGTTTCTGTCCGTGATTTTTTGGAAATGCCCACATATATATATATATATATATATATATATATATATATATATATATATATATATATATATATATATACATATATATATACATATATATATATATATATATATATATATATATATATATATATATATATATATATATATATATATATATATATATATATATATATATATATATATATATATATATATATATATATATATATATATATTAGGGTGGGGCATGAAACACCAAAGTCATTAAAAAAAAATACCATAATAATTTTTCTGGTTCCTTTTGATATGTGTATTAAAAAAATGTAATTTTATTTTTTTATGAGTACCCCTATGGTTGGTCCCAGCAGTCCGAAAATTAAAAAATTTATAATTTTTGTAAATAATAAAGGGGGCTGGGTCACTTACAAATATTTTAAAGTTATCTTAAGGGTTATTTTTGTAGCCTGAAATATCTATTTTTAGATTATGTTTTGTTTTATTGCAAAAGATGATGGAAATGGTCAGCCCTACCCATTAAAATACATGATGTTTATATTTGAGAGGTAGGGGGGCATATATATTTTTTCCTGCATATTTTAAATAAAAAATATTTTTACATTTACATTTATTTTTTAAAGAAAGATTATTTTAAAGTTTTCAACCAAGATTTTTTTTCTGTTGTCTGAAATTTTAGTCGATGATCTGCAACAACTAATAAATTAGCTTGGCTATCTTCTTCGTTTCTGAAAGTTTCAATGAAGTCTTGACCAAGTTTAATAGCACGTTCTGCACAATCATTTACAACAAGACGACCAGTGACATAATTTTTAAATCTAATATAACCTGAAAATTTTTCCCAGTTTGATGAACTAGTTTTAAGCCATTCTGTCTCATATAATGTCATCTTTAATAAATCAAATAAAAACCAGCTTTCAGGACCAATAAAGTCTTTAATATTTTTAGTTATTTTTTTTTCATTGTTAGTAAAAATTTCGGAATTCAGTTTCCCCATCTTATAACTGGTGGGCTAATTTTTGAGCTAATTTTTGTAGCTGATCTACAGGTAAACATTTATCAGCAAGACACATAACCACAAATCTTTCATTTAAATACCAATTGTGCTTTTTAAGTGATTTAAGTACGGATTCTGCTGGTTTGAAACTGAATTCAGAATATTGTATCATTTCATTGATAGCTTTTAGATCTAAAGAAGGTGCTAAGGCAGGGATAGGAGCTTTAATAAACCATGGAACATAAAATAGTGCTGTAAATGAAGCAATTTCATAAATCAGCTTTCCCTCTTGCAATGATATTATGTTAGGACATAAGTTACTGAATTGTGGCTGAAGAAGATCATATGTTAAATAATAAACTCCCTGTGCCATAAACCTGGCATGATGGGAAGCCATTGGAAATCTAAATTGAAATTTTGTTACTTTGCCACCTAACCAAAGAACTGCTAATTGTATAAAATACTGGTAGTCATTTCTTGGAATTATATCATTATCTAGGCAATTTTGAAGGAATGTTAATGATTCAGAAGCCTAAATTTTAAATAACTTTATTATTAAAACTTATAACTAAACACATTAATCTAAATAGGACAATTAAACCAACCTGCTTTTCCAAAAAAGATATAACTTTTTTTTCTGAGTCAAATCTTTTTAGGTTATCATAATTTATCTTCTTTTCAAGAATGGATTTCCAATTACCCTTCAGCCTATCAAATAACTCAGTCTTTGGTCCACTTGTTTTACCACCAGCAGGAATATTTTAAAAGTGCTAAAATATGTTTATTTCAAATCATTTAAATAAATTTTATTAATAAAGCATTTAATTCATCAAGAAATATTATTAACTAAATATATAGATAAATATAAAAATATTATATGATTTTTTCAATATTTACCTTTATATGTAATTCATAAACGTGATGGCGATAAGCCATCCAAATTAAAGCTTTTCCTCTCCTCTGCTCAATAAGAGTACAGACTCCTTTTAGCCAACCAGTATTTGTAACAGTGGTGTCAAAGGACAGACAATCAACATAGTCAAATAGCTCCCAGTCTTGTAAAGTTTTTTTGATTGCTTTCCCAAGAGACTCGGCAGTGCCATCTTTCACAATTAAAATACCCAAAAGTTGGGATTCTGAGAGACCTGGTGAACTAATTAGTACAGCGATTCTTTCAACTTTTTCTTTACCAAGTTCTTTCATTTCTAACATAATTTTTGAGTCAAAATGCACAGTAAGACTTTTACCCTTAGCCAATGTAATAAAGTTGTCTTTAATATTACATGCAGTTTTTCTTATACTTAATTTTTTCTGCTTCAAAATACTTCTTTTAGAAATAGAAAAATCATCTGTCGTTCCAGAACTATTATTTATAAGAGAAGCAAGAGTTGCACTCAGTGCAGTCGAACTTATTCCATATCGTGATGCTGTTGGAGCTAAATCTTTTCCTATATTTTTTGGAACAATAAGAGGAACAACATTAGATTTTCTAATTTTTTTAGAAGGCTGTAGATACTCTTCATCTTGGTTATCATTTAAAGTATTAAAATTTTTTGTTGTGTTTTCATATTTCTCAGTAACCAACTCTTTCTGTTTTCTTATGGACTCTTTTGTTCTTTGATTTTTTATTTTTATTTCTCTTTTTGTTTTGTTTTTTACAAATTTTTGTGAAATTTTATCTTTACCCAACATTTTCTGAACACGCGCTCCTTTCTGGTTGTTAAGAAAATCTGCATCTTCTCTTCTAGTTTTTATATCTTTAGTTTTATCTTTCATAATAATACCTTCACAATTCTTTTGACTTACATCAAATACCTTCTCTAGCATTCTTGAAAACTGTTCTCTTTTTAAAACTAAATTTGTACTTAAATGGTTCCTGTGTTTGTTTAAATCTTTTCTCTTCTTTTTTAAGTCAACAATCTTGTCTCTAAAACAAATGTAGAAGAATGCATTAAAATTAATGTAATTTATTATAAATATATAAAATTGTATGACTTTATAATTGCTACTTATATAACATAAATTTGAAATTGGATTAAACTAAAAATTAAAATTATTTTAAATTTATAAAAACCTGAAATGCTTGTCAGTATTAATAAAAGGAATTCCTGCTTTTTGCCATATTTTCTTCACCTCATAAACAATGCATGGTAAACATTTTTGGAGACAACCGCCTATTTCAGCACATTGTGGAGTAAAGAAATCACCAAGAGGACATGAGGCTATACTAACTGAGGAAATGTTTGGAAAATCAGCTCTTAGCATAAGATCTCTGTAATGGTAATATTGCAATACAGTTTTTTTAGTTGGGAATTGTGTATTAGGTACTGTTCCAATTCTTTTTCCAACAAGAAAAACTTCACGATGAGATATTTTTCCAAAAATATTTCTTGTTTGCATTATTTTTATTTACACTAAGATAAAAATTTTAAAAATTACCAATTTTTTTAACTTAAACCTCCCCCCCCTACCTCCCAAATATATAAACATGTATTTAAATAGGTAGGGCTGACCATTTCCATCATCTTTTGCAATAAAACAAAACATAATCTAAAAATAGATATATCAGGCTACAAAAATAACCCTTAAGATATCTTTAAAATAATGGTAAGTGACCCTGCCCCTCTTATTATTTACAAAAACTATAAATTTTTGAACTGCTGGGACCAACCATAGGGGTACCCATAAAAAAAAAAAATTACATTTTTTTAATACGCATAGCAGAAGGAACCAGAAAAATTATTATGGTATTTTTTTTAATGACTTTGGTGTTTTATGCCCCACCCTAATATATATATATATATATATATTTATTTATATATATATATATATAAACTTTAAAACATCAGATAATACGAATTCTCTCAATATTAAATAATTGATTTGAAATTTTTTGATTGAAGGCAAGTTGAACCAGCCTTCATAAGCTTTGCATAAAATAAATTCCAATGAGAGTATTGAATGAGATAAAGCAAAAACACTTAAAGTGGAGGCTAAAAAACTTGAAAGAAAAGTATGCGAAGCCTTGGAGATTTAAAAACATCAATATTCTCCAATGTATGGTGGTATAAATTTAGACAACAGACAATATTTTAAAATAAATTTTTGTTCTTCATTTTTTCCATATTTATGTAAAAGAAACCATTATAAAAGTGATGTCAAACTTAAGAAAAAAATTTTGTTGTTATTTAATGGTCACAATTTTAGTAATTATTTTAATTATATGCTGACAATACGGTAATCTATAATGCAGCGAAAAATTCAAATAAATTATTTAGTATTGAGAGAATTCCTATTATCTGATGTTTTAAAGTAGTTTGTACAAGATGTCAACATTTAAATCATATATATATATATATATATATATATATATATATATATATATATATATATATATATATATATATATATATATATATATATATATATATATATATATATATATATATATATATATATATTAGTAAAAACACTTATCTATCTTTTATCTTCAACATAATGCTTCACCATCAGTAGGTTCATCAGGAAGAATGTTTAAACATAAAAAAAATTCAAGTTATAGAAAAATTATTTCACAGGAAGTTGGGGATTGTTATAATTAATTATTTAATAGCTGTAGTGTTTTGCAACCAGGAAGTTGCATCAACTACATTAGATAACTAAAAATCATGAAAAGAATTCTTTAGAATTCGGATAAGTTTTAGACTGATCATTTGTTTTTATAATTTTTTAAAAGGAACTTATTTTCATGTCTGCATTTAGAAATTAATTCAGATTTTTTATTCAATAAATTTTCTTGATCTAAATGAGTAATAATTTCAAATTTTTCTTGTAAACATAGTAGACATTTTTTGGAAATGTTATTATAGGCAGGCGCAGTTTTTAGGATAGACCAGTTTAATTAAAAATTAATATTTTTTTCTTTTAGTTGCTAAATATATTTAGACAGCATAGTCTCTTTTGAGTATTTTTTATGTTTAAAAGATTGTTTGTGATGGGCATAACTTTTTTTCCATTTGCCCACGGTTAAGCCAATATAATGTTTATCAGGGTTGTTTTGCGAGGAAACTATGCATTTGTAAATAATATTTTTTGATAAGCATTTGCCATTCATAGGGCAGTCAAGTTTTTGTTTGCAGTTACAGTTTTCAGTATTTTTTTCTTTAAGAAATTCATTTTTATTAATCAATGCAAAATTATGGCCTTTTATAATTCTTTCAATATTTTTTGTACAGCTATAGCTTACCTTAATAGTGTTTCTGTAAAAAATTTTGTGCAATTTATTAGAGGGAGGGAATTCTTTGTCAACTAATTTTAAAAACGCTTTTCCAATGCTTGTTGAAACATTTTTGCTGTACGGAGGGTTAAACCAAATTATTTTTCTATTTCTGTTTCGCTTTTTTGCAATTTTTGTTTCAAATTTTAGCTCGAAACTTTTAAATCTGCTTTTTTTAAGAGCATCTTCATACACGCGTTTGGAAGAGTTAAAAATATTTTCATTAGAAGAGTTTTGATTTAGTCTATTGTTAATTGAAATAGGAATTTGTTTCAAGATTGGAGGGAGATGATTCGAATTTATATTAATGTATGATAATTCATCATTAGGTTTTTATAAGGCCTATAAGAATTTTCCGAGAGGTTAAATGCGACATCAAGGAAATTCACAATTTTTAAATTAATGTTTATTTCAATTTGGAAGCCAATGTTTTTGAAAATTTCTATAATATTTTTTCTGACTTTGTCAAGTTGAGGCCCTATTAAAAGTTTAATTTTTTCTGAAAAATATAATTTTGATTTTTTCCGAATAAAATGTTTCAACAAACATTGAAAAAGCATTTTTAAAATTAGTTGACAAAGAATTCCCTCCCTCTAATAAATTGCACAAAATTTTTTACAGAAACACTATTAAGGTAAGCTATAGCTGTACAAAAAATATTGAAAGAATTATAAAAAACCATAATTTTGCATTGATTAATAAAAATGAATTTCTTAAAGAAAAAAATACTGAAAACTGTAACTGCAAACAAAAACTTGACTGCCCTATGAATGGCAAATGCTTATCAAAAAATATTATTTACAAATGCATAGTTTCCTCGCAAAACAACCCTGATAAACATTATATTGGCTTAACCGTGGGCAAATGGAAAAAAAGTTATGCCCATCACAAACAATCTTTTAAACATAAAAAATACTCAAAAGAGACTATGCTGTCTAAATATATTTAGCAACTAAAAGGAAAAAATATTAATTTTTAATTAAACTGGTCTATCCTAAAAACTGCGCCTGCCTATAATAACATTTCCAAAAAATGTGTACTATGTTTACAAGAAAAATTTGAAATTATTACTCATTTAGATCAAGAAAATTTATTGAATAAAAAATCTGAATTAATTTCTAAATGCAGACATGAAAATAAGTTCCTTTTAAAAAAATTATAAAAACAAATGATCAGTCTAAAACTTATCCGAATTCTAAAGAATTCTTTTCATGATTTTTAGTTATCTAATGTAGTTGATGCAACTTCCTGGTTGCAAAACACTACAGCTATTAAATAATTAATTATAACAATCCCCAACTTCCTGTGAAATAATTTTTCTATAACTTGAATTTTTTTTATGTTTAAACATTCTTCCTGATGAACCTACTGATGGTGAAGCATTATGTTGAAGATAAAAGATAGATAAGTGCTTTTACTAATATATATATATATATATATATATATATATATATATATATATATATATATATATATATATATATATATATATATATATATATATATATATATATATATATATATATATATATATATATATATATATGAAGACCTCAGTGGAAAAACCGGCGTTGTCACATTTAAAAAGTATTGAGAAAGTATTTATTGATCATTAGTAAAAGTCTTTATTTAAAGCAAATGACACTAAGCAATTTAAAAAAATTTATATTATAATTATTTTATTTAAAATTTATTCAAAAACAAAACATTTTGTAATTTTTTATACAAAAAATTTTTTTCTTTGCTTTAAATAAAGACATTTATTAATGATCAACAAATACTTTCTCAATACTTTTTAAATGTGACAACGCTGGTTTTTCCACTGAGGTCTTCATATATATATATATATATATATATATATATATATATATATATATATATATATATATATATATATATATATATATATATATATATATATATATATATATATATATATATATATATATATATATATATACATATATAAACATATATTGAAATAATTAATCACTTTTACTAACTTGTTTAGTTTCCCTTCTCTTAATATCTGTAAAGATATTCTGGTAACATTTATTGACATGATACAAAAAGGAAAATTTTGCACTGAATCCTGAGACAATGCATAGATTTTAGAAGCAAGTCCTAAAGTAGCAGGCGATTGGATAAAATCAAGAACAGAAATTAGGCCTAACATGCCACAACCACGCAAGTCAGTGGAAGGATCATTTCCTATAAAATAACGATAATTTAGCTTTAATTTAATTATTTAAAAGCTAAAAAAAAATTTGTTTAATTTTTTAGTTTTAAATAACTAAAATAAAGATCAACTTATTTGATTTAATAATAAATAACTTATTTGATAATTAAAATCAATTTTTAAAACAAATTAATTAAATAAACTAAATTTATAAAATTATACCTTGAAACCCAATATTTTCCCAATGAGAACCAAACCTTGGGCAATTATTTTTAGATTTTGTAAGTCCATAATAAACAGATTGTAAAATTCTCAAGTGAAATTTTTCATTTTGATCAAATGCAGTTGCAGCAAATATAAAAATCCAATCACGGTCTTTAATTAATTTTTGATCTAGTTTTGGAGGGCCAACCATCCAATGAAATATAGCACTCATGCCAGAATATGTAACAACAGGTCGTATTTTTTTATTATACTCTTCTGATGTACTATACTCTTTCATATACTGAACAACCTCTTCTGCAGTTACTAAACTGTCAGATATAGATAAGTGCAACGAACCTATTATTAAAAGACAAGATTAATCTAATACTAATATGATCTGATCTTTGCGATTAAATTTATTATTAATAAATTCAGTTACAAAGATCAGCGCTAAAAAAATATTTTTTGTAAAAACATATTTACCACTGTTGCTAGGTAGTTTAAGCTTATCCCACTCACTATTATCTTCATTTTCTTCA
>NC_088921.1:24125000-24285000 GCF_038396675.1 Hydra vulgaris | reverse complement strand
AAGTTGTTAGACACAATTTTACATTTTTCAATAAAATCATCACTCAATAAAATATTTTCCATTTTTGATTAAAAAAAGTGTATTTTTAATTTAAAGACATTTAGTTTTTTTTTAATTTAAAGACATTTGATTTAGTATTTAAAAGTATCCAGCAAGCATCAGTTGAGAGAAAAAGAGCTTTAAGTACGTGCATATATACAACATAACTGACATTTTTTCATTAAAATACTATAAAAATATTAAAAATGCTCAAAACTGAAAATAAAATAAGTTTACTAATGTGAAATTCTAAAATGAATAACTTCACACATTCAACTGTGAAGAATGAATTCTGTGCTTTATAATTTAAAAGCTAATGAAAATCCCGTTAATCCCTTAATTTATTTGTTTTCAGTTTAAAATTGAATTCGGATTTGGATCCGGAAACAAATTCGAAAAGCCCGGATAGAATCCGGATTTGGATTCAGATTATTTTGCCAGACCCGCGCGCTAGAAAAGTGGGCGGCCTTCGACGTCGGGTCCAAAGGAGATTCTACAAATAAAATAAGGGGGTGTGGTGGGGTGGGGAGTGAATCCTTCAAAATAAATTTGAACACACCCCACCCCACCCCCACCCCACCCCCTAAAAAGTGATATTTATCTTCGGAATAACTTCAAAAAATAATAAACATGAATTAATGCAAACAAAAATCAATGCAAATTAAAGAGAACAATTTTATATTTCAAGAAAACTTCGTGTCACGCTTTTGAAAGAAAAATAAGCAGTGTCAAACCCAATTGCAATTCATTATGTTAATAATATTGTTGTGTGTAAGGGTGGGTGGGGGTAGGCGGTAAAGCACCGGGAAATTTCCCGGTTATTCGGTGGGCCAGTCCGCGCTTGTATTGAATTTATTTGAATTTATTCAAAATACAATTTATTGAATTTATTCGAAGTGTAATATATTGAACTTATTTAAAGTATATTGAATAAATCCAATAAATAAATGTATTGAGTTCTTATAAGTTTTATAAGATTTTGAGCCATGGCTTTGGAGAGGGTGGAGTGTAAGTGGGGAAATTTGACATAAGCGCCCCGTCGGAATTTTTTTTTTACTCTAAATAAAAAACGTTTTATTGGCTGACAATGTGAAAACTAACTTGTTTTTGCATTTGAGTTTTAAATTTTAGTATTCTTTTTAGCAAAAAATATGCAAACCTCATTTTTCCTTTACTCAACTTAGAAATCGACGGTCATTTACTAGAGCTTCGTTTTTTCTTTCATTTTCTTTTAAGTCTAATTAGTAGTTGAGCAATTATTTTTACAAAAAGAAAATTTCTTTTTTGTAGGGCTTAAGGCAAAAACAGGGAATGTCACTTTTTGAAAAATTTAGGATTTTTTTATTAGCATGTTGTACAAATTATAAATTACTTTCTGTATTAAATTTGAAATAAAAAAATAAAAATTAAGGGTCCAATATAGTGATTAAAGAATATCCCAGCAACGTAAAAATGGAAGCCATTGAAAATTGATTTCGATTTTTCTCAGTTTTCGAAATAGTGGCATTTCCTGTTTTTGACCCTTCAAATCGTTTAGTAGTAGTTAATTTACAATTAAAATTTTTTTTTGTAGATGCATTAGAGTTTTGTTTTAAATTGTTATTTTTGCGGTTACCAAGTTATGAAAAAAATAATAATAATAAAAAAATAAATAACGAAAAGGTATTGCTTTGTTTACAACGGAGGATTCCTTCGGAATTGGTGTAACAGTCTATTGTGGGCGTTAAATAGCAACAAGCTTGATAGAAATAATAATATCCTAAATACTATCTTAAACAATAAAAATAAAGCAATCGAATAGTTTTTAAACGAAAGAAAACGCATATAAAACTTGCAAACTCCCCAACGCCAAAAACGTAAACAAAATAGAATTAATTTATGTTATATGTAATTCTTAAAACAATTTTGCTCGAGTAAAAAACGCCCGATCTGAACAAATGCGGAAATATGATAATGGAGATGTCTTTGTTTAAAATAAATCAATTATAAATTACAAAATTTTATAGGAGTTTCTACAAAATGGATCGAAACTTGGAAATCTTCTAGTGCTCAAAACCGTGCTAAGGTAGCTAAAGAGCATTAGAAGAGGCAAAAAATAGACAGACTTTAGAGGATATGAAATTTATAACCATAAAACAGATCAAAGAAGATGCCACTTCAGTTAAACCCTATAGTAAGTTAAACGTTTTACTTTTGTATTATATTTTTTCTTTCATTAACAATCTATGGTATTATAACCATTGTTGTTATTGCTAACTTTTTTCCCTTAGGATGCCTATAGTTTGTGCGGCCGTGGCGTAGTGGTTAGAGCCCTTGCTTTAGAAGCAGGAGATCCAGGTTCGAAACGAGCTCTGGGCATATTTTCACGTCACGGTTAAAAAGGAGACGTGAACTTCGTGGTTAAATGCACTTCCGCGGTGCTTTGTGACAAGACCTTTAGGTCTTCTTGGGGCACCTAAATAACAAAAATAAAAATAAAAAGAATAATAATGACCATAACTCCCAGTCAGTCCATGAGAGCAAAAAAGAACCAAAGATTCGTTTTCCAAGATTAACGGTTACAGTCAATACGCGTGAATTAGAGGATTGTCGATTAGCGGGGACCTCAAACAATTTACCTGAAGCTGAGCTTAATGAATTTCAAAGTGAGTTATCAGAGTTGGAAGGAGAAACTTTATTCAATAGAGAAGAGTGTAATGCTCAACTTGACTTGGTAATGATTAATGTTGATCTCTCTTGGTAAGGTTGAGTTGGTATGTTTGGTAAGTTTGAATTGTAGAGAATCTTTTCTTTAAACGTATTTCACCAATCGTTGCCTAATAAGGAAACAGTAGAATGAGATTTTTTGGTTTGGAGCTTGACAACCAAGGCTCACCACAGTCTCCTTTGCTTTTTCCTGGGCTCAAAAGCAGTATTCAAAAGCGCGAGTTATCCCTTCTTTGTTGGAACGGAGGAGCTAGAGATCAGTGAAGGAAACTCATAGATCGAAGCAGCATCAATCTGACCCATTGCATCAAAAGTTCAACATGGATTGGAAAGAGGCATCTATTCGTCGTATCAGCTCCACTGGTATAGATTCAGAACTCTAAAAGCAAAATCTAAGACAAATTCTCACACCAGTTCTGAGATTTCTAATTCAATTTCTAATTCAACAAGAGGGCTTTAGAATGAAGGCGCATTACCTCTCTCCGTCATCTCAAAATGAGTTCATTAGAGAATGTGCTATCCAAAGACCAGCAGTCAAAGTTATCCAGGATGTTATCTATTTCATCTTCATAGTCTACGGTACCTCTGACACATCTCTTACTAATTGTTTTTTTCTCTAAGAAAGAGAAACCAATTACTGGCAAATCAAAAAACAATTCGTGTGTGTCAAAGCTTTTGAGAAGAAAAAAAGAGTCGATATAGCCAAGCTTATCATTGATGCGATTGAGATGCTAGATTTGGATATTCAAAACTGTCGCGGTCAGGAATGCGATAATGGATCCAATATGCCATGCGCTTACAAGGGAATTCAACCAATCAGTGAGCTGCTCAAGCAAGCGAGAGCCTAAAAAACGATTACTATTTTTTGAGTTCGTATTGCTGATTACAACTTGGTACAAAACCCTTACTGCTGTTAACGACGTAAGTCATCTTCTACAATACGAAGCCATTACCATCAACGACAATCTACGTTTGATTGAACAGCTGCTAGAAGATCATAGATGGATTAGGAGCTCTTGCTTGTTAATTTTCAAAGTGTCTGTAGCTGTAGCTGGACCTCAAGGATTCGAAACTGAAATCGACTACTAAACCAAACCTTTGAGAAGCTTGAGGGTCTTATTCCGTACATTTGAGTCATACTCCGGATTTTCAATACTATTCCGGCGTCATTTGCCGAGGGAAAACAATGGGGATGACCATGGTCCAGGATTGCAATTTTGATTGAAGAAAATTTGGCGGAAAATGTTGAGTTACAAAGATGTCATTGATATTTGGGAATCTAGAAAAAATCGAAAAATTAATCTTTTAGCACCTTAGTCCCTTTTACAAAGTTTTTGTAGATTGCCCTTTCATTTGAGGAGCCCAATTGCAAAACGCAATTGGGCTCCTCGAATGCCCAATTGCAAAACGCAGTTGGTCTCCTCGAATGAAATATTAAGTCCGAGTAAATTGATTTTGAGAAAACAACGAAAGTTGAATTACTCATAGTTGCGCATAAAAGGAAATTAATATTTTCTTTGTCTATTTTTAATACTAAGAAACTTTTAATTGATCTCACATTTATATATATGATAGATTTCAGTATTTAGAATCTGGAAATGAAAGTAACTAAAATATTTTTTGTAATATTCTCAACTAGACGAAAATTCATCAAAAAATTTTAAGTTTCATAGCATTATCTCTCAGCGCTCAAAAATTATGACCATATCAAGTTTAAACCCCCCTCATTTTTTGATCAATGTTCGTCTAGTTGAGAATAGTACAAAAAATATCTTATCAAGTTATCAAGTTTATTATCTTATCAAGCCCCTCACGTTTGGGGTGGGGAAATGAAATTTCAGGGGTTTTTTGTTCCCAGCCCCCAATCATCGCATTTTTTTTAAAAGCATCATTATTTGACATAAGAATAAACATACAAATGTTTGCTTCATGTCAGAAAGTTAGCTATCTCAAACACAAAAAATTCTGGATCCGTCACTGGCATTCTCGTTACTAGTCATTATAAAATATTTATATAATAAAATATATTTGTTTTGTTTAACATATTTTGAATAATTTTATTATAATTATTTTACTGTTTGTATAAATGTTGCACGCCGTCCTTTTTTTTAAATATTACTAACTTTTACTTTCACACATTTAAAAAAACTTTATTTTTATAACAATGTAATTTTACTACTCAACGTCATTTGTACAAATCTGTAAAGATACAAATCGATGATTACGATAAAAACGATACAAATTTAATTTAAAAAAAAAATAATTAAAGAACTAATCTGTTATTTGCGTTGAAATATAAATTACAAATTAGATGTATTACACAAAATAAGACAATTTTTCGAATAGTTTTAATTTTGAAAAAACAACAAAAACGTAGAGAAATTTGTTTTATTCTTGAACAACGTTCCGATAACCGAAACATGATAAAATAATTGTTTGTAACACAAAAAAAATCTCATGTGTGAATATTAAATACAATTTTAATATCATAAACATTCTTGCAGCTATATTCTAAAAAAATTCATGTTTGCACTTCAAATGTATTTCAAAAATCTTAACTGTTAATCTTAAAACAGAAAAGCAAGAAAAAAATTCTTAAAAACCATAACTGTTTAATAGCATTTTTAGTATTCTTTATTCTCGATGCTAGTTTAACAAAAAAAGTTAAAATAGACGAATGAGTTAAATGAATGAATGCTGAGTAAGGAAAAAAAAAATTCATTTTAAATTGATTAAAAAAATAATTACTACTTACATAAGAAATTTGTCGAATGAAATTTTAGTAAATTATATAATTATTATTAAATCACGATCAATTATCATACGAAAACATCAAAATCAAGAATTAGTAGTTTTGTATCCTCAGTTCCATTTCGACTGCCGACAGCACAAACTAATTTTTTATCATTACATTTCACTCTCCATACCACACCTCCACTGCCCCCGCTATCCAACTCAACTAAATTGCGAATAAAATCTCCAGTTTTCATATCCCACAATTTTACAGAGCCATCATCAGAACTCGTCACTACAAACTTTGAGTTAAACTGAAGAGAAGTAACTGCACTTAAGTGTTTATGTGGACCAGAAAGTGTATGCAAGCACTTTCCAGTAGTAATATCCCAAATTTTTACAGTAGAATCTGCATTTCCAGATACCAAAAAATGATCTTTCAACATCATTCCACTTGTAAGAGATTGATGTCCAAGCAGAGTATGCAGAAGCTCACCAGATTCAGCATCCCAAACACGTATAGATGTATCTAACGATCCAGACACAACATAAATGCCATTAAACTGTAATGAATAAACACGATTGGTGTGACCAGAAAGTGTATGAAGACACATTTCCGACTCAACATCCCAAATTTTGACCAAATAATCATATGCTCCACTGACAACTTTTTTTCCATTAAATTGAACGCTAAAAAAGAATAACTTCAATAAAATCATCAATTGAGTCTAATGTAATTAATCATTTAATTTAATTAAGTTGGAGTGTAAAAAAGTATACCATCTGACAGCAGCTGCATGACCAATAAGTACATGTAGCAATGTTCCTTGAACAAAATTCCACACTCTTAATGTCCCATCCCTAGAGCCGCTTACAACTTGGTTTCCGTGCATGGCTAAACAACGAACAGTTGAGGTATGACCCTGCAACACGTGTAAACATTCTCCAGAGTCTGCATCCCAAACACGCAATGATCTGTCTGTTGATCCACTGATAACAGTGTTGCCAGAAAGTTGAGAAGACCACACTCCGCCTAAAAAAAAAATCTATTTATTGAATGTATGTAATAAATTTAATCAAATTTTAATTAATGTAACAAAAATAGCAGTAATTTATATAATATTAGGGAGGGGTGAAAATTAATTTTTTTTTTAATTTTTTAAAATTTCTCCTGTTACACTCCTAGATTTAATATATATATAAAATAACACTGGATTTAAAAAACTTTTGAGAAAAAAAATTTTTTTACAGGTCTCAAATGACCTGTAAAAATTTAACAAGTCCTTAATATTATCAGGAAAAAATTTCCTCAAGGGTATGTCAAACTGGTACGCAACTACAGTGGGTTGCATAAATATAGTCAGTTGATTTTTAATATGATTTTTTTTATGTTTTTTTAAAATTTTGAGCAAACAAAAAAGTTAATAAATTAAATTTTTTTAAATTTTATCAACACTGGTTTTATAAACAAAATAAGAAAAAAAGTTTTTCAAAAAAAAAAAATTTAAGTTTTGATGAAATATATACAACTGTTTTAAGTTATGAGAAATATATACAACTGTTAAAAAAAAACACACAAAAAAAACAGAGCAAAAATATAGAGTCAGGGTGTATTTTAGTATTTTGTATGCGCACCATGAACTTTTACACATGCACAAACACGTCTAGGAATAGAAGTTGGCAAAAGTTTACTTTCGAGAGTCTCTTTATAGTTGTAATTTTAACTACAAAGAGACCCTGGTTAATTTTGCCGCTATAAATGTTGTATGATCCTGTTCCTTTATGGGAGAAGCATCCCCATATTCCAACTGATCCTCCTTCGACTTGTATCCTTGGTACACAAAAACGCTCTTTGAAGTTTTCACCAGCCAGCCTCTTGATGATTATTCTTGACTTGCGATTTATCACCTCAAAATTAGATTCGTCGCTAAAAATGACTTTTGCTCAGTCTTCTACAGACCAGTGAAGTCTTTCTCTACATCACTTTAATCTTTTTAGGTGATCTGAGACACTCACAAGTGGTTTTTGAGCAGCGACATAGCAATCTAAGCCTTTCTTATTTAGGCATCTTCGTACATTCCATCTATTCACAATAACATTATTTGGGAACGTTATTGTGAGTAGATGGAATGTACGAAGGGCGTATTTGTGAACCCTTCAGCAAGTTTGCAGTAAGAAATTTTAGGGTCTTGTCTAACCTTTCAATAGAGATAAATTTGGTCTCTTGAAGTTAGCTTTAAAGGCCTAGCAAGCTCTTGTAAATCTTTGACATCATTATATAGCTAGTAGTTTTTCAACGTTGTTTGTACACATTTAAGCGAAACATTGCACATTCGAGCTATTTCTCGTTGGCTTTTGTAGCAGACCTACAATTTGCCATTGTACCTTGTCTGAAACAGCTTTCTTTGTCTTTTTACTTTACCAAATAATTACCAATGCAATAACTCAATAATAATAAAAATTTGACGATTAAAACCCAGTATTTTCAAAAAAAGAAACTTTATATTGAAGTAATGGTAGAATTTCATAAATGAAATGGAGTAATACTTTTAAAAATAAACTAAATTAAGCGGTAGCTACATTTTTCTGGGTTTTTATGTATACAATTTGCTAATTATTTAAAAATCGTTAAAACGATGATGTATTTTGTTTTTCTGTTTAAAAATTAAACTTTAAGTGGAAGAAATTTATTTCGCACCTATTAGGAGATATTTTTCAAAACTTAAACACTTAGCTTGATAAAAATAAATTAAAAATAAAATTACTAAGAATATTGAAAAATTGTATTTTATTAAGAATAATGGCACCAAAAATCACAAGAAATTTATCAGCTACTCACTTAAGTAGATATGTTGGAAAAGGAAAACCCCTTTTACCATTCGAGCTCCCTACCGCAACTTACAATATGGAATATTTTTGAGAGAGACCAGTGATCTTGATAAAAGAAATTATACTGTCGATAAACAAGTTGATGATATGACTCTAGCTTTATCTGCTCAATGGAAAAAGCTAATTGCAAGTTTTTACATACATTAGTAATAAAAGAAAGTAGTATTAAAGCTGAACTGAAGTATCTGTGGGAAACTGCAGTTAAAGTTAGCCTTGGAAAAGCAAAAAAATCAATAAATGATAGCTTCATTCCAAAAATTGACAAACTCTTTGATATTTTATCCTGTAAATGTTTAATTGCTTTGCACAGATTAATCAAGTAATAATAAAATGTTTCTTAGTAAATATTTCTAATACAACTATTTTTGGAGAAATTAAATGTTGATATAGTGATTTATAAAAATATCTCAATATCTCTTTGTTACTTTTTAGATTTTTTGTAAACCGTTAACTTAATGATAATAACAAAAAGTTTCTTGTATTTATTTTTTTTTAGATTGAAAAAACAAATAAAGTTGACTCAGAACCAAATATTTCTAGAGAACCAGAACCTTCCAATAATATTGTAAAAGTTTAAAGCAGAATGGACATAATAAACATTGCACTTGCTAATATGAAGCATAACACTAGCTTACCAGAAACCGCAGAAATAGTGACAGCAGCACTTATAGGTGCAAAAATTATAACAAAGAATGATACATTGATGATTATTGATTACAGCAAGGTCAAAAGGGCGCAGGAGAAGTTAGCAATCGAATTAGATAACAAATTTAATAAAGATTTTGAAAATAATGTGGTTTCGTTAATTTTTTTTCGATGGCAGGAAAGATACTACAAAAGTATTAACAGAATTGATTGAAGGTATTTCCCTGGTCTTCCTAAAAGAAGAACATTATTCTCTAGTTACTGAACCAGGTGGTAGATATCTATTTTATTTTGTTCCTGATAAGACTGATCACAAAAAACATGCTGAGGTAACTGCAGACCACTTGGTTAACTGCTTGGTGGAAAAAAATTTAGGAACACAGCTAAAAGCTGTAGGAGGAGACAGTACAAATGTAAATACTGGTTGGTAAGGTGGTGTGATGCAATGGGTGGAAAGAAAATTGAGAAAGAGATTAGTGTGGATTGTGTGCAATCTTCACACAAACGAGTTAGGGTTAAGACATTTAATTGAAAGCTTAGACGGCCCAACAAAGTGTGGAAATAAGTGGTCAGGACTACCAGGAAAAGATGTTAAATACAGCAACAAGTCTTGAAATTAATCCCAGATTTACAAAAATTGATGTTGGGCCTACATTAATTGTTCTTAGTCCTGAAGTAATAAAAGGTTTAAGTACTGATCAGAGCTATGCTTACAGAATAACAAAGGCAATAAGATCTGGTGATTTACCTCAACAGTTAGCAATCCTAGAAATAGGACCTGTTTGCCATAGCAGGTGGCTCACAACAGCATTAAGATTTTACAGGATATGGGTTTCTCAGCATGGCCTAGATGGTATCAACCTTTAAAATCTTACATGGATTGTCCAATTTATTGCTGGTGTTTATATTCCAAACTGGTTTAACATAAAAGTTAAATCATATTGGGTTGAGGGAAATGTCTTATACCAATTAGAACTCCTCAGAAGCCAGAGGAAACCAGTTCTTGATATTATAATGCCCACAATTAAAAGATCAGCTTGGTATGTGCATTCAGAAGCTATTTTACAAGCTATAAAATGCAGCAAGAGTAAAGTAGAAAGAGTTCAAGTGGTGGAAATTATTCTTAAGCTTCGTGAAAAATAACACAAGCAAACTAATATTGGTGTTTATAGCCATAGACATCGAAGAACAACATATATTAACATTGATGCTAAAAATCTTTTTAGTTTGTTAGACTGGAGCAATTTACATCTTTGCATATTAAAGATTTCATTAATAATCCCATGGTTGTCCCCCAATGGAGCTCACGTACACAATCAGTTAAGATGTGTGTACAGTTATTCACAGAAGCTGCAGGACATGTCTACACATTAGAAAGAAGAGAAACTTACATAAGAAGAGAAGCTTACATAAGTCCAATTTATTAGCAGAGAGTTGATGTCTGCTAATAGGTGCAAGAAAGACATAATGGAACTTCTAAACTATACTTAAATAAAGTGATCTTTTAATTATTATTTTTTGTTGAGCTTAAAAAGTATAACATTCTGTTGTTGTTTTAATATTCAACCTATAAGTTT
Organism: Hydra vulgaris; assembly: GCF_038396675.1. Taxonomy (NCBI): domain Eukaryota; kingdom Metazoa; phylum Cnidaria; class Hydrozoa; order Anthoathecata; family Hydridae; genus Hydra; species Hydra vulgaris. The sequence goes on along the minus strand of NC_088921.1, from coordinate 24,274,411 downwards.
TTTATTATTATATTTAATAAACTCTTAATATTCAATAGATTACTTATTATTATAATAAAATAAAAAAATAAATGTTTTTTTTAATACTATTAGTTGTCATAACATAACAAATTTTATTTTTATAGACAAAAATATGTTTAAAATGAATTTATTTTATGAGGAAGCTCGTATTATAAGGATTACAAAAATTATAGGGCTATCTAACAATATGGCGCCAAACCGCTCCAAATGTAAAAATCCCTAAAATGTATTTTGTAACAAAATTTAAGGGTTTTTATAGGGATATTGTTACATAATTTACACACATAAGCAGAATTTTTCAAATTTTTTCTTTACATCGCAATAAATAGAATACTTAAAATAATTAAAAATAAAACTGTTCGACTCTAGACAGAAAAAAATTATTCAAAACAGCTAACGATTATTCTGTGGGTGCGCACTAAGTAGTTTGTAGATTAGCCATAAAGAGTAAAATTAAAAATTAAAAAAAATGTAGCTCGTGCTAAAATTCAACAAAACTTAAGGTTATATTTCTTATTTGTATATAAAATTCTAATACTTTTTTAATATAACTTTTTTGAAATCAATTTTTCTTGAAATGACACAAACCCACAAGCAAAAAATACAGGTCTTTTAATCAAATTTGTATAATCAAGTTTATCAATTGAAGAGTGTTTTTCTATAAACGCAAATTAAATTTTTTTAACATTCAAATTTTATGTTAGTATCAATAAAAAAGTTGTTCATCATCTTTATTTACGATTACAAAATTATTGATATTCAAAAATTTTTTGCTGCATAGTTTTTTTTTTCTCAGCGCCTTTTAGAAAAACGCTATTCAATTTAAGAATCGTGCATTTTTTAAAAGAAGCATTAAAACGCTTAAGTTGTTTTACATATATTACTTTTTTGGAACAACCAAAAGTAGACATTTTCCAAGCCTGTCTTTGAGCTTTTGTATAACATATTTCTAGCTTTTAATTCTCTTAACTGCGGTGTAAAATATTCACAAAAAATAAAACCGTTTTTAGATAAACAAATGTTATTGTGTATTATTTTTGTAGAGTTTTTAAAGAACCAAAGATCTTTAATGTGTAAAGATTGCATATAAAATTATAAAAAAGATAAGAAGATTTTTATGTATAAAGATTGCATTTTAAAACATTTTTATAAAAGGTACATGTTATAAATGCATTAGCTGTGTTAGATAATAATAACTTATTTTAAAATGACATGCTGAAAAATAGGGTATAAATTTAAACCATTTTAAATTTAAAAGTATAGCATAACTTTTTAATTTATTGATTTATGAAGTCAAAAGTGCCCTAGCGAGATTGTGGCGAATGAGACTTAAAAGCACTTATTTAAACTTGACGGCAGAATTTATGACCTTGAAATCATTAGTTCTTTATTTTTATTACTAACTATATTTTTAAATTTGGGCCCTGCGAATCCGAAATTTTGATTTCGAATCGAATTTCGAATCGAATCTCAAATCTGAATCTCGATTTAAAAACAGAATCTTTCGCAAAACATGTATTTATTTAAATTTTAACATGATCAATTGGTAGGCCAGTCAGGCCTATACTAACAAAAAAACTAAGAAAAAACCAAGCCCTTGTTTGCTCTTGCCCAGATTAGTTTTTCACTATTGGCAGAGGTGAGCGACAGTCTTTTATTGCAAAGAACTTGACCACCAACTAAGTTAACTCGTTCGCTAGCACAATTGGATGATTGAATTGACAAATAACCTCTAGCAGTCTTTCCTAGCAAAGGCATCTTTTCTTCATGTGCTGTCCAAAAGCCCAGTGGTGAGACTGTTGAACCAAGTGAAAACACTGCAAACTGCTCAAATTCTTTGGTTCATTTATCAGCATTTTCTTCAACAATAACATGGTTTTTTTCTTTTAAAATTTTAGCATTTGACAGAACTCTGTGAAGCAAGGAAGACTTCTTAGCAAGAGGTTGAATAGCTTGAGCTTGAACTTGAACAGAAATTGGTTCTATTTTTTTCACTGCTTTTGTCTATGCACATGCAGCTTCTAAATGACATTGAATTGTGATCTGTGCAATGTCGATTTCAGTTTGATCCAATGAAAAACGTGAGTCCGGATATGTGGTTGTAACATAAATTGCATTTGTCAGATCAAACCGTTCAGTCAACTCAGTAAGTAAAGCATCTTTCAACTTTTTATATTGAACGGCCTTGTACGCATTTAGCTCTTTTTTAAAGTCTTTTATGCAAGGTAAAACTAAACTTATTCTCACTGTCATATCAACAGACAAAGTAGTTGTTGCCTCAGCTATTAGTTCCAGAACTGGTAAACATTTTTTTAAGATAACAATATCTTTTTCATTTTAAGGCGGAGGTAAAGGAAAAGCACATCTTCTTGCAGCACATTCAGCTAAAGCCATGGAAACAGCAACACTGTTCTTATTTGTCTAACCAAGTTGTTTCGCTGTACTGCTAAACCTTGTCTTACAGTCATCTGGAGGGTTTGTTGTTTTTAATCCTTTCGATTTTTGAACTTTGTTTAATGCGGCCAAGCCAACACTTAAACTATGAAAAAAACAGCAGATTTTTTTGGTAGCCTTTATCACTAATATCAGAGCAGGTTGAGATTCCTGTGAGCACTTCAAGACATGTTGTAGAACATGAGCTGCACAGGGATTCCATTCTATTTCCATAATACGAGCAGTACAAAGCATAGCAATTGTTGTATCAGTAGTTGCATAGAATATTTCCAGTTTGAATTTCTAAACTTGTGAGTTGACAATTTTTGCAGTTACTTCTGAAGTATGGTCTACTTCTATGGCTTCTAAGTTTATTACACTAAAGCAGTTTTTATGTAATAACCACTTGGGACAAATATAATGAAGTGTAATCAAAAGAAAATTAAACTGATTTAAGGCTTTCCAGTGATCAAAGGTGATGTTATGTTTTCCATATTTCTCTGGGGCAACTATTCTTTCTTGTTTAATTAAAGCATCTTCATACAAGTCATTCATTCAGCAAAATAGCAAACTTGGGTGCAGTGGCTTATAGTCTATATTTCCAATTAATGTATTAACCAAGTTTTGAAAGCCAGTACCAGCTACAATTGTAAACGGACGCCCGTCCTTTACAATAAATTTAAGTTTTACATCATAATAACTATTTCTTAAAGTACTGTCAATTGACTTGTTGCTCTTAAAGTCAATTCACTTTGTCTCACTTTTTCACTTTGCCGAGCACAATAAATTATTCACTGGGTGGCCGTTTTTCAACTTTTTTTGCATTTTTCTCTTCAATCAATTGTAAATGAATAGTTTTATGCTTGTCATTTAAATGTTTTGATAAGTAACTTGTTATTCCTATTTTTTGAATTTTAAAAACTGAAAGGCAGTTTAATCACTTAAAGCTTCCATTATTTTCATCCTTTCAAAAATATCGAGCAAGTAATGTAGCCATGACTAATACAACAGACAGGACAGACAGACAGTATTACTATTATTTATTAACTGCAATTAATAAAACACATTTTTTTTAAAATAACAAAAATAAACATCAAACATAAAATCTGACTTAAAGTGGAGAAAACACAGAGAAGATTGTTGCAGACATTAAAAACCCGAAAACAAAAAAAGTAACTTGCATAGTTGAAAAAAATCATATTACATGATGAAAAAAACTAAATATGGGAAGAAAAACATAAAGAAAAACCCCTCAGTAAAAAATAAATATAATATTCATTACAAATCATAAAGTCGCTAAAATAATTAAGGAAATGAGCAATTAGACTTAATTAAGTAACAATGTAGAAATAAATTCAATTGAAGTGTTAAGTTCTTTTAAAATGTAACTTGTACGTGCAAAGTATAACAATGAACAACATGTGATATATTTAAATAAGTTTGTTATTTAGAATTAATTTTTAAAACTATTTGATGCCCTTAATAATTTACTTCAATTTAATTTAACTAAATACAGCTTGTAAGATTGAAAATATACAAACATATTTTATAAACCGTTGATAATGAATTGATCAAATGCTGAACAGAACTTGAAAGTACGATTAAAAAAGTATAACATCGACAGCACTATTCACAAACATTTGTCTATATATTTTATTAAATGTGCATGTATAAAGCCCCTGTATCCCAGCAAGATAAGTATATATAACAACAACTACACACAAAAATTTTAGACAGTTATAGCAAGTATTTTTAAATGTTACTACTAAAATAAACATGTTAAACTAAATAAAAACTACATTAAAAAAATTAGTATTATATTCCAGAATCTAAATATATACTAAAACAGTGTGTGGACACTTGTGAAACGAGTGTCCACACACAAGACAGCTTGTGAAACTTACTGTACAGAACAAATCTATCGCAACAAACAAGACAGCTTGTGAAACTTACTGTACAGAACAAATCTATCACAACAAACGAGACAGCTTGTGAAACTCACTGTACTAAACAAATGTACCACAACACAACAAAGTTAAAAAAAACATTCTCTCTAAAAAATATCTTATTATATAATTAAAAATAATAATAATACAAACAGATAACTAAATATTAAAAAAGACTTTCTTTCTAAGAAAGGCTTTTTTATTTCTATAATCTAAGTTCTCTTCGGTGATATTTTCAAGCTTAGATATTTTAGCTAATTATTAAAAAAGTTTAATATTTCAAAATATAAATGTAAACATTTTAACACTTGGGTAACTAATTATTTAAAAAGGCTTTCTTTATCTTAGAAAGATTTTTTTATCCACTTTAGCGCTTATAGAAATCTATAATTTTATTAACTCTCTTGAAATCTCTGTGTCAAGTCGCACGAAGGGGTAACAGCAATAACAGCACTATAACTACACGGCTTACATGCTCACTTACTTAAATTGATTTAACTCGATGTAAAGTGTCAAATATGTTTACATTTATAATGCAGAATTGCACTGTCAAATGTTTCTTTCATATTATTGTAAGGATTCGATTCGAAAGGATTCGAAATCGAATCTCGAATCCTATATAGATTCGCGTATCCGAATCAAATCTCGAAGATTCCCAGGGCCCTATTTTAAATAGTTCAAACTTAGGAAAAATGTTTCTCTCTTTTTTGCCTTCAATTAATCAATAACACCGTTAAATAAAGAAAAATACCGTAAATATTCAACCAAGTTTTTTTATATACAATTTTACAATTTTCAATAACTTGTAGGCCAATTTAATAGACATTAAAAAATACCCCTCCCCTTTTAAGGATAGGGATGCAAATAATGTTTAGCTTTAAAAAAAGCTGGCTACAGCACTGAACTTCAATATGCTTAGCAAATTAAAAATAATTAGACAATTTTAGAAAACAAATTATTATAGTTACTACTTAAAAAGTGTAAAAAAAGTATAAAAAAAGCTCAACAAAATACCAAAAAAAATGTTTTTTAGTATTTTTCAAAGAGGACTTTCTAAAATTTTTATAATCTGGTTCACAATATTTTATCGAAAAACTGTCTAAACAAGACAAAAATTTTACCCAATAAATATAAAATAACCTATATTTTTTTGAAAAATTCCAGAAATTTTCTAAAAATTTTTCAGAGTTGAAAATTTTCAGGAAATTTTTATCCCTTCTGCCGGACTTGATTTTATTATATTCATGCCACAATTAAGATTTTGTAGAAATGTGTAAATATAAAAAGTTTATATATATATATTTTTTCTTTTTTTGTTAATTCACCTCCCCAAGGCCCAGAAGACCACTACACACGAGGAGGCTACTTAATTGTGGTTATAACCCTCTCTCAACTCTATAACTCCGAAACACGAAACTTGACGAACAAGGCCGCTGCGTGAAGAAACAAGTTAAGCGCAGTACTACCAGGGACATGGTGGGGATCAAACTCGGAACCTCTCGCTTATGAAGCAAGTGCTCTACCACTACACCACTACCGCATATATATAACGGGTGATGCGGAAGTTATCGGACAAATCTAAATTTCATTATTTGAGCATAATAATTAGTTTTTGTGGTTTTATGCATAGGCATAAACGTTCTATAAAATATAAACTTTATTATTTGAAACACAATTACTTAAAATGAGGTTAAATGCAGCTGAACGAGAATCTTTTCGAAAGCGACTAAAAATGTTTTTTGTAAATAAACCTAATATAAAAAAAAAAAAAAATCGTAAATCATTTTGAAAATGAAGGATTTGCTCGAAGTACAATATATGATAACCTAAAAAGACTTGAAACTGTTCAATCGTTTTCTGATAGAAAGCACCCTGGTCGTCCGACATCCTGGACTAGAGAAAAGAAAGCCGAATTAACGAGACTTGTCAACAATCAAAAAGGGGTCAGTCAGAGAAAAATAGGTATTAAATTCGGTGTAAATCAATCGACAATTGGTCGCCAGTTAAAAAAAATGAATATTAAATATAGAAAACGTGAAAAGACTCCAAAATACACTATAGAACAACAAATAAAGACAAAGAAAAGAAGCAGGAAACTAGTTAACCAACTCTATAACACAAAATCGCTTCTAGTCATCGATGACGAAAAATACTTTTGTTTTGCAGGGGACAACATGCCTGGAAATTCTGGATACTACACAAACAACAAAAAGACATGCCCAGAAAGTATTCGTTTTATAGGAAAAGAGAAATTTCCAAAAAAATTATTAATTTGGATAGCCATATCTGACCGTGGTATGTCCGAGCCATTGTTTCGCACTTCCAAGGCTGTAGCGATCAATTCATCAATCTATATTAATGAATGTTTAAAAAAACGACTTCTTCCATTTATTCACAAGTATCATGGAGACTTTAACTATTTATTTTGGCCAGATTTAGCAAGTTCTCATTATTCTGTAAATTGGATGGACCAATATATCTATTACGTTGATAAAGAATCCAATCCCCCAAATGTTCCTCAAGCACGCCCAATTGAAAATTTTTGGGGACATTTGGCACAGAAGATTTACGAGGGAGATTGACAAGCTTCAACAGAGCAAGTTTTGATTGATCGCATTAAACTAAAACTACAAGAAATTGATTTAAACTTTTTACAGTCGCATATGAAAGCCGTCAGAGCAAAACTGAGATCAATTGCAGATGGTGGTGTTTTTTCATATAAAAAATAATATATTTTTATTAAAAGATAAATGCTTTATTTAAAAAAAATATAATAGTAGTTTGTTTTTTAATTTAGAAATAAGTTATTGACGTTTTTATTTTGTCCGATAACTTCGATAATATATATATATATAATATATATATATATATATATTATATATATATATATAATATATATATATATATATATATATATATATATATATATATATATATATATATATATATATATATCAAATAGTTGTTATAAGCTTTATTTTTCCATTAAAAGAATTGTCCTCTCATGCGGGCTATTTCATCCTATAAAAAAGTTTTATAAAAAAAGTTATTACTTTATTGGGCTTAATCAATGAATAACTGCTTCTTATTAAAATTGCCTACAACTTCTCTTACAGGTTTTCGATAATGATAAAAAAATTTCTTAAAAAAAAAAGGTGGCTAGCTTTTAGAGGAAATTTTATTACCAAATATTAAGGAAGTTATTGCATAAACTTTTTTTACTGTCACCTTTTAAATGTACAGTGTGAATACTAGCCTAAGCCACTTTTGTCATCACTTTAATATTCTCAAGGTCACTTATAAAATAAAAAATGTTTTTGATAAATAAAAATGATTTTGGAGAAAAATAAAAAAAAAATAAAAAAAACAAACAATGATTACATCATTAAAATGTATTTTTAACCGTGTTTTTAGGCTTTTAGGGAGGCATTTTTGACGAGTTGGCCCTTCATCCAAAACATACATACACAAATTCTTTATTTTTCAAAATATATGTCTAAATAACCTTGTATAACTTGTACCCATTTTCTTTCTTGTGTACCTTTGTAACCTCGTATCCTTGCATAACTTTTATTAAATTTAAATAATATTTGTTTCTGCCTTTGGCACGGTAAAAATAAAAAGTTTGTGATTTTTTGAATATATTTTCAGTGTCATACTAACATAGGGCTGTTTGGGCTAAAACCCAGGGCCATCGTCAGAGGCGAACAGAGAAAAAATTTACTGAATGCCTCCCACCCTACCACCACTAAAGTAAAAAATAAGAAGAATAATAAAGCACTTTTAGTATTTTTTTGTCCCCTAATGATGCCCTATAGGCTTGCTGACCAGGGGAAACCAACCCAAATCTCCTACTCTTTGAGCGCCTCTAGCCGCTGTAACTTAAAGGTTTGTTACTAATAATTTTTTCACAGCCTCTTTCTTTTTGAACAATTGCTTCTAATACTTGTTTTGGATAATCATTAAGAATTGCAACACCAGCAATTCCTTAGAACAATCAGTTGTAAAAATATCTTCAGACAAGATGTTAGCAAAACAATTCTCTTTTTGCATTTTTTGTAATTTTATTAACTCAATTTTATTTATGCAACGTAAATTTAAAAAGTTATATATAACAATCAATTTATTGTTTATATTGTTTTTATTTTATAATTTTAAGTTTATAATAAAACAAAACTGAGAGCAAGGAAAAGAGAGAGACTTCCTACTCCAAAAAAGAAAAATTCTTGGTAGGAAGCACTCTGGAAAAGATGGCAAGCAAGTTACCCTTGAGAAAGCATGTGATCCAGCACTATCTGTTTCTTAGAGAAAAACATCCGCCTAAAGCTCTTCAGCTTTAGTTTGCTGCACCTTAGGGAAGAAAAGTTTTATATTAGTCCAGGTCTTCAGTTATTTAATAAAGTAGATTCAAAAAGAAAAATATTTAAAATAACAAAAAATTATGTAACTACTTTTAAATTGTCCTGTGTTGAAAATGGTTAAAATTGTGAATATTGCTATAAAAGATGACATTCTCCGTCAACATAATATAGTCAAGAACTATATTATGAAATACATTGCCATATGTAAATCAAAGCTGAAAAAGGACTTGGGTATGAGACATCTAGAGACAAGTTAAAAAAATCCCTTGAAGGGAAGATATTTTATTTTATTTCTTTATTAGGTAGGTGTTTAATTTTATTCATGTAAGTGGCTAACATAATCCTGAAAAATGCATTGCTATATTTAAATAAAATAATCACATTTTTTTCAAGTTTATTTTACGCTGGAGAAAACATGAAACTTCTCCTGAAAAGCATAAAGTTTAAAAAAACTAAGATATTTAGGGGACATTGGAGAAGATACACGGTTTCTCCACGATCAAATGAATACTAGGAAGATGATCATAGGAGCCCAAGATGACCAGTTTGCAAAAGTTTTTAAGAGGTCAGTAAGAAAAATGATTCTTCAGCAATCTGAAAATAATCCTAATATAAGGAATCTTTAACACTCAACATAGAAATGTCATCTGAAAGTGAACAAAGTCTTGATGACCAGTTTGCAAAAGTTTTTAAGAAACAGTGAAAGTGAAAAGTCTTGATGATAATAGCGATGAACAAGTCTTGATGATAAAGGCAATGAACAAGTCTTGATGATAATGGCAATGATTAAGATTTTACTTTAAGATTTTTCTGTTTAGTTAATGATAAAAATCATACTGATGTTGACAATGAAGAAATACTTGATAAATATTTTTATAAGTAGATTAAAAGGTTTTGGTTTTATTAGCTTATGTAAAGATTTGTGTTATATAAAATAAGATTTAATTAGTAACTTAAAAGTTTAATTTCCAACTTAATTTTTGAAATATTTTAATTTTTTAATTGGTCAAGAATAAAAGTAATATCATTGGATCTGTAAATCTCAGTTAATGATAATAATTAGATTCTATCAACTCCAAAGATTATTTTCTCTGTTGCAGCTAGAACTGCACATCAATGCAATGCATTTATTTTTACTGTTGTTGAAAATACAGGTGGTGAAATACAAAATTTTTTACTGTTGTTGAAAAAACAGGTGGTGATATACAAAAATTAACTTTATATTTAACTTCTGCAAAGGGGATTTCTAGCAGGATAATATATCAGGATGCAGCTATAATCAGAGCCAACTTGTCTGTCAATGTTAAAGAAACAGGGAAACCAATCATTCTACATTTATGATGGAAAAATCATTCATGATTTTACAGGGACTGTAGATGTAATGACAGCAGCAACGTATCCAGGCTGATTTTGATACCGGTATACCGGTATGGGCCCCCAAATTTCTGCCCAAACTCAATTTAAAATAATTTTATATTAGCACTAAGTTTATCATGGAAATATTAAATAAAAGAATTCTTTATTACTTTTTGTCTTGCTGTTTTGTAATGATAAAATTTGATGATAACTATAAAACTTTTATTAATGTCATTTAGAATAATGACTTTTAAAACAGATTGTTTATGTATTTTAAGCCAATCAAAATGCTTAATTTAATTTCACGTGGATGAAATGTAGAATACCTTACAATTGGATTAAAATGTAAAACACATGTTTTGATTGGATTAAAATATGAAATACTTAGTATTTATATTCTGAAACAAAAACATTAACTTGTTTTAAATTACACTTAGTACTTTACTTTACTTTACTTTAAATTACACTTCTACTCTGCTTAACGTTTTTATAACTATAATGCGATTAAACTTTATAAGCTTTCAACTTTCTCATTTTAAATAATAGTAAAATTGCATTAAAAATATTTTAAATAATAGAATAAATAAAAGTTTTTAAAATGTAATACTATTCATGACTAAAAACTTGATTTAAAAAGTAGGAGAAGAACAACAGAAAAAAGTTATTAACTTTTAAATGAATTAATGACCTTGCTATGCAATAAATATGCTATGTGATAAATCTATTTAAAAGAAACGTAAATATATTTATCGAATGTTACAGTTATAACGCTTCTCTTGCGAGTACCTGCAATAAAGTGTACTCATGGAAGAAACTATAAGGAAATAAATTTGATTGTATTCTTATATATTAGTTAGCAAATAAAGCATATTAATAAAAATTAGTGGCGAGTTGAGGTTGGCATTAAAGCTGTTTACGTAACATTAATGACTATTTTGGTCTATTTTTTTTTTTTTTCGAAAAAAAGTAAATTTCTAGGGCGAGGTATATTATATATATTTAAACTTGTATTCTAAAAAAAAAAAAAGAAAAAAAAAAGCTCTTCCAAATGACAGAATATTTAGACCGGTATGTCCAAAAAATTTCTGGATATGTCACCGAACAGGCTCTGCGTTCTGTCCAGCCATGATGGTGAGAACCATTTGATAGAAGTTCTAAATCATGGAACAGGGGAAGCCCAATTTGAAATTATAAAAGATCCTTTAAATACTTATGATCTTTCTTGACTATGTTCATGGAGTTTGTTTCGATACAACAGCTACAAATACTGAACATCTGAAAGGTGCATGTACTATATTAGGAAAGTCTTGTGACAGACTATTGCTCATGTTAGCTTGCAGGCACCATGTTGGAGAAGTACATATAACACACTACTCTGCAAAAGTTATTATTGATAGTGTTGGACTTGAAAACCAGCTCTTCGAAGCTCTTAAGCAGAGGTGGGAGGTGATTGCTGTATATGAAGTTGATATTATGTTTATGTTTGATAACAATAAAAATCCCGAAACTTTAAAGGAGCAACAATAAGACAATTTCAAGTTAAAATTTGTTACAAAGCTCTCTGACAAATTTTGATTGAACAAATCTGTTCTCGTTAGAGAGAATGGATTTTTTCAATCTGCGCTTTAATAGACATAGTCTCTAGTTCATAGACTTAGACACAAATTTTTAGTGTTTGAGATATTCCATACATTTATATATTCATGTTTATGTCAAATAAAGATAGTTTGCAAACTGTGATGATTAGAGCATGAGAACAAAAAAAAACTAAATTTTGACACCCCCAACCCTTAACATAAGAGCAACAAGTTCACAAGATATTTTTTTACTAGTATTAACTAAATGTAAATCCATTGTAAAATTTCAAACGTTATACAATAATCTCTTAGAGCTTGAAAATTATGACCATATAAAGTTTGAACCCTCCTCAACTTGAGAGAGTTATATACTTTAGTGGGTCATAAAAACCAAACACTAAGAGATTATGTCATGAAATTTAAATTTTGTCAATGAATTTAAATTTAGTTAATAATAATAAAATAAATATTTTGTAAACTTGTTGCTTTGATGTTAAGGGCAAGAGGGGTTTAGGTTTTTTTTTATTCCCAGGCTCAAATTATGTCAATTTTTTGCAAAGTATCCTTAATTTTTTTTTAATTTTTAATTTAGATGCCCCAATAAGACCTTATGGTCTTCTCACAGAGCACCACAAAAGAGTATTTAAATAGGAAGTTCATAACTCCTTACCAAATGGCTAAATATGTCCAGAGCATGCTTCAAACCTTGAATATCTTGCTTATAAAGCAAATGCCTTATGAAACCCAATTAACATGAGCATATTAATATTTGTGATCTCTTTGTTTGGAAGTTAGATCATATCACTAAAAAACTGTCTACGCCCCTGTTAAAGTCTCCACTTAAATATATTTATATATTTAAAGGAAAATGTTATATCTCTAAACTGCAACAAACCACAAGATGCAAATAATATATACAAATCTAGGCTTTAAATGGCATTATAAACCAGGTTTAAAGTTTTTTAACCTATTGGAACATCTACCACCAAAGTGTAAAAAATGGCATATATTTCCCAAAATTTTAGGAAAAATAGTAAATTAACACAATAGCACGATCACTTTTCAATACTTAAAGAAAATTTTTTTTAAAAGTAACAATTTTCTCTAGTAGCCACTCATTAGCCTTAATGACCCTAGAAATATTTTTTCTTTCTTTAATTTAATGTTTCTTTGGCCCGGGCTAGTGATTACTATATGTTTATTTTTCACCTTTTTTCAGTAAATAAATAAATATTATGTTTATTTTTTCACTAAAAAATTTGTATAATGGTGTATATTTAATATTTATACTTTAGCAAAGAAAAATTGTTTGAACTCAAACTAATATCTCATATTAGCTAAAGTTAAACTTAATAGGAATTTGCTTTAGCCAAACATTTATTAAATTGAATCAATTTCCTTGGTCCCTTGGAGGTTTGAGTTAACGGAATTTAACTCTATATAATACATCAAGAATAGTTGAATGCAGTCAAGTATATGCTTTATAAAAAGCAATGAGAATAAAAAATGAAAAATTTGCAACAGGAGGAAATACTCTTCCTGTAAAATTTCCAGGAGATTGGAATTAGTTAATAGATATAAAGGATATGTTGGCCTTTTCTTAAGAAAAAAAAACAAAACATGTTGATTTATCCAAAAAATGAAAGTGAAAAATGAAAAAATAATTAGTAGATGTTAATAATACTGACAGTAACATTAAACAAATTTTTTTTTGCATTTTAGTAAATCTATAATAATTAAATTTAGTATAAAACTACATAAAATTAATAAAAACTTTGTAAAAGTAAAACATGATAACCAAATGTTAAACTATTTCAGAAAAAAGTTTTTCCAGGACCATTGGCCACCTTGAAGATAAACTTAAAGATAAACACAATCTTCCAGATTGTGTGTGATCAAAAAAGGAGATAACTGAAGATGACAGAAGATTCAAGATATAGAAGGACTAATGCTAATGTTAAGAAAAGGTTGCACATTTTGTTTTCACAATGTCAAAAATAATGATTCAAAAATGGGAAAAACTTTCTTGATAAAGATATTGATTATTATACAGACCTAACTGTGTCCCTCCTATCTGAGTCTCTCCTACCTGTGTCTGTCCTACCTAAGCCCTTCCTACCTGTGTCTCTCCTTCAAAAAATCTAAATTCTGTTGTACATATTAGAATTGATGAAGGATATCTAAAGAACTCTAAAGAACCATAAAAATGTTTAAAACATCAACATTAGATTTTTAACAAAAGAATTAGAAGTAGGACAGTAAAAAATAAAAATAAAACTGAAAAAAGGAAAAAAGGAAGTACAAAAGTAGAAAAATTTTTGTCCTACAAAAAGTAGGACAGAAAATATAAGACAACTGATCAGAGTACACTGAAAAATCAGTACAATCTGAAAACACTTTTTCACCTTAATAACTAAATTTTATTATAGCCTATAACTTCAAGCTCATTATTGTGGCCTTTGGATCATCAAGTAACTTATTTTTTGTGGCCTTTGGATCATGTAAGTAACTTATTTTTTTTATTTTGATTTAAGATCCAGTGTAAATTTTAAATAAGTAATGTGCCAGATTTTTTTTTAAACATAAGTTCTCAATAGAAAATACTCAAGATGGTACTGTGACGGGCTATTAGATAAAAAAAGAGTTCCTATGACTTTTGGATCACTAGCAGATAAATTGTTTCAAAGTTTTGAAAATCTTTAAACAAAATCTTCCCAGGGTGTTAACCAGAAATATATTTTATACCGATTTCGTGATATTGGGAGTATTTATTGTTATTGTTCAACAAAACATTGGTAATTTATATTGATATTGTCTTACTATAAGCAAAAAAAAAATAATCATTGAATTATATTAATTTGATACCAATTGGGAATTTTGAGGTATATGTGGTGCCATTGGGCTGGCTAACACCTGCCTTCTCAATCATTTGCTTGCCACCAACCATCACCATCACATTCAGTTCAAATGTGACGGTGATGTAGTGGTAGAGTTCTTGCTTCATTCATGAGAAAGTCACTCGCACCTTGTTTTATTATCACCTTGTATTATTATTTAATAATATTATAATATAATACAAGGTGATATAATATATCACCTTGTATTGTAATATAATATATCCCCTTGTAAGGTGATATATTATATCACCTATTATAATTATATCACCTACTATAATATTATAATATAATACAAGGTGATATTATATATCACCTTGTGTGGTGATATTATATATCACCTTGTATATAATATATAAAAGGTGATATAATATATCACCTTGTATTATTATTTAATAATATATATTATAATTTAATAACAATAAAAAATTCTTTTACCTGTGTGCCCAACTAGCGTTCTGATTAGATCTCCAGTGATTGCTGACCAAACTTTTAGTGTATTATCATCAGAAGCACTAACAATTCGAATTCCATCAAACTGTAGACATGTAACCACATGGTCATCATGCCCTTTTAAGTACTTGGGAGCTCTTAGACTTTGATACCTCCAATTTGATTCAAGCTTGTGAGAATATAAGAAATGTTGTTTATAGTTAGATGTTTGACTTGGTAAATCATCCAATGAGCAAAGCATCTCATACTCGCAACATTTTTCTTTCCATAACCTTTAAAAAACAAGCTTTCATTTTTCAAAATTCAAGCTATATACTTATAGAAATAGCTAAATAGTTATACTGTATAAAAAAGATTCTATTGTGGCATCTGGTTTATATATTAAAAGTGTTTTACATTTTATTAAAATTTTCTATGACAATGGTAGAAGGCAATAAAAGATAATCTAAAGATTTGAAGATTTTAAAAAACACTTTTTAAAATCTTACAAATTTACTCACAACAACTCATTAAAAACAACTCAAAACTTTAAGTGAAGGAAATGAGAAAGAAAAGTTTAAAAAAATAAAATTTAAGTTAAAAAAAGAAGAAACTAAAATATGAATAAATATTCAGCAAACTAAATTATTGAGGAAAACAAGAATGATAAATAAATATACATAAAATACATGAACAAAAATAGATAAAAATTCCATAAATTATAAATAAATAGATAAAATTCCAAAAAATAAATCCAAAAAAAAAACAACCTGAAGACTAAAACTGAAAAACTTGACCATTTCCTTGCCTGGAGATCAAATTAAATGTTTTCGTAAATATTTTTGTGTTAAAAAAGAAATGGAAGGATGTACATTAGATATTGGTGTACATTATATTTTGATGCTATAAAATATTTGTTTTGAATAACTTGGTTTATTTTAAATAATTTTTTTTATTTGTTTGATCTAAATTTACTCATAACTACTCAAGTAACTTAAGAAGTTTGAAAAAAAAAACTTGTCATAATTTGAGCCTTTATTGTTCAATATTTTACATAAATGCAAAAATAATTCTATAATAAGTATTATAGCAATAAACAATTTTTTAACTTCTAACAAAGCTTTCAAAACAGCTTTCATGGAACTTTAAAATTCTATTCTATAGTTACATTGTTTAATCAAAATATCATATATGTATATATATATATATATATATATATATATATATATATATATATATATATATATATATATATATATATATATATATATATATATATATATGAACATTAAAGCTAAAAATGGTTTTATATTATTTAAAAAAAAATATATTTATTACCATTGATGAATTAAAATATTTGTTTTAATTATATGATATTAAAAAAATATGAGATTGGATAGAGTTATGAAATAGGTTTTTGCAAAGAAAAATTTTGATTTATCACCAATTCCAGAAGATTCTGTAGAATAATTTATACATTTTTTCAACATGCTCCTTTTATGTAATTAATATTCAATCCATCATATAATATTTAAAAGAATAAAAAAATTTATAGGATAAATCTTAAGGCGTTTAAAACACCCAACATTTTTGCAAGAAATCGAACTGGCGGGGACCCTAAAAATTATATATCTTTTTTTGCTCAAACTTATTTTCAAATAAATAGTCAATTTCAAAAATTGATAAAATATGAAACCCCCTAATATATATACTATATATTTTATTTATATATATTTTTTTTAGTTTTGAGATGCTGTTTTTTTGTTGATAACAAGTAAAAATTAATAAAGAGGGAAGGAGAGGGAAGGGGGGGGGGAATCTTTTTTCCTGGAATAGACCCTGATATATATATATATATATATATATATATATATATATATATATATATATATATATATATATATATATATATATATATATATATATATATATATATATATATATATATATATATATATATATATATATATATATATACACACACACACACATAAATATGCATATGCAGGCATGCTGGTCTTCTCCATAAGCTTTCTTCTTACGGTGTATCTGGTAACATCTTTAAGTTTATTGAATCCTTCCTTTCCAATCGTAGTATAAAAGTTGTCCTCAAACAGCAATCTTCTTCTTATTCTGTAACTTCAGGGGTTCCTCAAGTTTCAGTCCTTCGCCTTATACTCTTCTTAATTTACATTAATGATCTTCCAGATATTCTCACATCTAAGGTGGCATTGTTTGCTGATGATACTACCATTTATTCTTGTCATGATAAGAAGCCGACACTCTCTGATTGCTTAGAGGGGGTATTTGAGCTTAAAAAGGATTCTGCTACAGCAAGGGGCTCACAGAGGCTAGTGAACTTTAATTCAGATAAAATCCAATTTTTTCAACCAATCATTATTGCAATAATTTAGATCTTTCTAAATTATTGCAATAATGAATACATTTCTGTTCATTTATGAACAGTAATGTATTTGATGAGTCATCTACCCTTCATATTCTAGGATTAACTCTTACTTCCGATCTTTCTTGGAAACCATATATCAAACCCGTTGCAAAATCTCTTTATCGAGCTCGACACTTACTTACTCCGGATTCTATTCTCCATCTCTATAAATCTCAGATCCGGCCTTGTATGGAATACTTTTGCCATATCTGGGGCAGATCTTCTAATGATGCCCTTTCTCTTTTAGATAAGGTACAAAAATGCATTATAAACATAGTTGGACCTGCTCTTGCTTACCATTATCCCACCATATTAATGTTGCTTCTCTTTCTCTTTTCTACAAATACTATATTGGGCACTGTTCTTAAGAGCTAGCATCTCTTGTGCTATCTACTAAAATATATTCTTGTGTTATTCATCATTCAATTAAGTCTCATCCTTTTTCTGTAACTGTTCCTAAGTGCTTCAAAAACTCTTATTCCTCTATTTTTTTTCGTTGAACATCAGTTCATTGGAATTCGCTTCCTTCATCTTGCTTTGCTGATTCAAATACATTGCAATCTTTTAAGTCATCTCTCAATCGTTATCTTGCTCTACAATCTTCATCTTTTCTCTTCCAGAAATGTCCAACTCTAATTAGTGGTTGCTTGCAGCCTTATTAGAAGCAAAGATGTCAAATTATAAAAAAATATATATATATTAAGGTGTGTCAATTTATTTAACTGCGCAGCGGCCTTGTTATTCAAGGTTCGTGTTTCCAGGTTATAGAGTTGAAAGAGGATTATTACTATGATTAAGTGGCCTCCTTATCAGTATTGGGCTTCTCAGCTTTGGGGAGGTGAATAAATTGAAAAAAAATAAAATTTGACGATTAAAACCCAATATTTTCAAAAAAAGAAACTTTATATTGAAGTAATGGTAGGATTTCATAAATGAAATGGAGTAATACTTTTAAAAATAAACTAAATTAAGCGGTAGCTACATTTTTCTGGGTTTTTATGTATTCAATTTGCTAATAATTTAAAAATCGTTAAAACGATGTTGTATTTTGTTTTTCTGTTTAAAAATTAAACTTTAAGTGGAAGAAATTTATTTCGCTTCTATTAGGAGATATTTTTCAAAACTTAAACACTTAGCTTGATAAAAATAAATTAAAAATAAAATTACTAAGAATATTGAAAAATTGTATTTTATTAAGAATAATGGCACCAAAAATCACAAGAAATTTATCAGCTACTCACTTAAGTAGATATGTTGGAAAAGGAAAACCACTTTTACCATTCGAGCTCCCTACCGCAACTTACAATATGGAAAATTTTTGAGAGAGACCAGTGATCTTGATAAAAGAAATTATACTGTCGATAAACAAGTTGATGATATGACTCTAGCTTTATCTGCTCAATGGAAAAAGCTAATTGCAAGTTTTTACATCCATTAGTAATAAAAGAATGTAGTATTAAAGCTGAACTGAAGTATCTGTGGGAAACTGCAGTTAAAGTTAGCCTTGGAAAAGCAAAAAAATCAATAAATGATAGCTTCATTCCAAAAATTGGCAAACTCTTTGATATTTTATCCTGTAAATGTTTAATTGCTTTGCACAGATTAATCAAGTAATAATAAAATATGTTTCTTAGTAAATATTTCCAATACAACTATTTTTGGAGAAATTAAATGTTGATATAGTGATTTATAAAAATATCTCAATATCTCTTTGTTACTTTTTAGATTTTTTGTAAACCATTAACTTAATGATAATAACAAAAAGTTTCTTGTATTTATTTTTTTTTAGATTGAAAAAACAAATAAAGTTGACTCAGAACCAAATATTTCTAGAGAACCAGAACCTTCCATTAATATTGTAAAAGTTTAAAGCAGAATGGACATAATAAACATTGCACTTGCTAATATGAAGCATAACACTAGCTTACCAGAAACCGCAAAAATAGTGACAGCAGCACTTATAGGTGCAAAAATTATAACAAAGAATGATACATTGATGATTATTGCTTACAGCAAGGTCAAAAGGGCGCAGGAGAAGTTAGCAATCGAATTAGATAACAAATTTAATAAAGATTTTGAAAATAATGTGGTTTCGTTAATTTTTTTTTGATGGCAGGAAAGATACTACAAGAGTATTAACAGAATTGATTGTAGGTATTTCCCTGGTCTTCCTAAAAGAAGAACATTATTCTCTAGTTACTGGAGTTTAAAAGAAGAACATTATTCTCTAGTTACTGAACCAGGTGGTAGATATCTATTTTATTTTGTTCCTGACTGATCACAAAAAACATGCTGAGGTAACTGCAGACCACTTGGTTAACTGCTTGGTGGAAAAAAATTTAGGAACACAGCTAAAAGCTGTAGGAGGAGACAGTACAAATGTAAATACTGGTTGGTAAGGTGGTGTGATGCAATGGGTGGAAAGAAAATTGAGAAAGAGATTAGTGTGGATTGTGTGCATCTTCACACAAACGAGTTAGGGTCAAGACATTTAATTAATTAAAATATTGGGTAAAGGACCTTCAATTTTTGTTGTTGTAACCAAACTAGATCAAAACATATGAATGTGATTCAAAAATATATATACACATTTTTTCTGTGGTTATTTTAGTTGCTCCAAGAAGACCTGATGGTCGCATCACAGAGCACCGGAGAAAAGCCTTTAACTTAGAAGTTTACGCTTGCTTCATGTCAAAAAAAATTCTTGAGTAGGCATTGAACCACATATCAGTAAAGGATCCAGCATTTTTGGCGTTTGAGATAGATAACAGAATGGTGCAAACTCCAAACATTTGTATGTTTATACTTATGTCAAATAATGATGCTTTGCAAAATATTGAGATGATTGGAGGCTAGGAACAAAAAAAGCCCTAAAATTTTATCCCCCCTGTCCCAAACATGAGAGCAACAATTTGGTAAAATAATTTTTTTACTTTTCTTAACTAAGTTTATATTCATTCATAAATTTTAAGTTTCATAGTATTATTTCTCAGCGTTCATAAATTATAAACATATAAAGTTTAAACCCTCTTTAATTTGAGGGGGTTACAAACTTTCTCTGGTCATAATTTTTGAACACTTAGAGATTGTAAAACAATACTTAAAATTTATCAATGTATATAATCTTAGTTTAATATAGGAAATAAGCTATTTCACCAATTAGTTGTTTTTCTGTCACATTTGGGGCAGGGGGATAAAATTTTAGGGTTTATATGTTCCCAGCCTCCAATAACTGCAACTTTTTAAAAAGCACCATTAATTGGCATAAGCGTAAACATACAAATGTTTGGATTTTGCTCCATGTTAGCTATCTTAAACACCAAAAATGCTGGATCCTTTACAGCCACAGATCTCTTGTTTCTGAAGCAAATTTGCTTCAGAATTCAGTGTTTAAATGCTGCAAATGTACAATAAATATTTATATACACAACCATCGGAATTAGGAAAAATGAGGTCGGCAATAATTTGCTGACCTCAATCTTTTGGGGTCGGCATCAGGTCGGCAAAAAAAGTTTGATACAAAGGTTTTAGCATAAAACATAAAAACGAGGTCAGTAATTTTTTGCCGACCTCAAATATTTTAAGATCGGCAGTTAGGTCGGCATTGTCGAATGCCGACCCTAATTCCTACGGTTGTATACATATAAATTTTCAGCTTATAAATATCTCAAGAAAATAAGTAAAATTAAAATAATTTTTAAATGTACTATTAAGATTCAGAGTTTGCAATTAGGTACCGGATCAAAATTCTAATTATTAAAACCATTCAATAAAGAGAAAGCAAGAAAGCAGTTGCTGTAGCTAGCTCCTTAAACCCACTCTTCCTATTTTTTAATGGTTCTTTACAAGAACTCTTTATTTGAAGTAGCTTCTGAAGCTATCTCTGAATGCACAGCAAAATTCAATTTTTTATTATGAAATATTTTTCTAAAAACAAGAAATACATTTCTTGTATTAAGAAATATATTTCTTGATTTAAGAAATAAATATCCTACCCTGCAGTTTATTTTTAAAAACAAGAAATATATTTCTTGTTTAAGAAATAAATTTCTTAAACTATGATCAATAGATTTACGATTTTGCTGTGAGTTCTGATGAGTTGTTAGCAACTTTGAGATTTTAAAAGTTTTGGAATTTATTGTATCCAAAAAGTCTTAATTTTGACAAAATAAAATCAACAAGCTACTTCCTTTATTTTCATTTTTACTATATTTCTACTGATTTTAAGAAAAATATCAGTGGAAAAAAAAAATTGGTTTAGAGTTATTTTTTTTTGTATTTTACATCTGACTTTAAATCATTTTACAAACCATTATTTTTACAAACCATTAGACATATTATTCTTAAATAATAAGACTAAAATACAAAAACTTATGAAATTAAGTTTTACTTTAAAAATTGAAGGTCAAAAACCATGATGCCATGATGATGGAGAGAAAAATGCAGTCAGCTATTCTACTTATTACTCAGAATAAAAACCTTTCTTTCTTGTTTCTTCTTCCTGGTTTTAGAGAAATGCAATTTGAATTTCATGAAATTCAAGGCATGTGAAACAGCTCCATATTTGTTAATTTTCACCTAATGGTCTGATTTGTAAATGTAAATAATTTTAAAATTAGAAACTTATACATTTTGTTTTTGCAAAAAGGCATTTTAAAGTGAAGTAGTTTTATCTTTACCTTACTATTTTTTAACCTTTTATGGTTTTATGATATAAATAGTTTATCTGCCGGCTTAACAGTTTTATTTACGGCTACGGCTATATGAAGCTCTCCAACATGATGGCAGGAGGTTATCAAGAATAATTGCTATCCAGGAAACTTAGCTAATCTTGTACAAACCCTTTTTAAATACCAGGGATTGAAGTGGTTGAACTGTATGAGATCAAAAGCATCTAACAAATTTCAAATTGCTGTGTATTGGGCCTCAACGCCCATGTATTGTGTTTAAAAACTACGTTTTTTGAATTTCATAACGAATTTGTACGCTTTTAAAATAAAATAATCGTAATAAAAATGCGCACAATCAGTATAGATAAAAAACCTTCTATTATATAGTTAACAATGTGTAAATTTCTATTCGCGCTGATTATTTAAAAATGGCTTTAATAACTCAAAAAATGTAAAAATTTTAAACTTTAAAAGAGTGGCGCGAGTATAAATAGTCGTCCAAAAAAAAAAAAAAATTTCATTAAAAAAATAATAACTTGGGAATATTTTATGACAATCTGCATACTAAAATTGGTTCATGAGGGTCTTAATAGGATGGGCTAATATATATATATATATATATATATATATATATATATATATATATATATATATATATATATATATATATATATATATATATATATATATATATATTAGGGCTGTCCAAAAAAAATTTTTTTTTCAGATTTGATTGCATAGTTGTTTATTTTGTGCCATTTGACATAGTAATTAACTGTGCAAAAAATCTTTCCAATCAGATAATGTTAAGGGGGTGCTCAATGACCATAAAGTTTTACGAAAAATGTGAAAAACATGGAAAAAGTAACAAAGTTCCACAAATTTCTAAAACCCGGTTAATTAGATTTTTCAGATTTGATCAGTTTTAATTATCTCTAAATATTAAATTCTGAATACAAATTACAATCCACATCCACTTTAGACTGGTTTATTAGCAGAGAAATTAATGAAATAAAATACTGCAATACGACTAAAGTTCTGCGGTTTTTGTTATATCAGAACTTTTCCAAAATAAAACACTAGGATTTTTGACTCTTTGTCATTGATTAAAATACGAATTATAAACAAAAAAACATATGAGCAATTAACATTTAATTATCGTAATGTTATAGTTCGTGCAATGTTAATGCTAGCGAGGACTATAACTCTTCAGAGTACACTTTCTGGCATCTGGCACTCGCTTTCTGTGATCCTCAACCACTTGAATTAACCTCTGCATTTCAGATTCATTCCTTGTAATCGATTCATTAAACATCGACATTAAAGCCACAGATCGTTCGGCAGCATCATTTACTACTTTCAATGAATATACTAAATTTTTTCCTTCTTGGTATTCTGGGGAATCATTCCAGGTAGCTGGATCGTTGTTGAACAGAAAATCAATATCAACCTTCATTGACCGCAACGCACTTGCTGAAACTGATGTCACCAGCATGTCCAGAGATTTCTTCTCTAGACTTTCAATGTTCTTTAATTTGATCAACCTTTCAGACCAGTTCTCACCGTGAAATTTCATGTTGGAAATCATTTTTCGCTTCTCTTCCGTTTGAAGTTTGTTTGAAAACAAAGCTAGTGGGACCAATTCTGGTGAAAGGTACCACAAATGGTTTTGAAAGTTCTTGACTGCTGCTTCGGAAATCGTTTTATTCACAACTGCAAACTGCTTAAGTTGCTGAAACAGAAACAAGTCATTAACTGGAGCATCGCTGGCATTTGTGCATGATATCCAAGATTTTACATAAACCAGACTAGCAAATAAGCAAAATTCACAGAGATTTTTTTCCTCTTTTGTGGTCAACTTGAACTCTTCACGAAATAAATAAATCTTAAAACAATAAATAACCTTGGCCATCCAGCGAGCCATGTGATAAGCACCAGGGATCTTGAAATGATAATTTTTCTCTTCTTGATCAGTTTTCCAAGTATTAACTATCTTGGCAGTTTTCCAAGTATTAACAGACAGAGATCCATGATTTCTTTGTAGTCATCCCTTGGCATTTTAACATGCAGGTTTTCTTTGAGGAATGCAATCACTTCATTTTGTAGTTCTTGCACCAGGGGTATTTTCATTCGAATGTCATCCAGAGGTTTAAAATTTCCTTGATTAACTTTGGGCCAATATTGCTGAAATCTCTGGAAAAGAGGTATGTTGGGACCAGATGATGGTCCAAATAGTGATCTAAACACTCCTGCTACTATGATCTCATGAACATGGTGTCTGCAAACGAAATATAACAAATTTCTACCTATATGTTTCTCTAGAACTACACATGCACCATTTTTGGAGCCAGTGTTAGAGGCTGTAGTATCAAAACTCATTCCAATAACATCACCAATTATGTCCCAGAAATTAAGCAGATGAATAACTGCTTTTGCTTGGGCTTCTCCAGTTCCAGCTGATAGTTTTGCTATTCCAAGTATTTTGTCAACATTGTGACCTGTCACACCTACAGATAGCCGGTCAACATTTGCTTTAGGGGCTGCAGAATTTGTACGATCTATCATCAGTTTGCCATCCCAGTGGACGATTAATGGTGGTTTGTCCAAATCGCAGAATTCAGTTCGAACAGTGGCTTCAATATTTGATCGATGATAGGTTCGTTTTCTACGGACTGTAGAACGTGACAATGATCCATCATCGAGGTTCTGTCCACCAGCCCTTGCAATTGCTGCTGCTAGTATAGTAAATTTTGTGTCAGATAGATTAATTCTGTCTAATGTTGATGAAACATCAGGCGAGTCAAGAATTGTATCTAAGATACATTGTCGTTTTGGAGTACTTGCTAAACTTGATTCAGCTGACCCTGAGGAACTTGCTTTACTGACTTGTTGTCTGTAATAAACAGGGATTTCTATCTTAAAATCTCTATCAACCATTTTGTCATTATCAACAGCATCGTTATCGTTGTCATCACTATAACTTTCGTCATGTAAAGGTTCAATAACAGGAACTATTGCACTTGCACCAGATTGTCTTTGCTCTTCTTTTAGCTTTCGTTCTCTCTCTGCTTGTTTCCTTGCTTCATTTCTTTCTTCTAATTTTGAAAGTTCTTTGTCCTCTCCAAACATCACCATTTTTCTCTGACATCTCTGATCCAATAAAAATTCTTTATCTTCTTCAATTCTGATCATGGTTTCAGCATCCTTGTGGGCAATGTCAAAAAGTAGGCCAATGGTGTCTGTAAATGATTTCTCTCTCGATTTCTGAGAATCTGACAACCTGGATTTTTTTTTTTTATTAATTTAAATTCCTGGACTAAAGTTTTCAACTTTAAGACTACATTCGGATGAAATGCTGTCGGAATACGGGCTTTATTCCAAATAATAATCAGTTCATCAACAGTTGTTTTAAGACTTTCAGGCACTGACTTTTTGGTTGAATTAAGATGATAAAAAAATGTTTTTAAAACATCAGATGTTAAGGGAAGAACTTTATCTGGAAGATTTGGCTCTGGTTGTCCAATTAAAAAGATTTTGGTTTGAAGTCGTGTAGAGATAGCAACACGAGATGATGCTGCCATTTCAATGATAACTGAAATATTATGAGAAAATCAAAACTCAATACCATATTATACAAACTTATCATTCAGTTGTTGGTTTATGCAGCTGCAGCAATATATTATAATAATTATTACTAAAGAAATTAAATAAATATTTTCAAATTAGAAATTATTATTATCTGCACTTAATAACAAACAATACACTACCAGACTACCATGCTAGTTTTCTGTAATAGGTTACTAAGGTTAGGTACTATCAAAATATTAATACATTTGTTGTCAAACTGAAATTCCAAATAAAAATAATATTTATACTTGTAAACCTTTTTATTCTGTTTGAACAAATTCTAAATTGAGTTAAATAATAGTATTAAAATTATGAATACAAACTTTAACAAAATGATATAAACACAGTTGTTTTAAACACTAGCAGACATTTTTTAGTCTGGTGCCCTGATGACAGTTAATCTGCTGCACTTTAATTAATCTATATAGCAGGCAATCAGACAATATTTCAGTGGAAAAAATCTAACTAACCAGGTTCTAGAAATTTTTGGAACTTTGGAACTTTTTACACGTTTTTGACGTTTTTCGTAAAACTTTATGGTCATTGAGCTCCCCCTAAACATTATCTGATTGGAAAGATTTTTTCAACAGTCAATAACTATGTCAAATGGCACAAAATAAACAACTATGCATTCAAATCCGAGAAAAATTTTTTTTTCCTGTGTTCACATGAACAGCCCTAATATATATATATATATATATATATATATATATATATATATATATATATATATATATATATATATATATATATATATATATATATATATATATATATATATATATGTATATATATACATCCGAAATTTCTTTTAAGCACCAAAAATGTAAACATTTTTATAAACAAGACAAATTTTTTAATTTTTAAAACCATTTTTTTAATAAAAAATAATACATGCTTTGACTAAAACTAGTCAGTTACTTCAGTTCTTCAGTTAAAATTAAATATTTCAAATTTGTTAAAATACCTGTGAAGCGTAACGAAAAAGCGTAAAGCATTTCCAAGTAACTCAACTCAGCAAATATATTTTGCATCGTTAGAACTTATATTGCGTCACTAGCGTATTTTCAAGTACCGCATTGTAATTAAAGTTATTTTATTAACGCGTTAAAAATCATACAAACAGTTTGTTTTTTTTTCTCACTATAACAAAAGTTACAAATAAAATCTAAGTTCTTATTAAAAAAATCATTTTTATTATTTTTTTCAAATATGAACTAAATTTTATTTTGAAAAAAATAATTTTTTAATGAAACGTAAAATGTTTGTTTATTTTCTTATGATTTTACATTTGGTTTTTGGTTATTTTATTAACTGTTAATAATTTTTTTCCTATTTATTTTGTGAACTCTTTTTGATAGTGTTTTTAAACAATAAAGAGTTTTATCAGTTACCGATAATATATTCGTGATCATAGTTTATTTTCATAAATTAAACAAACGTCATTAAAACTTTACGCCATTGAATTGACAATAAACTTAAAATAAAATATTTTATTAATAAAATATTTACTTCAAAATAAATCGTGTATTTTTTAAACTATTATGACAAAAAATAATTTATATATTTATATATTTAATTCCTTAAGATAAAACTTAAAACACTTTATTTTCTTTAACTAATTTCTAACAACAACAAAAAAATTATTAAACAAACTGTTTCTTTAACAAAAAATCTATTAGTTTACAATTGCGGTTATATGCTTTTACTTACGACTTTATTTCTTCCGAATAAACATCACATAAACAATATCAAAAGATAATTTAAATATTCTAAAAGATAAAAGTTTTTGCGTAACGCAAAACTGCAGAACGTGCAGGCAAATCGCCTTTTCGCTAGCAAAATACGAGCTGCGTAACGCTTCTTAACAAAGCTTGATATATATATATATAGATTATAAAATATAGATATGCATATATATATATAGATTATATAGTATAGATATGTACATATAGATTATATACTACATATATATATAGATTATATAGTATAGATATGTATATAGATTATATAGTATATGTGTATATATATATATATATATATATATATATATAATATATATTATATATATATATATATATATATATATATATATATATAACAACATCTTTAACGGCAACATCTTTAAGATCATTGAATCCTTCCTTTCCAATCGTAGTATAAAAGTTGTCCTCGATGGACAACACTCTTCTTCTTATTCTGTAACTTCAGGGGTTCCTCAAGGTTCTATCCTTGGCCCTATACTCTTTTTAATTTACATTTACGACCTTCCAGATATTCTCACATCTAAGGTGGCATTGTTTGCTGATGATACTACCATTTATTCTTGTCGTGATAAGAAACCAACACCCTCTGATTGCCTGGAGGGGGCATTTGAGCTTGAAAAGGATCTCACTTATGCTACAGCATGGGGCTCACAGTGGCTGGTGAACTTTAATTCAGATAAAACCCAATTTTTTTCAGCCAATCGTTATCGCAATAATTTAGATCTTCCTATATTTATGAACGGTGATGTACTTGATGAGTCACCTACTCTTCATCTTCTAGGATTAACTCTTACTTACAATCTTTCTTGGAAACCGTATATCAAATCGGTTGCAAAATTAGCATCTGCTAAGGTTGCATCTCTTTATCGAGCTCGCCACTTTCTTACTCTGGATTCTATTCTCTACCTCTATAAATCTCAAATCCGGCCTTGTATGGAATACTGTTGCCATATCTGGGGCGGATCTTCTAATGGTGCCCTTTCTCTTTTAGACAAGGTGCAAAAACGCATTGTAAACATAGTTGGACCTGCTCTTGCAGCCAACCTTCAACCATTATCACATCGTCGTAATGTTGCTTCTCTTTCTCTTTTCTACAAATACTATAATGGGCACTGCTCTAAAGAGCTAGCGTCTCTTGTGCCATCTACTAAAATTCATTCTCGTGTTACTCGTCATTCAATTAAGTGTCATCCTTTTTCTGTGACTGTTCCTAAGTGCTCCAAAAACGCTTATTCGTCTAGTTTTTTTCCTCGAACATCAGCTCTTTGGAATTCGCTTCCTTCATCTTGCTTTCCTGATTCATATAACTTGCAATCTTTTAAATCGTCCGTCAATCGTTATCTTGCTCTACAATCTTCATCTTTTCTCTTACAGTAACTTCCAACTTTAATTAGTGGCTGCTTGCAGCCTTGTTGGAAGCGAAGATGTTTAAAATATATATATATATATATAGATATATATATATATATATATATATATATATATATATATATATATATATATATATATATATATATATGTATATATATATATATATATATATATATATATATGTATATAGATATATATATTATATATATATATATAATATTATATATATATATATATATATATATATATATATATATATATATATAATATAGAGATATAGATTGCATAACTCCTCACAAATCACAGTAAAACAATCTAAATAAAGAAACAATGTAAGCAGATAAGTATAGTTTTGCATTTTTACGCTATGCCACTGTTTTTGTACAACAACAAATATTTATTAAATGAAAGTTTTATCATATTTTAGTTAAATTTTTTTTCAATTTTTTGGAGTAAATTATCTCTGGTGTTTTTCAATGTTTAAACTCATTGTTTATTTTAGTTTTAATGCAAATATACTTATAGTAAATATATAATTTTCTACAAGTGGATGCAGTAAGCATCAACTGTAAAGTATGAAATAAATTGCCATGAATATCTTTTGAAAAAATCAGCTATTAATAATATAACTACGATAATATAAATTCTAGAGATATTTTATACATAGGATTTAAAAGATAAGCGCCTTTAAAAGATGCAACAGCTACCAACAATGTGATTTGAAGCTTTTAAAAACACAAAGAGAAATGTGTAGTATGACAATTGATGATGGTATTTTTGCTTATTATTAAATACAATCATTTTCTTAAAAAAACATAAGAAACATGGAAAACTGTTTTACTTAAACTTATCACTTATTTTTATACAAAAACTTACAAGTGGTCTTCAGCTAACACTCTCCAATACCGACATGTCATTGCAGCTTTGCACAAATGTTTTGGTTCTAAGAAAGATAGCACATATAAAGCAAGTTCCTTTGGTAGCAACGATATGAAGTCTCTTTGAAAATAAGGTTCAATTTTTGCCATCATATGACGAACAATTGACATATCACACATACCGATTAGTTCATTTATTACATAAAGTCTTTCTTCTCTTCCCCATGATTTGAACTGATTTAACCATTGAGGCATACCATAAGGGATATCATTTTTATATGAAATAGTGTGATCAGTATTAAGAAATGAATTGCACAATGAAGAAATTGAGGTAGCACAAATTTGATTATTTAATAACAAATCATCATGAGAAACATCACTATTTTTACATCTTTTATCTGGAGAAGGATTCTCTTTATTGCTTCTCCAATGTGAAATATTAGAATCTAATTTATACTGTCTTTTTAAATTATTGTTTTGGTTTTTTAAAGTTGAGTTGCATTGTTGATCTTTACTTTTACTGAATACTATAACGTATTCTTCTTGTATTTTTGATATTAAAGTCTTTGTAATTCCTTCAACAGAAATAAGATCAGATAGTGACTGATAACTTGAGAGCACTTCCCTATGATTAATAATAGCCGATGCTTTAGCTTTACCTATTCCAGGAAGACTCTCTAGCTCTTGAATAGTCATTGAGTTTATGTCTATCATAGGTTTGTTCATTTTTAATCTCTCTTAAACACATATGAACATTTTATCTATAAAAAAAATGAATATATATATATATATATATTTATAACAAGTAAAAATTAATAATGTCAAGCAAAAAAATAATAATTAAAAACTTTTATACCAAAAAATACATATGAATTAAAACAATACAAAATTAAAAAAAAACATATATATTTTAAATACAGGTTTGTTAAATATATAAGATTTTATTTCCTACCAGGTTAATATTTAATTTTAAACAACGACACATAAAAAGATTTAAAAAGGTTATAAAAAGATTATGAATTTAATTTTATATTTGACAACAGTTATATTTATGCAACAACAACAACGAAATAATTTACAATTAAAAAACTTCTATAACGATTTTATAGTCTTAATTTATTATTTCTAATTTGTTAGCTATGAAACAATCAAGAATAACAAACCTCTTGTTTTTAGCTTGTTCCATTTTACAATTCTTCAATAATTATAATAAATAATTCTTCAACTTTAGAAAGCAGAGAGAGGCAGCAAGAAAAATAAAGTCCTTCTTCTAATAAATTGTATTAATTAGAAACAAAAATACTGCTATAGATAAAACACATAGTGGGCTTTTAGATATCGTACCTCCGTATTATCGGATCATATGGACTCATTTTGTTTTAACGAAACGCGAAATTCTTTTTAAATAATAAAATTTTTATTTTTGACGGAAAAATCGGTTTAATAAAATTACCGCAGAATTCAATTTTTTGAGTTACTTTTCATGAGTGGTAAAAAGTACGGAACATTGTGAGGTAGAAGAATTTTAAACCCTTATTTTATTATTTAAAAAAGATTAAAAATTAAAATGACATAAAAATGATGCAAAACAAAAAGGTTTAACAGCAGACTCTATCTTTTAGAGCCTTTTTCCTTTTCTTTTTTTTTTTTTTTAAACTATGTTTTCCTCAGGTTTTTTTTAACTTGTTTCCAGACTCCAATAACATAAAATATTTTTTTACAAACAAATCTAAAAATTTTTGAACAAGTAATTTGGATTTTGTAACAATAAATTCAAAAGATGTATTACCTCGTTGAATAACAAAAAGTTGGATGCTTTTACATTTTTTTTTACATATTTATATAGAATAACATGCATTTCTTTTTTTCTATAGGTTTTGCACTTATGTGACAAGGACAAAAAAGGTTTTAACTTCAAAAATGTTTTGAATATAATTTTTTGATAATTTGTTTTTTGAAAAATTGTGATTTTAAATGAAAAACTTTGATTTCGATACTATCGAAATCAAACATAACTAACATAACATAGAAAAATATTTTGAAAAAAAGTATTCTTTTTTTATCGATTACAGTTTTATATTTGGTGAAATTTGTTTTTTAGGACGTGCTTTTAAAGATTTTTTAGGCATAAAAAATTAAATAGGAGTAACAAAATATTTTTGGTGGTATTGTATAATAGTAAGTCTAATTTATCTTATCCATATGTTTAAGTTAGCTTATAATAGATGTTTAACCTTATAGAATCTATTAATCAAGCCACTCTATTGTTTCAGAAGTAACCTGTTAAAAGGTTAACTTTAAATTGTGAAAAAAAAACAACAAGATTTACTCAAGATTTCCATAAAATAAGTTAGTTAATTAATCTCACGTTAATGTCGCCAAAACTGGAAATTAATAAAAATTAAACGGAGCAACATAGGAATAACTTGCTGGTAAAAGTATATTCTAATGTTTTGATGTAAAAACTGGGCTCAACTGTGAATCAAACCCTGTTATTATAAAATCAATTGGAAAATAACAGTACAAATAACTTAAAAAGGTTTTTTTCTTTTAAACGACAAATGAAATTATGCTTATGTTGCCCAAAAAAGCTTTTCTCTATCGACCACAATGGAGCACAACTATTTGATAAAAAGTCTATTGCAGACTGCTTAAACTATCAATTTTTTTCATTACCTGTAATTAAATCTTAATTGTCTGTTTTTCTTTGAAAAACCGAAGTTGTTTATTCTCCAGTTACAAGTTCTTTATATGATTGTCGTAATATCGAAAAACATTTTCTGCACTTGACGTTTAAAAGCCTCTGGTTTGATGGGATTCTTTCTCGAGTGCTCATAAGCCGTTCTAAGAACCCAGAGGTCCGAGGTTCGACGCCAGTTCCAGCCCAACAAGCGACATTGGTACGGAAGGAGGCGTGAACTTCCTGTTAATTGCTTGGATATCCTAGTTAATAATAAATTAAATGGTCAGAACAGATTAGTCAAGCTACTCTTAAGGCAAAATCTGTACTTAGGATACCCAAAGAATTAAAAAAAAAATGGAGTCCAAGTATGTGGGTAAAGTTTTATTGCGCATATGTGCGGCCAATATTGGATTACTGTTCTCAAGTTTGGAGCCCTTCCCTAAAGTAGAACATTAAAAATTTAGAACCAGTTCAACGTAGGGCAACCAAACTTGTTTTACAATCGTGCAACATAAACTACAAATCACGTCTGTCAAATTTTGGTCTCAGCTCACTAGCTGAACGTAGATCAAGATCAATATTCAGTTTTTTGAAATTTATAAAAAATTCAACAACAAAAAAAGTCAACTGACATCAGAAATGAGTTCTTTTGCATGTGATAGCTATGCAGGTAGTCTTTGTAGTGAAAAGCATAAAATTGAACGAGAAGTTATCAGAAACTTCTAAAGGGGGGAGCGAGTAACGAAAAGTTTTGATTTTAATTTATGTTGTATATTTAATGATCATTAACCTCCATATATATGAAACAAATAAAAAATGTAATACTTGCGTCAAATATCGTTTATCTCTACAAAAATACTAACTGAAATTTCAGAAAATAATTATTCATGTGTGACATTTACTAATAAACTCATTTGCGATCTTAGCCAAATCAATTTTATCCACTGCTTTCACCTGAGTATGAAGAACTAGCAAAGGTAGGTTTTAAGTCTTTTTAAAGCGGTGAAAAATCTTTCACTAAGAGCATTAGTAGCTGGCTCACAAGAATAATATGAAAGGCTCCAGTTTCCTCTAAGTGGCAAAGATTGTCGGGCCAAATACCTTATATTTTGAAAAATATATAGTACCATAAATTGATTAGTTTCTTACATTTTTACAATATTGTATATATATTCAATATTGTAAAACTTATATATATAATATATAGCAAAAGCTATATAAAGCTATATATTAAATTTATAATATAAATATAATATATATATATATATATATATATATATGTATTTATATATATATATATATATATATATATATATATATATATATATATATATATATATATACAGGTTGGGGGAGAGGAGCTTGCTTATTTGAATTAGCCTTCCTGAAGTATGATTTGCTACGATAACTTTAAGGAGGGGCTTAATCAAGAGTGCAAACTGTAAAGTTTTGTTTATATGAAGAGCCGCATTAATTTATTTTTTTTTTTCTTTGCAGTAGTCATGGAATGGACGAACGTGGAACGTACTTTTGCGGTTGAGGCATATTTTTCCTGTGGTAAATCAATCATCGCCACACGGCGTGCATTTCGTCGGCACTTCCATGCTGCACCTCGTGGCCGTGTTCCAGGACAACAGTCAATCGTTTCGTGGGTGAAGAACTTCAGGGAATCTGGAGATGTGAAGAAGAAGCTTGGTCTCTAAAGGACTGCAAAATCTCCGCAGAACATTGAAGCGGTTCGAAAATCCATCTTGAGGTCTCCCCGACAATTTGCCCGCAAGCATACATCAGCTCTTGGGTTATCAGCTTGTTCTGTTAGACGGATCCTTCATGAGGAATTGAAGTTCCATCCCTACAAGATTGTTGTTGCCCAGGAACTGATTCCTCGAGACTTCGACTTGCCTGATGACACGCTTGTGTTCTTTAGCGATGAGGCGCACTTCCATCTTTCTGGGGCTGTGAACAAGCAGAACATGCGGTATTGGAGCGCTGTAAATCCACGAGAACTTCACCTACGACCTTTACACTCGCAACGTGTGACTGTTTTGTGCGCAATATCTCGAGTTGGAATAATCGGTCCCTGGTTTTTCGAAGAAAATGAGAGGACAGTTTCGGTGACATCTGAGCGCTTCGTGACAATGTTATAGGATTTCTTCCTGCCAAAACTGAACGAGATGGGCTTGGACAATGTTTGGTTTAGACCAGCAAGATGGTGGAACTGCACATACATCAAGTGCATCCATGGTTTTCTTGAACAAAGCCTTTTCTGGGTAAGTGATCTCTTTGAGGGGAAATCTTCAGTGGCCAGCCTGGTCCCCTGATCTTGCGCCTTGCGATTATTTCTTGTAGGGACATCTGAAGTCCATCGTGTACCATGACAGACCCAACAACCTGAACCAACTCAAGAATAACATTCGTGAAGCCGTTGCCAACATTCCTATTGAGATGCTGGAAAGAGTCGACACCAATTTCCGGACACGACAGACACAATGTATTGACAATAACGGACGTCATTTGCGTGATATCATCTTTAAAACTGGCAAATTGTAAAATTTACTTATTCTTGATTATGCTATTACAAAATTCATTTATATATATTCAATACTTTTGTTATAATGTATGTTTCAAATAAGCAAGTTTCTCTGCCCCACCCTGTATACATATACATATATTATATATATATATATATATATATATAATATATATATATATATATATATATATATATATATATATATATATATATATATATATATATATATATATATATATATATATATATATATATATATATATATATAGAAACAAGTTGAGCGCGGTACTACCAGGGACGTGGTGGGGATCGAACTCGGAACCTCTCGCCTATGAAGCGAGCGCTCTACCACTACACATACCACATATGTATATATATATATATATATATATATATATATATATATATATATATAATATATATATATATATATATATATATAATATATATATATATGTATATATATATATATATATATACATATATATACATATATATACATATATATACATATACATATATATATATATATATATATATATATATATATATATAAATATATATATATATATATATATATATATATATGTATATATACATATATATATATATATATATATATATATATATATATATATATATATATATATATATATATATATATATATATATATATATATATATATATATATACATATATATATATATTTTAGTAGAAAATTACTTAACAAAACTTTTTTAATTTTACATTGTGTTTCATCAATAAAGACTCATCAGAAATGAATGATCAAGTTAATAAAACTTCAAATTATACCAAAAATTAAATTAAAGAAAGTCGCAATTATCTTAACTACTGTAAATTTTTCACACATTTGTGGAATATGCTGACACTATTATAAAAAGAATTCTTCAGAATTGATTACTTCTGCTTTTTTGAAAAAAAAAAATTTAAAAGGGGGGATTTAAAGTAACTATTTTTTATTAAACTTATTTTCGTGCCTGCATTTAGAAATCAATTCCGATTTTTTGTTTAATCAAAGCCCATTTTATATATATATATATATATATATATATATATATATATATATATATATATATATATATATATATATATATATATATACATATTAGAGTGGCCCTTATTTTTAAACTTTCAAACTGTTTAGCTCCCAACCCCATTTCTTGTTCTATTCATGAAATAATGATCTCTACAAAATTTTAGCGTAATCGGACAATTGTAAGTCGACCCTCATCGTCCATGAAGTTTCAAAGTTTTTGCCCTGAGAGTCATTTTTGAGGTGAAAAGTTTAAAAACTGTTTACAAAACTGTTTGTACTGCTCGTTTAAAGTGACCTGCAGATTGTCTTCTTTGTAGACAGTAAAATAGCATCAAGTTCGTCTGGGAGTTCGTCACAGAAGTTAAGAAAAGATTTTTATGTCTGCCTGGTTGGCTACATTTCAAATCAAATCGTTGGAGTTAAATTGCCTTCGAACCGGCAAGTTTTACGCTTTGATTCTACAATGTAAGAGTTGTAAAGCTTGCAACAAAGGAAAGTGCAATACTGGTGATTTAAGAAGTTTCCATTATTTGGAAAAAAGCACTTTTCCTACTAAAAGAACTGACCACTGTGTTGAGAAGTTACTGAAACCGTATGATGAATGGAAAGGCTTACAAAAGAACTTGACGAGAGACGCAGGCAAAGACAATCAAAAAAGAGATATCTTTGTAGGCAATATGGATGATCTGTTTGACATAGCTCATTCAGAAGCTTTAGAACAGATAAAAAATGAAGAGGATAAGAATTTCTTAATCCTTCAGCGCCAAAAAGAACGACCAGGGTCTATGCTTGGTGTGGATCACAAACTAAAACACAAGGAAGAAAGGGAACTGAAGCGCACTGCAATGGAAATTGCTAGGAGAAAAAAGACTTATGAAGAAATGAAACAACTTTTTGGTTTCTCATGAGCTTTCTACATCAAAAACTGATTATTCAGCATCAGGCAGTGAAGACATTGATAGTGGTGACAACAGTGAAAGTTCACCTGCCATCGTTCAGCAAATATCAATAGCAGGAGCAGCAGCAAAAGTTCCAACAACACGAGGTACATTGCCGTTTTTCACTCCCCGTCTCGCAGAAGTTTTTGATAGGTGCAAAATTACTGACAGAAATGGGGTTTATATATTAATGACTGCAGAAGCTTTCAAATGTGATACTGAAAACCTGGTGATAAATCGCTTTTCTTTTCAACGCCTTAGAAAAAAATTTAGAGAAGCAAGACACTCAGAAATTCAGCAAAACTTTAACCTAAATGATTGCCAAGAATTAATTCTACACTGGGATGGAAAGCTGCTTCAAGCACTCACTGATGTTGAAAAGGTAGATAGACTGGCAACAAAAGTAACTTTTCAAGGCAAGGAGCAATTGTTAGGAGTCCCTGAAATCCAAACATCTTCAGATGAAGAGCAAGCTATAGCTGCTTATCAAGCAGTGGAGAAGTGGGGTTTAATTGATAAAATTCAGGCAATTCGCTGTGAAACGACAGCAAGAAACACAGGTCGAGTAAATGGTGCCTGTACAAACCTAGAAAAATTGTTCAATCGTGACCTATTATACCTCCTTTGCCGTCACCACTTTTTGAGTTAGTTTTGAAGAGCTGTTTCGAGTCACTGATGGGTGCAACTTCTTCTCCGGACATGGCGCTTTTCAAAAGATTTAAAAAAGCTTGGACGAAACTCGACAAGAACGTTTATATAACTGGTAATAAAGAAGTGCCTGATGATGTCCGCTCTACCATTCTTGGATTTGTTGAACAATGATATTTCTTGGTGGCATTCCGAAAGAACGGAATATTGTTTCGTATACCAGGAGCTGTAAGTCATGCTAGATGGATGGCAAAGGTAATTTATGCATTCTAGATATACCTGTTTCAAAATCAATTTCAGTAATTACATACTGAGAAGAACTCTTTAAGAAGAATATGTATGTTCCTTGCTCGAGTGTAAGTTCAAGCCTGGTTTCTATCATCAGAAGCAATTACAGCACCATATCATGATTTCCTATTCATGTGCCAACTGATTATTTATTGAGACAAAGATCCACAAGTCAGTAAGGCTGCTGAAAATAAATTTTCTAACAACCTCTGGTACTTAGTTCCCGAAACTGTTGCTCTCGCCTTATTTGATGACAATGTTCCACCAGCAGTTAAGGCAAATATGGCTCAAATTTTGCTCGACAAAGATGAAGAAGCGGAGGAAGAAAAAAATCAAGTCAAGAGATACATTCTTCCCAAAAAAGACTTTTCTTCTTTTCCAAAAATTGACTTTCCATCTCTGTTAACTCGTAGTACAAAAACATTCTTCAACAGATTTTCTTTCAGCACCGATTTTCTGAACAAAGACCCTTCAGTATGGAAGGATGATCCTGGTTACAAAAGTGGAATTGAAAAACCTCATAAAATAGTGGTTGTGAATGATGTTGCGGAAAAGGAGTCAAACTCATTCAGGATTATAATAACATTCTCACCAAAAACGAAACTAAGAAACAATTTGTTTTACAGATCGTTGCCGGAGACCGTAAAAAGTACCCAACTGCTACAAAATCCTATCTTATGAAACAGTAATGTTCAAGGTTCATTGGTTCACATTATGTTTTGATTCTATAGACGTTATTGTTGTACATGAAAATAATTTTGCTCTATAGCTTTTGATGTAATAAATAAGAACATGGTCGATATAACCAAGAGTGTGTCGCTTTTGAACGGAATTAATCATTATGCATATTATGTTCCAACTTAGAGGCGTTTCAGGGTCGCCTTGCAGTTGTTCGATTGAGCTGAAATTTTACACAGTTCTTTATTTGGTTGATTGGATCAGGATCAGGGGTTGGGAGGTGCAACATATATATATATATAATATATATATATATATATATATATATATATATATATATATATATATATATATATATATATATATATATATATATATATATATAATATAGCTATATAAAAAGCTTTATACCAAAGTTTTTCAAAATTGTATGTTTTACATAAATCTCTGTAGATTGCTAATATTAAAATATAACACAAATTAAATTAACTATATGTTATCAATAAAACTTTTAGCTTGACGTACTTTACAACTTTTGTGAACCATTTTAAAATATTAAATTTTTTGCTCGACATTACTTATTTCTCTTTACAGTAAAACAAACCTAAAAAAAAAATTTC
Organism: Hydra vulgaris; assembly: GCF_038396675.1. Lineage (NCBI taxonomy): Eukaryota > Metazoa > Cnidaria > Hydrozoa > Anthoathecata > Hydridae > Hydra > Hydra vulgaris. The sequence continues at coordinate 24,235,187 of NC_088921.1, read as the reverse complement.
ATTGTGTTATTAACTTTACAAAATAAAAATAAAAATCAGCACGCGTTACTAACTCATTGTTCTTGATGAATTTTTGCAGATCGTGTGGAAATGAAGTATTTCTTATAACTTAAGCTACTATCGTACTAGTCTGATTTTTACAGAATACCATTCCGTTTCGCACGTTTAAAGCATTTTTTGCAATAAGATTTAGTATTAAAATAATGCGACAAACGTTGTCGTCATTCCATAACCATTATCACTTTAAAGCGAAGACTTGAAAGTTGGTTGATTCGGTAGACAAATAAAATTCTAAAAGAAATGGAATGTCTTGAAAAATATTTTTGCATATATGAAAATATATACATGTTAAAAATATTTTACTAAATTAAATAAAAATATTTTACTTAAATTTTTAATATTATGTTTTTCCCTAATAACTAAAATTAAAAAAAAATTTTTTGGGAAGGTCAAGGCCCCCTCCCCCCCTCCTCCGGTGGTTACGGCTCTCTCTCTATATGTATTGTATATATATATATATATATATATATATATATATATATATATATATATATATATATATATATATATATATATATATATATATATATAAATTGTTATTGCTCCTGATATGGTTGAAAATAAAAACTGTCTAACTGTCTGATAGAAGCATTAAGCAAATATTGAAAACCATCTTTAAATGAAACCACAAAATTTGTAAAGTTCTTGACCTTTAAAAAAAGCAGAATAAGCTACAACTAGAACATTGTGTTTTCTTATGAAAAACTTTTCACAATTCACCAAAATATAACAAACAAAATAATCGTATTTGGTTGATAGGAAGATCAAATTAAAATTTAAATATTTGCATGGCCAAAAATCCTCCTCAAGTAATGGTCAAGTATGGGCTGCAGTGACCTCTGATGGACGTACTTTATTGTTTTTTTAAAATCTGGGATCAAAATTAGTACTGTGCAATTAGTCCTGGGAGCCGTTTTAAAGCTTTGGCACTAGCTCATTTTGGTTACAGATCATAGAATTTTCAACAGGACTCAGCACAAAGCTCTGGTTAATCAAGATTGGTTGAATTCTAATGTTCCTTGGTTTATTTTGTCCTCACAATAACTGTCAAATTCACCAGATGCAAATCCCGTAGATTTCTCTATTTAGAGCATTCTAGAAGCCAAAGTATGTTCTGAAAGTAATAAAACTTTGGGCAAGTTAAAATTAGCTCTTTGTTGGTAATGGAATAAAATTCCTTAAGCTCACATTCTTGCAGCATTGAAATCAATTATCATAAGACTTGATAATCATGTAAAATGATCAGCATGTAAAATAAATTATCATAAGATTTGATAAAATACTTAAGCCAAAAATGGGCATATCGAAAAATAAATTTTAAGGTTCTAGATGTTAAGTTGTACCTTTCAAATTTTGAATTTTTTTCTCTGATAGCATTTTTAATTTCAAGCTTTGCCCAAAACCTTACGATACCTTATACTTTTGACTTATTTATTTGCTACTTATCATCATTTGCCGTGTGTCCTAGCCTGCTTTTTTGCGTTTTTGCTATCAGCATCTTTCAATCTCTGGAGTGTTTCGTTTTTTATTAAAACACTCTCCTCAACTAATGCATTCTTTGAATTTGTCGAAATTTGTCTCTGCATAAAACTATTTAAATAATCTGCGCCAAACACTTTTGTCAAAGCAATAGCAAAGTGACTGCAGAACGTGTGATAGTTGAAAAAAATAAGACGATATTGTTTTCGATGCAAATAAGTTAAACCCGGTCGGTAACGTGCGTCAAGTGTCCATAAACAACTTAAATATGTGTCCATCTTCAACTTAATTGTACCTATAATTCGATAATCATAATTATATTAATTAAATTATATAACTTTTTGAATAATCTGAAAATTAAACTAATTACCTGGAATTTTAATAATGACAGGAATAAAACAAAAAAATTAAGAGATGAGTACGTTTTTTAAAAATAAAGGTAGTAGTGCATTTTCCCATTCTCTTTCCCAGACTTCTATGCTGAGATGCTTGTAGTCCGAATTTTATGACGAGAACATTAGTAAAATTGTTTGTAGCAAACCTTTAATGCGGTGTTGGTGTAGTGGTAGAGCGCTCGCTTCATAAGCGAGAAGTTCCAAGATTGATCTCGACCTCGGTCGTTTATAAGCGCTATGTTTAGGTATGTATGCGTAAGAAAATACGAAAAATATTTGAACTTTTAAAATGCTTTACCGTTCTTTCCTACAGAGAATATTTTATATCGCAACAGTTTATTTGTTTATTAATTTCTGAAAAGTCAATGATGGGGCCATATTTCTAATGTAGATCAGTATATTATAACAAAAGTTTCACAAAAATATAAATAAAGAAAGGGTTAAAAATATATTAGCTTAAACTTAATTTTCAATTAATAACTTTTAGTGTAACTCATAGTTTATTTATTTGAAATTTTCTAAAAATCTGAACGCAGGATTTCAATAATTTTTTTTTTAAACTTCAGATAAATATGTTCTATATTTATGATATTTTGACTATTTACTAATATATTAAAGTGTTATATATATATATATATATATATATATATATATATATATATATATATATATATATATATATATATATATATATATATATATATATATTTATATATATATATATATATATATATATATATTACCGCAAAGTTCGGTAATATATATATATATATATATATATTATTTAACTTTGCGGTAATATATATATATATATATATATATATATTACCGCAAAGTTCGGTAATATATATATATTACCGAACTTTGCGGTAATATATATATATATATATATATATATATATATATATATATATATATATATATATATATATATATATATATATATATATATATATATATATATATATATATATATGTAAGTTCGGTAATATATATATATATTACCGAACTTTGCGGTAATATATATATATATATATATATATATATATATATATATATATATATATATATATATATATATATATATATATATATATATATATATATATAAATGTATATATTACCGCAAAGTTCGACAAAGTCAGGTATTTCCGGAATCTGTTTTATATTGTACAAAAAAAAAACCATGATTCTGAATACTTACTTAACTAATCAAATCTTTCATTGAATGAGCCTAATGTAGACAATTAAAATATTCAACTTCGATTTTTTTTTCTGGAGAAGCTATTGCCTCATCGCGGGCAGTTTCTCCAGCTTGACGCTTAATACATCGAGCTCTTGACATACCAAACAACCAACGAAACTATGAAAGTGAAATCTTTTAGCTGTTCAGCTAGAGTAATAGCCTCATGATCATGAGGCTACTACTCTAGCTGTCAACTGATGTTCGAGTCTCTCATGCATGAGAGACTTGAACATCAGTTCTTTGATTTTCAATAGCCAAAGTTTTTAAAGCATCATATATGTCACTATTTTGATAACGGACTGCTTTAACACTCTTATTTTTGCTTCCCAACGTGTTTCACTGAGCTTTTTAATGGTATATAATCCCAAATGATTGGTTAAAAACAATGTGAAAAACCTCTGAAGTACCCCAAATAAAGTGACTGGTTTTACAGACGACTTAGCGGCATCACATAGTACGAGATTGTAGCTATGACAGACTCAGGGTACATAAATAGCTACTGGATTTATGTCCAAAATTCTCTTTTGAACCCCAATATGTTTTCCTTTCATGTTTGTCCCATTGTTACAGCCCTGACCTTTACAATCATTCAATTCCAGTCCGTATTTATTTAAAACAACTGTAATAGCTTTAGTGAGTCTTTTACCAGTCGACTAATTGACAGTTAAAAATTCTATGAAATGTTCTTTCACTGATATTTTATCGTCATCTGATGATAAATCAACAAATCGTAACTAATTGTCAGCGAAAGTTGCTCTAAATGTGTAATGTCCGGAGAACAGTCAGCTATAATTGAATAATACTTTGATTTCTTTGCGCGCAATATAATTTCGCCGTAGTATATCTTTTCTGCCGGTCTGAAACATCATCATTCATAGCAACATCCTGCAAAACTGGATCAAATTTGGCTAATAGTTGTACTAAGCTTAAGAACTTTCCATTATTAGACGTATATAGTTTGTTGAAAGTACCTCTGAACACCATTGTAATGAAATTTCAGACAAAAGCTCCGTTAAGCTTTACGGAGAGATGAGAATACGGCCTCTGCTTGTTATGATGCAAGTATACACTTTTTAACTGAATAAGTGCATCTATTTGCATATTTAAACTGTTTAAATGCATATATTTGCGTATATATATATATATACTTAAAAAATAAGGGAAATCTTAGCATAAAAGAGTATTCTTATTGCATTTTTTATTTTTTTGTTGCAATATTTAACAAAGTTAGTAGTAAAGTATAATAAATTATTTTTATTCAATAATAATCTTTAAGCAATTTGATTTGTGGGATTATAATAATTTTAGTTTTTAGTTATGTTACTATAGATTAGATTCATCTGATTTACTAAATATTTACAGTTAAACAAAAGCTGCAAAGTGCAAAATATAGATAACTTTTCAAAAGGAATGGCGTAAATAATTTATAAAACTGCAAATCAAAAGATATCAACTTTTTTTGATATAAATTTTGTTTTTTACTGTTACTATTTCCTATTTGACTATTTGCTAATATATCATGATATATTAGGAAATAGTCGTAACAGTAAAAAAAAAATTTATATTGAAAAAAAGTTGAAGCAATGACCAGAAAAATATCTTAAATATAGGATATATTTATCTAAAGTTTAAAAAAAATTATTGAAATCCTTTAGTCAGATTTTTAGAAAGTTGATTTCAAATAAATAAACAAGTCTATGATTTACACTAAAAAGGTTTAAAATAAAAAATAAAGTTTAAGCGCGCTAAAATTTTTATTACCTTTTTTTAATTTATATTTTTGTGAAATTTTTGTTTTAATATATTGATTTACGTTAATAATAAGGCCACATCATTGACTTTTCAGAACTTAATTAACAGATAAACTGTTGCGATATAAAATATTTTATGTAGTTAAGAACCGTAGCCATTTTCAAAACCGTAGCCAAGTTCAAAAGTTTTTCGTATTTTATTACGCATGCGTACCTAAACAGCGCTTTTTACTATCTTCTATAGCGCTTTTTATCTAAACGACCGTGCGACAACGTCCATGGTATTACCGCGCTCAACGTGTTTCTCCACGCAGCGGCCTTGTTCGTCAAGGTTCGCGTTTCGGAGATAAAGTGTTGAGAGAGGTTTGTAACCGCAACTAAAGTACTGTAGTGGCCTGCTCAGTCTTGGGAAGTATAATAATAATATTAATAATAAACAATTATTGGAAAAAGATTGCTACAGATGTTTATAAATTTATCCGATCCCGAGAATCGGGAAAATCACATTTAGACTCATTAACTTTAATTAACAATTCAAAATCATAACAAATTTAATCATAAAGTGAAGAGTTTGCCCAGAAAACCCTCAAAAACTTGAATCCAGAAAATGTTCCAGAGGCTTATTTTTTTATAATACTTAAGAAATTCTTAAATAAGAAGGGATTGTTGGTGGCTGATACATAATAATTATTTAACAAACAAGAAGTGTACATGGATGACTGATAAGTTTGGCTTCTCAAATGGCTGGACTGCTGATATCAACTAACTACTAACCAGATTCAGATATCGCAAGAGAAAAATGGGTGTCAATGTCGTACAATAGTTTTAACAGAGAAATTGACTTGAAAGTATATATTTGGTCGAGTCTTGTGTGTTAAAATTTAAAACAATTTAAAAAAATTTAAAATAAATATTTTGGCAAATGCTTGTAGTTTATATATTTTTTTCAAAAAATCTTCAAAAAATATTTTTAAAAATATTTTTTGAAGTAATACTAATAATAAATCTGTTTCAATTTATTTGACGTAAATCTGGAAGAAATATATATATTTTTAAAGTAACATTTATTTTGCTAAATAATTTGAAATCGAATTCTTTTTTAGCAGACTTTTTTACCAAATCTTTATTTCAAATGTTATTTGACATACGTAAATCTGGAAGAAATATAGTTCATAGTTTTCGTTTTCAGCTGTTGTTGTATCAGCATAAATATTCAAAAGAAGCATATACAGCCGCCAGAATGGCTTCTACTTATTAAAATAATAATTCACTGGGATCTATTAAAAGTTATTCACTGAGACTCCCTTAATAGGTGTCAATTATTATGTTAAAGAAGATGTTAAAACAATGAGATCAAGACGCCAAAAGTTAAAAGCAAACTAAAACAAAATAACTTCTCATTCTTATTTAAAGCATTTTTTGTAGCAAAGTTCAAAATTTAAGTTAAAGATGTCTATCTGATTTACATATGAGTCATTTGTTTTTTATCACAAAATTAATGTCATTGATTATTTATTCATAAAACTAATTGATCCCCCAAAAAACCACGATATCAAAACCCGATAACTTAGTATGAAGCATTTTAAAAATGTAACTACAAATTAAAAAAAGTTTTACAAAAATTACAACAAAAAACTAAATATTTACAAATAAAAAGAATAAAAAAATCGCTTTTACAATGTAAACATTAAACATTAAATACAGGTGCTATTGTTGCAAAATGACTCGTCCGGAACTTGTGCGAGCTAATTTTGGCTGAGCTGTTGACCGAGTTGTTTCATCTAAATTAAAAATATGCAAGTTTATGATTCATATGAAGAATTTTATATGAGAAATTAAGAATGGTGTCAAACATATTTAACAGCTGAAAATTTTTTTAAAAAAAAAAAAAAAAAAAAGGACTAGTGATGGTCATAGAAACGAACCTTGGTATACGTCTGTACACAATATATATATAGAGAGAGGTATACAACAAGGTTCAATTCTAAAAAATTCTAAGATCACTCTTTTTTGTCAATTTCTTCAAAAACTTGTGAATATTTTCACACACAAAAAAAAGTGTAAATAAATTAATGTATACTTTAATTACACTTCCCTTTTTTTCAAAAAATTCTTTAAAAAAAAAAAATTAAAAAAAAAATTACTGAAAAGTTTTTAAAAATTACAAACGATTCAATATTACTGTGTTGTAGGGCTATAGTAAATGAATTCAAAATACGGTAATGATAAGAAGAAATTGCAATAAGGAAGCTGGAAAATAATTCTTTTTTTGATAAAAAAACAATTAAAAAAATTGCGAAAGCTTCAAAAAGTTTAGTAAACATAACTACAAAAAAAAAAAAAACAGATTTAGTTAAAAAAAAACTAAATTTAATAGATTATATTAAGTTAAAAAATAACTATAACAAAGTAATGCGGTAAAAGTTGACAAATAGTTTGTTATATTATTATCTTAGTTGGAATTTTAACCAAGCGATAGCTTGGTTTTTTTGTAAATATATAAATAAATAATATATGTAAATACAGCCCTCAGAATTAGGGTCGGCATTTGGGAATGCCGACCCAGAAGTATTTGAGGTTTGCAAAAAATTGCCTCATTTCTATGTTTTGAGGTGTGCTTATATATATATATATATATATATATATATATATATATATATATATATATATATATATATATATATATATATATATACACACGGTTGGCTCTAAAAAGCTATAAATTGTATGAATCATGAAAAAATAAAGATGAGAGAGATTTTAAACCATTGATATTTGCAGAAAAAAATAATAAAAACTTTTTAGAGCATGAAGTAAAAGGATGCGAATTGAGAGAGCTAAATGATGAATCACGCGAGATTGAGTTTTGGTAGATGGAAAAGGTAAAGATAGATTGAATTAGAAGAAACCATGGTAGTATTTGTAGAAAAAAGAAAGGAATGCAACTTAAAACAATGTGACAGAGGCTTTTTTTTAGACTATTCTTCTCTACTGACCTACCCATGAAAGGTGAGTTGGTTGTCTAAGAGTTTTTGGATTTAAGATGAGATATTAGAAGTTTATTAATTAAAAACTTGAAAACCTCAATAATAATGTAACAATAGTAATAACGATTGATTGACCAATGGTTAGAGTAGTCAAAACAATCTCTAGAGTTTTTACAGATCAGAATCAGAAGAATCTTCTGCATGTCCAACAATTGATTTACCTGTTTCCATGGAATGAAAGGAAAAGTACATTAGATTCAAGAAATGAATAAAAGGAAAAACTTTTTTCAAATAGTTATCAAATAGTTACCTTACCTTATCTTAAGTAAAAGGTCAGACCCATGTATTAGAATGTCCAACAATTAGAAACAATTAGAGTTAATCAAGACACCTGTGCCTTTATTTGAACATTGTGCAATAATTGCTCTGATCAAAAACATGTAAATATGTTTAACTTTAAACAGAAAAAAAAACAAAAACTTTGTACGCAATGCTTTAGTAGAAAAAATATGACCTCAATTTGGTCAGTACTACACCGCCCAAAGAAGGTCAGTATATGCAAAAAACATCATTACATGCATAAAAGGTTAAACTTAAATATAGTTAAGACTCTTAAATATATAGCAAAGACTAAAAATTTTGAAATCTAACACCAAATTTTTTTTAAATATTTAAATTTTAGTCTTTATTGTAATGCTTTGATATAGTACTTAGAGCTTGTTTGACTGAATGTAATAAACAAACGGTTCTATGCATTGAAATACCTTTCTTAGAATATATATAACATCTTGATTTAAAATATCTTATCAGTTGGCAGATATAAATGCATTGAAGATTAATAACTTATTCCCATTTTCAAGACCAATGAACTTCTTTATATCATATTAAACCATTACAAGTACGAAGAAATATATTTTTATGAATATGAATTGAAACCTAACCTATTGTAACCTCAACATTGCATTAGTAACAACATAAGAATCAGGAACAACAACAATGTCTTTTCTTATGAAAATGTGTAATGTTAACAATTCCAAATTTTTTCATAAACTCACACATACATTACACATTCATTTTATTTTCATATACTTAGTATTTGTTTTGTACAGTTTTATACAGTTTAGACATATTTATCAATTGTGTTATTTTTTAGAAAATCCATTGTGAAAATGGATTTTCAAGTGAAATGATAAGAATGGTAAAAAATTTCCAAAACATTTTTTTTACCATTCCTTTAGTTTTATTTTATTTTTCATATTTCACTCTCATTCTAAAATTAATTTCTTCATCTTTATTATTATACTTCAATTTCTTTTTCTTTATCACCATATCTCTCACTCAAGCTCTCACTCTCATAAAAATAACCAAAAAAAAAAAGTATTTTTTTTCAAACTTTTAAAATTAAAAAATTTAGGTTTTCTATCTAGATAGTACTTGACAAAACCTCAAAGCCTTATTCAGTGTGTGTATTAAAGCCCACATTTTTTGGTATTGCATCATCATTGATTTTTAATGCAAGGCTAATTGTATAAAGATATTTTAAATGTACATAAATATATACATATAAGTAATTATTTTCTTAAAGTTTTGTAAATAGTAAACAAAAGTTATATTCTGGTTATAATATAACTTTTAATAATAATATAAAGGGTTAACATAAAAAATTTTGATGATTTTTATGAGTATCATAAAAATCATCTCCAAATGTGATAAATGTGATAAACTTAAAAATTAAAAGTGTTAACTTACTGTAATTAGGATTGGTTAAGTACTGGTTAAAAAGTGGTGGAGGTGGTGGGGCTTGCGGAATTTGATCTTCAGGTTCTGCTAAAATAGGAAAAAAAAATTTTATGGCTTTAGTTTTGATAAATCATAAAAACTAATTTTGTAACAGATCAGATTTCTTATAAAATATTAAATAAAAAATACTAAATTAAAAAAAAACTAACTAAATAGTATATATATATATTTATATATGTATATATATATATATAAAGTTATTATATTAGTTAATTAGATAGTTTATATATATATATAAACTATTATATATATATATATATATATATATATATATATATATATATATATATATATATATATATATATATATATATATAAATTAGTAAAAAACACTTATCTAACTTTAATCTTCTAGGAAGATAAAAGTTAGATAAGTGTTTTTTACTAATTTATTATTGCTCTGTTCTTTAAGAACATTGGGCATTCTATTTGTAAAATACACTAACATAATTTACATATATATATATATATATATTATAAAGGTTTAAAAATATATATATGTATAAAAAAAGTTTGAAGCTGTTAGATGAGTAGCACACTGTATCAATTGTGAAAAAACATCAATTGTAAAACAAACATTAAAATTGATTAAATTAATTGAAAGAAGTTCTGTAAAAGCTGCATCGAAGATTGCGGAAATCGGCACCTATGATAATAGTGATAATTGCCTACTAGAAACTTAAAAAGAAAAAAAGAAAATTATTTCTTTTTTTGTTGCATTTAGTTCAATTTGTACTATGCTAATGCAGTAAAAACAATAAGTTGTTTATCAGAACGAGTTTTCAGTCTAGCCATATTTGTGAAAACTACTCATTAAATATCCAATTCAATCAAGTAATTTGTTCAATCAAGTAATTCATTCAATCAAGTCAATCCAAATAATTCTAATAACAATTCACAAATATTTACACAAAACACATTATTCTAACTTTTTTTTTCTATCAAATTAAGATGTTTAATTTCATTTTTACTAAAGCTATTTTAGTGGTAATTACAGTGTAAATAAAGGCAGAGCGAAATGACTTAAAGCCAGTCCAGAAAAATTGTCAGGAGAAACAGGAAAAAACACTAAGTGAATTCTGCAAAATGTCAATGAAATAAATTATGCAACATGACAATGCATAAATTAACATTAATTCAACATAAATTATTTTTCTGATAATAATGATTCTTTTATATACTACAGTAATTTATAAGATCTCATAATAAAATCAACAAAAAAAGAAATCTCATAATAAAATTAACAAAAAAAATATCTCATAACAAAATGAACAAACAAAGATCAACAAAATCAACAACAACAACAACAAAAAAAATAGAATCCTAGATTTTTTAAGAGGTAGTTACCCTAAGTTCCCTACCTAATGTCTTCTAGCATGTGACATTATACTTTAGAAAATTTTTAAAACACTCATTATGATTTGCAAATATATAGGAAATTTCAACTTGTTTCTCCACGCAGCGGCCTTGTTCATCAAGGTTTGTGTTTCGGAGTTATAGAGTTGAGAGAGGGTTGTCACCACAACTAAAATAGCCTCCTCAACTTTAGTAGCCTTTATAAACTTGGGGAGGTGAATTGAAATAAAAAAAATTTAATTAGAGATTTGATTTGATGTTTAATTTTCCAATTTGTGAAGCTAGGGACTAGAGGCTAAATTTTTATCAAATAAGCTAGTTTCTTTGAATAGCCAAATATAAATAAACTAGATGCAAAAGCAGATGACTTGTGCATTTAACCCACTTGACACACCAAATCAGTTTTAGAAAAAAATTTCTCCAATCTTATTCTTTTCAAGGTTTGTACATATATACTTATATATTTACTTATAACTTGATAATATAAACATATAATAATATATAGTACCTTTGCCAGATAAATAAACACTTTGCCTATCATTTGATCTAGCCAAGCTTATCTGAATTTCCTGCGTTTCTATCAAACCAAATATAAAAGATTATTTAAATATTTAAATTTGCAAGTTAAATAAGTTTATAAAAAAATGACACAAAAAACATAAAGTCTTACCTAATTGCACCGGGTTTTGAGGTTTGTAGCTCGCTCTTGGTATAGCATCAACTTCATCAAAACTATAATATATAAAAAAGAAACTTAATATATAAATATTGATAGATACATACATACATACATTCATACATAATATTACTTGAAAATTATTATATAGTCTGTAATTACTATGTTCGTTTGTAAATTATTATATAGTCTGTAATTACTATGTTCGTTTGTAAATTATTATATAGTCTGTAATTACTATGTTCGTTTGTAAATTATTATATAGTCTGTAATTACTATGTTTGTTTGTAAATTATTATATAGTCTGTAATTACTATGTTCGTTTGTAAATTATTATATAGTCTGTAATTACTATGTTCGTTTGTAAATTATTATATAGTCTGTAATTACTATGCTCGTTTGTAAATTATTATATAGTCTGTAATTACTATGTTCGTTTGTAAATTATTATATAGTCTGTAATTACTATGTTCGTTTGTAAATTATTATATAGTCTGTAATTACTATGTTCGTTTGTAAATTATTATATAGTCTGTAATTACTATGTTCGTTTGTAAATTATTATATAGTCTGTAATTACTATGTTCGTTTGTAAATTATTATATAGTCTGTAATTACTATGTTCGTTTGTAAATTATTATATAGTCTGTAATTACTATGTTTGTTTGTAAATTATTATATAGTCTGTAATTACTATGTTCGTTTGTAAATTATTATATAGTCTGTAATTACTATGTTCGTTTGTAAATTATTATATAGTCTGTAATTACTATGTTCGTTTGTAAATTATTATATAGTCTGTAATTACTATGTTCGTTTGTAAATTATTATATAGTCTGTAATTACTATGTTCGTTTGTAAATTATTATATAGTCTGTAATTACTATGTTTGTTTGTAAATTATTATATAGTCTGTAATTACTATGTTCGTTTGTAAATTATTATATAGTCTGTAATTACTATGTTCGTTTGTAAATTATTATATAGTCTGTAATTACTATGTTCGTTTGTAAATTATTATATAGTCTGTAATTACTATGTTCGTTTGTAAATTATTATATAGTCTGTAATTACTATGTTCGTTTGTAAATTATTATATAGTCTGTAATTACTATGTTTGTTTGTAAATTATTATATAGTCTGTAATTACTATGTTCGTTTGTAAATTATTATATAGTCTGTAATTACTATGTTCGTTTGTAAATTATTATATAGTCTGTAATTACTATGTTCGTTTGTAAACTATTATATAGTCTGTAATTACTATGTTCGTTTGTAAATTATTATATAGTCTGTAATTACTATGTTCGTTTGTAAATTATTATATAGTCTGTAATTACTATGTTCGTTTGTAAATTATTATATAGTTTGTAATTACTATGTTTGTTTGTAAATTATTATATAGTCTGTAATTACTATGTTCGTTTGTAAATTATTATATAGTCTGTAATTACTATGTTTGTTTGTAAATTATTATATAGTCTGTAATTACTATGTTCGTTTGTAAATTATTATATAGTCTGTAATTACTATGTTCGTTTGTAAATTATTATATAGTCTGTAATTACTATGTTCGTTTGTAAATTATTATATAGTCTGTAATTACTATGTTCGTTTGTAAATTATTATATAGTCTGTAATTACTATGTTCGTTTGTAAATTATTATATAGTCTGTAATTACTATGTTCGTTTGTAAATTATTATATAGTCTGTAATTATTATAATAAATTTCTAATAATTAAATAATAATAATTTCTAATCTATTAACATAATAATAATACCATTATTTTTATTTTGAGATTTAATTAATTTTTTAATAAATATTGCTTTAATATAAATATTGATCATTAATACTTATGTTTAGGCTATTTTATATTAATTACAAAGATAATTTCTGTCATAGACAGAAAATGCAACTCTAAGCTGAAGCTATAAAAGGCATTGTGAAGAAATAAAACATTTTTAAATAAAATGAAATTTCTTCTATTTGATAAACCTGATCATTTGACACTCTGGTGGTCAAATGGATAAATAATGTACACTAATAAAAAAGTGAAAAAAAAGAAAAACACTTATTTGGTTGGCATATAGACAAAGGTTTTGTTAAAGGTATAATGAAGAGATAATGACATAATATAATAAGGGATGAAAATAAAAAAAATAAAGGGGTTTATGAGATAATGTTGGATAGTGAAAAGATAATTTGGAAATAGAAATAATGAATAATGATGAGGTAACAGAGATAATGATGAATAACAAAAATATAAAATTTGTCTAAACAGCTGATAATTATTTCTGTAACCGATGACTAAAGATATCTGATGAATACTGAAAATATCCGATGAATAAAGAATCTGATGAAAAAATTAAAAGAGTAGTCATGACAAAAGCTTTTTTTTGCTCAAAGAAAATTTTTATAACAAAAATAACAAACAATTCTTATAAATTCACCCAGGGAATCTAAAATCTCCTAAATCTATACTGGCAGATACATAGAATATCTCTCTTTTGGAAGTAAAAAACTCATCAGAAGATTGGATTAGAAACACTTAGAATGGCTAAATGACTTCCTAGGCACCAGTACCCAGGAGTTATTTGATTTTAAAACATTAATATAAAATATTAGAGACCTGTCTGTAAAAGCATAAAAAAAGCAGAAAACTTGCTCTAGTTTTTAAAGATAGTTTAAGATAAAAAAGCCAATCCAATCTTAATACTTTTGCAGATCAAATTCAAAATGACTGAAGAAAGATTTAAACAAAGTAAAACAATATTTCAACGTAAATTTAAAAAAATTAAAAAATTCTAAATTAAACAAAATAAGTATATTATAATAATACAAGCAAAGTGCTTAAAATAAACTACTTATAATAGTAATCTTATTATGTCATATTTAAACTTATTTATATATATATAGTTCTATAAATTGTTGCATTTGAGAGTACGGAAGGTAAAAAATGATTCTTTTGACAACAAATACATCACTTTTAATTTTGACTTTCATCCAACATTTCTGTGTTGTCATAAAGTTAAAACCATTAATTTAATCAGAATTTAATCACTTTTTAAAAAATCTGCAAAAATGCAAATTTAATTGACCAGAATGTTTTTAAAAACATTCTGAATGTTTTTAAAACATTCTAAATATTTTTAATGATATAAACAATGTTTTTATTTTTGTTTTTTTTAATAAAATGTTTTTATTTTTATTTATTTTTACTGTAAATCATGCGCGGAGTGTTGCTACATCGACTATCTTATAGCCTGCTGTTACAAGGAAGTGTTGCTACATCGACTATCTTATAGCCTGACTCGCAATGGAGTGCTGCTACATCAACTAACTTATAGCCTGACTCGCAAGGGAGAGCTGCTACATCGACTGAGGGTTTGGTTGGGGCAGGCAGTCTATCAAGTAATAAAAAAAAATTCCAAAAAAGTCTTGCATTTTAATTTTTTTTTTGTGTCACCAAAATACGGAAAAACTTTCTGACAACTAGTTAGGAGTTATATATATATATATATGTGTGTGTGTATATATATATATATATATATACATATATATATATATATATATATATATATATATATATATATATACACATATATGTATATATATATATATGTATACGTACATATATATATACATTTAGATATGTATATTTATATATATATATATATATACATATATATATATATATATATATATATATATATACATATATATATGTATATTTATATATATACATACAAATATGTATACTTATATATATACATATATATATATATATATATATATATATATATATATATATATATATATATATATGTATATTTATATATATACATATATATATATATATATATATATACATATATATATATATATATATATATATATATATATATATATATATAATATATATATGTATATTTATATATATACATATATATATATATATATACATATACATACATACATACATATATATATATATATATATATATATATATATATATATATATATATATATATATATATATATATATATATATATATATATAAAATATGAAGCAATTTTAATATTTTATAATAAAACAAAGTTTGAATATTGAAATTGATTAATATTAAGATAATGGTAATGACAAAAAAAAAATTTACTTTGGATCGTTATTCTGAGTGAAAGTTGAAGGCTTTGTACTGTAAAGAGGGTTGTCAACTCTCCTAAATAAAGTGTAAACAAAACAAAATGTCAACTTTAGTTACATAACAACTTGACTTTTTAAAATAAACAACAAATAAAAAAAAATGAACAGCACAAGATTCTCAATACATATTATCAATTTTTGCGTCAGTAAATGAATATATATATATACATGTGTGTGTGTGTGTGTGTGTGTGTGTGTGTGTGTGTGTGTGTGTGTGTGTGTGTGTGTGTGTGTGTGTGTGTGTGTGTGTAAATTATGTTAGTGTATTTTACAAATAGAGTGCTCAATGTTCTTAAAGAACAGAGCAATGATAAATTAGTAAAAAACGCTTATCTAACTTTTTTCTTCAACTTGAAGTTTCACCATTGCTGGATCATCAGGAAGAGTTACTAAATCTCAAAAAAAATTCAATTTATAGAAAAAAATATTTTATAGGAAGTTATAAATTATTATAAAAAAATTTTAATTGTTTTTTTTTGAGATTTAATAATTCTTCCTGATGATCCAGCAATGGTGAAACTTCAAGTTGAAGAAAAAAGGTTGATAATGTGTTTTTACTAATTATATATATATATATATATATATATATATATATATATATATATATATATATATATATATATATATATATATATATATATATATATATATATATATATATATACACACACACACACACACACACATACAAATATATATATAAAAAGCAAAAAAAAATACAAACATTAAAACTTTAAATCAAATTGTTTACTGTAAAAAAATTAACTTACATAGCTCTTGGTATATATGATTCTGCACTATTGTACTTATTGATTGGCCAATCAATACCACCATCTACTTTATCATGACTTATATTCTCATAGCCAGGAACTTGGTGACTAAATATAGAAAGCGCTATCTTTATACAAAATATGATAATATGAAACTTATTATAATTATCATTTTTATTTCATTTTTGTTTAAAGAAATAAAACAAAAATATTTTGTTACAAAAACACAATCAATGTAGTAAGTACTTAAACATACTTTACATAAAAAGGTGCAGGAAATGCAAAAACAAAAAAAAACAAAAAACAACCCATTAGCCTACCTTGTATATAAAAGTGCAGCAAATGCTAACAAAATTACCAAAAGGACAATAATTGAACCCAGAACAACAAGTCCAATAATATAGTACAAACTTGTACCAGACAAATAGAATGGCAAAGATGATGAAACACCACCTGAGATGTAAGTATAAACGAAAATATTTTAAACTATTTTAATTTACATTATTTTTATTTAGTAATTTAATTTTAATTACTTTTTAATTAAAAATAAATAAAAAATTTAAAAAATAAAAAAGACCTGAATAAAGTACTTTTGAATATGGTGTTACTATTTTAATTCCATTTTTAACTCCAACAAGCTGAAACCTAAAATTTTTTAAAGTTTATATAATTTTTTTTATGATTTTTTGAGAAAAGATTTGAAACAATTTAAAAGTTTCATGTTTTTATAAAAACTATTATTTAAAAAAAAACCATCATTTGAAAAAAACTGTATGTACAACACTTTAAATTCAATTTTAACTGCAAAAGAAAAACTTTTGAAACAACTTTCAGAAAATTAACAGATCAACAATATTAAACTGTGCTACCTTTTAGGTTAAAAAAACTATAAATCATGGAAGCCAGGTTACCAGTTAACTATGATATGGTTAAACAATCATATGAATCCTAAGCTATGACTTATGATCCAGACAACAAGCTATGACTTACATCCTCATAAATAAATTAGTAAAAACAGACTTATGATTAGTGTAAAAGTCAAATTTATTGTTTTTAATACTAGAGCTTTAATGATACATACCTGTATGCTTGACCAGGCTGTAGTTTTCCATTGCATGGAATTTGTGGATCATTTAGCAAGCTGCAAGTTTCATTTCCTATTGTTAATTGAAGTTTTCCATCTGCTCTTATGTCACGACGTTTTCTTGTAAACTGGTTGTTTATAACTACAAGCGCTAAGTAAGTTTTATAATAATCATCAGTACCATCTGCAATGTTTGTTAACAACCATGTGAGAGGTGGTAATAATGCTACTCTTTCAGCTGTTAAAAATATTTTTTTACATCATAACTACTAAATATTACATCATTAATACAAAAATTTTTACAACTTAAATGACATTCAATTTTACATCTAAAAAACACTTTTAAATGTTACATAAAAAACACTTTCCTATGCTACACACAAACGAACATTTACATTCTATTACACAAAATACACTTAACCAATTGTTCTACAAAAAAACAATTACACAAGCACTTCACATTAAACACTTTCAAATGATCTACAATAAAACACTTACAAATATTCTACAACAAAACACTTACAAATGTTCTACAATAAAACACTTACAAAAGTTCTACAATAAAACACTTACAAATATTCTACAATAAAACACTTACACAAGTGTTTTACAATAAAAAAATTACACAAGTTGTTTACATTAAACACTTACAAATGTTCTACAACAAAACATTTACACAAGTGTTTCACAATAAAACACTTGCAAATGTTCCACAAAAACAAATTCACAACCATATTAACAGTTGTTAATAAAAAAAACTCCAAAATGCTACAAAACACAGATACCAAAAACAAAAAATAATAACTTTAAAAGCAAAAAACACTGACAAGTGTTACTGCGCAAGATTTTACAAAACATAAACAAATAACACAAAAAATACAAACAAACATTTCAAACACTCACAAATTCCTTGTTTAAACTTTTGAACATAGACATTTAGTGTTTTAAATTGCTTCCATGTCTGATTACTGAAAAAATCATCCAAATCCACATTAACATTGATATATTCTGCATTTGGAGCAACAAAAGCTTCAACATTAATTGAATCAAAACTTGAACCAGTAAATACTACTTTTATTGTTTTATTTGCTTTTAAAACAATTGAAGTTTGAATTTGGGCAACAACTGTAACGGTATGAGTTTGCACGGTAGGAGCAGTTGTTAATGGCTGATTTAATGTCAAGGAGCCGGTATTACTATCAATACTAAATGTTGAGCTATTATCCAACATGTACTTTATAGGTGCAAGATTTTCTGGATTTGATGCATTAATAACTATGATTTCTACATTAACTGGCCAATTGATTGGTAAAGTAATCTCAATTGGAGTGTTATCAAACTGGGGAGGAAGATTTGGCTCATTGAGAACATTGACTATTAATGTTGTATCACAAGTACGTGTTTGATTTTGAGAATTTGCAACTTCAACAATTAAGTAATATTGTTTGACATTCATATAATCAAGCAACACTTGTGTACTAATGCTACCCGCATTATCTATGCTAAAATTATTGTTGCCAATAATAGAATACTTAAGTGTTTCATTAAGATTTTGACTTGTGGCTGCCATATTCACAATAAAAGTACCAACATTAATTGATTCATTAACGCTAATTTGCTTTTGCGAATTGCAAATGGGGGGAAGGTTTATAATTATTTGAATTGGTAAGAGTGTTTGATGTGGTGAATTACCTGAATCTTTAGCAATCACAATAAATGTGTACGATATATTTATTACAGCTGTTGCTGTTATTACACCGGTTGTAGCATTTATTGAGAATGGTAGATTACTGTCAGCTACACTGTAAGTAACTTTACCGTTTATACCAGAATCAGCATCCATTGCCAAAACTTTCACCAAAGTGGTACCAGCTTCAGGTTTAAAAAAAAATGTTTGATTGTAATTACATTCTTCAAAAATGGGAGCATTATCATTAATGTCAGTTACTATTATTTCCACTGGTAAATAACTGACATTTGAATTCACATTTGAGTTATATTGAATCATCACTATAAAAGAATAAACATTTTGGGATTCATAGTCAAATTTAGTATTGTTAGTTATCAAGCCATTTTCATCAATAGAAAATGTATTTGAATATTGAATGAGTGAGTAAACAGGATTTTGATAAAGGTCTGAGATTTTTATTTTAAAAGTTAAGTTTTCATTTTCAGAAACTGTTACTACACAAATGGATGTATTAAAACATGTATTATTGGTTTGAACATTAAGCAAAGTTATGGTAATATTAGTGGTTGTATTAGAACAACTATTATTTGCTGATATGGTCAATTGATATTTCATACTCGTTATTATGCTCTCTGTTAGATAAATTTGTCCGCTTTGAGAACCAATCTCAAAAATACTTTTATTTAAATTTAATATAGAATAGTTAATCTCTGAATTTGTATATGAATTTAATTGACTTGAACCAACAGCCTTAACTGTTTTAACCACAGTTCTAGCTAGTAAAGGGGCATATAAAATTACTTCACTATTATCAACAAATACAGGAATGTTGTCGCAACCAGATACGGTAACTATTACAACAGCAAAATCATTACCAAATGTAGTAGATGCATTGATTTTAAAAACATAAATCCTCTGGTAAAAATTTTTAGTAATTGTAATTTTTCCGCTATTCTGATCTATAGTAAATTGATCCTCGTACCCAATAATAGAATAAGATATTGCAACTTTAGAGGTAGCACTCACTGTTCCAAGGGTTGTATTTGCGCTGTTTAATTGTTGTGTAAATTCATAGAGACATTGATCAAATTTGACAGTAAAAAACTCAACATTTACAACCACAAGAGCTTGGGATAGGGAACTTATTCCATTAACTGAAACATTTACATTCAAATTGTATTTACTGATTCTATAACTAAGGGTATTTATGGTATAAATATTCCCAAAGTTGTCAATTGAGAATGTGTTTGTACTATCAATTAAAGTAAAAACAAATTTTGCATTTTTGTCTGAAACAGTTGCATTCACTACAGTGATATTAGTCCCTACAGTGGTATTAATAGGAATCATTACCTCGTAGTTTGTAGGATTAAATACTGGAGTGTCACTTGTCAGCAATATTGTAACTATTGCTTTAGCTTCATAAAAACTATTGAATGCTACAACAACAAAAGAAAATTCTCGCCAAACTTTGTAGTCCAATACTTTTTGGTTATGAATTGTGTTATTAGGCCCAACTACAAACCAATCCTTTGCCTCTTTAGGTTCAATAGAATAAGCTATTTCTCCGCCATTGTCAGGATCTGTAGCTACAATGTCAGATATAGTATAATCTAATTTCTCTTTAAATGTATACGAGTAACTTGAATTGCTAAAAATCAGACCACCGTTTAAAACATTTATTGTGTAATTACTGATGTCTGAGCTCAACTTTGGGGTTCCATTATCAGAAACAACTATTGAAAGGTTGTACATTTGCGGAATGGTTAACAACTTTTGTGTTGAAACATATCCATACTCGTTGATTTTAAAAATGTTATTATCGTTTCCTGTAATTATGGAAAAATTAAGTTTCCCGTTTGGAGACAAAGGGGAATCAAGATCTTGAGCAATAACATGCGCCACCAAGGTATTAATTGGTGCTTTTTGAGAAACAGAAAATGGTAAGATTTTAATAATGGATGGTTTATGATTAATGCTATGAATATTAACTATGATTTGGATATAACTGCTCCTATCATTTGCAACAGCCATGACTACAACTACATACTTGGATTGTGTTGTATAACTGAGACCGCTTTTACTCCATATTTGTCCTGTTTCGTTTATAGTAAAAACATCACTGTAGTCAATCAATGAGTACATTATGGATAGACCTGTTGAATTCTTTACAAACACATTAGTGATATACTGCTTGCTAGTACTTTCATTGACAGTTACATTGTTATCAGAAGCAAATAGTTCAAAAAGACCATCTTCAAACTTAACAATGTTAACTTTCACTTGTACTGTTGTATTTAGCCTAGGTACTCCATTGTCATATATCATAACTTTAAGCAAATACATAGGATTAATCATAGAGTCCAAAAAGTTTGTTAATGAAATGACACCTTCATTATTTATTGAAAAAATGTTATTGATATTACCATCTTTTATTTCATAAGTCAACTCTCCATTACTTCCGCTGTCTAAATCATTAGAAAAGATGGTAACAATTTGTGTATTTAGCAATGAAGTCTCAGAAACATTAACTTCATAATAGGATTTCTCTGCAACAGGAGCATTATCGTTGATATCGAGCACATCAATATGAATACTAACTGAGGACATAATTATTGAATGACCATGTGCCTGCACACATAAGTCAAAATATTTATTTAATTCATAATCAATGGGCAGAATATTTTTTAATTGTCCACTTGGAGTTATTTCAAAGACACTATTATCACGACCAGGATTCATTGTATAGTCTACAATTTCAGGTGATAAAGCTGTTAATGTAAAAATAATTGCAGAGTTATTCGTTTCACTTAAAGAAATATAATAAGTTGTATTCTTAAACTGAGGAACTTGCTCTTTAATCACATAAGCGATGAGTAACATAGAGCTTTGATTAAGAGAATTTGGATTACTTGCTATGACTGTAATATTGATTATATCAGGAGTGTCATGCGTGAAGGATTTATTAAGAATAATTTGACCATACTTATCAATGGAAAAAAAGTCATTTGCGGAAAGCTCATAGTCTACCTCACCATTTACACCGATATCATCATCTGTGGCTTTGATAGTAGCAATAACTGAGGAAACTTGTGAAAACTCTGATAAGATTATGCTTGTTAAAGGAGTATCACGGAACACAGGAACATTATCATTTACATCTAAGATATCAACAATGACTACAGCTTTATCAAAACTGCTGATGTTTGAGTAAGCAAAGATTTGAAAAACATATCTATCTATCTGTTCTCGATCAAATACTTGCATAGACCAAAGATCTGCACCTTTCATTTCAAAAAGAGTATTCAAACCCAACACTTTGTACTGAACATATTCTTGTTTACCATTAGATATTTGTGCCATAACAGAACCAATTTTTTGCATACTTGTATTTTCAGAAATAGAAAACAAATAAGTAGAATTCTCAAAAAACAAGTGATTAACAGTCTGATTAGAAGGTACTATGTTTATTGTTACTACCGCACTCTTGACAGATGTCTTATTCAACTCATCTTTAGCTGACACTTTCAGCACATAGCAATTGACACCACTTGTAGAAATATCAAGGTAGTTATTAACAATAACTGCTCCATTAGATGTTATATAAAATGAATTTAAATTGTTTCCCGACAAAATTGAATATGTTAGCATAACACTATCAATGTCTATTGCTTGTACAGTTACAACAGTGCTACCGATCGATATACTCTCTGATATTGATGTCATATATTCCTCTTGTATGAAAACAGGTCTAGTATGGTCGATGCCAGAAGAGTCTATTATGTTAATTATAACAAAGGTTTTATCTGAAAAGCCTGAAAGATCTGTAGCTATTGCATAAAAAGCAAATGTACTCCTTAAAAGATTTGAAAATCTGAAACCTGGTTTTAAACTAATGTCACCAGTTATGCTGCCAATTTTAAAGCTTAGCGCATCAGTGGATGAGTCTAGTGAATAACTGATTGCATTATCAGTGCTCTGATCAATTTGGACTTTGACATTTAGAATTGTATCATCAGTAGTAATATTGTTAAAAACATTTACTATGTACAGATTGCTCTCAAAGACTGGGGGTAAACCAGAAAATGGGGTAAAAAGGTGAATCATTATATTTCCAAGAGCAGAGTTTAGTGGAGGAACTCCAGCATCAGTAGCATAAACATAAAATTGATAATCAGTTAGTAAACTTGAGTCTAATGGTGCATTAACAACAAGTAGGTCTCCAATCAATATAAACAAGTTATTTGTTGTATTAAAAAGGGAATAAACTAGTTTATTGTTTGTGTTATCTTGATCTGTTGCATTCATTCTGCCTATTATTGTACCAACAGGTGATCTTTTGCTAACATTGAAATTATACATTAAAGGTAATAACACTGGAGCGTTGTCATTTGTTTCTTTGATAGATAATTTAACAACAGCTCTATCAAAATAACTTAGATTTGCACTATTTTGAGCAATAACTTCAAATATATAAGAAGATTGATTTTTATAATCAAAAACAATTTTACTGAAGATGCTTCCATTATTGTTAATTGTAAAATATTGAGAGTCATTCCCATCTAGAATGTAAAGTATACCCAGATTCTTACTATCATTTATAAAGGCAGAAACAGTTAGAATTGGTGTATCATACAAAATTTTTTCCATTAAATCCATAACCTTATACATGCTAAGTAAAAAGTGAGGCTGAAGGGAGGATACACCATAAATAGTTAAGTTTACTATAGCATTAGGTATTGCCTGCAAAGGAGGAATACCTCCATCTTTGGCATCTATTGTGAATGCATATTTAGAGGTTAGGGAATAGTTCAAGGCACTCTTCAAGACTAAAACTCTCCCAACAAATCCAAAAACAGACTCAACATCTTTGGAAATATTTAAAAAAATATTTCCATTGTTGCCTTCATCGTTATCGGTGACTTCAATATAAAGAAGACTAGATCCAACTTTAATTGTGTCTAGTATGTTCAAAGAATAAAATGGCACATCAAATGATGGTGGAGAATTGACATTAACTACACTGATAAAAACAAGTGATGAAGTATACTTTGGAGGAAAACCACCATCATTAGCAACAATCATTATAGTGTAGTTTCTTTGAAAATACCAATGTAAAGACTTTTTCAAAAACAAAGTGCCATTCAAAAACATTCCAAATGTATCTGATGCATCAACAACTTTGTATTGTATCAAACCATTTGAACTAACATCTGGATCTATTGCTAAAAAGGTCTCAATAGTTGTATTAACTAACATATCCTCTCTAACTTGCACGTAATAACTGCTGTTTAAGAATATTGGGGCATTATCATTAACATCTGTAACAAAGATATTTACAATTGCATATGTTTCACCTGGACCATAACTATCAGCTACACTTACATACAGTGAATAGTGGGTAATTTTCTCAGCATCTAAGGCTTTCTGAACAACAATTTGCCCAATACTATTAACTGAAAAAACAGCTCCAATGTTTCCTGATACAATTTGGAAAAACAAACTAACAAATGGATTTGGGTCAACAACAAAAAGTTTTTTTATGACAGCACCTATTCGAACATCCTCTCTTACAACAACGCTGTAATAACTGGGATCGAAGTATGGACTAAAAATTACACTAGGTGAAATGTTAATTGTAAAAGTAAGAGTTGCTAGGAAAGAAGGGTTTGATTGATCTTTTATAGTTATGAATAATATATATTTATCAACAGGCTCAAGCTCTCTAACAAGTTTAATCACACCTGTGGCACTCAGATTAAATGGGTTTATAAGTCCACCAAATACGCTAAATAGTTCAAATAAAGGATTTTGACCATAACTAAAGTTTTGAATTTTCAGAGTGTATATACTTGAACCAATAGAGGTACTCTGATTAATAGTAATAAAACCTGGTGGTAATGACATTAGAGAATTGGTGTATTCATCTGTAACAAAAACAGTAAAATTGATATCTGGAGCATAAAGCTTTGGAATTCCCATATCTGACAAACTCACCACAAGATTGTACACCTTTTTTGATTCGTTCAGTTTTTGATTAAGCTTAATAACACCAGTGTTCTTGTCCAGCGTACTAATGGAAAATATATCAGACTGTGATAACCCAAAATCTACATTTCCGTTTGTTGTAGAATCAGCATCATAGGCATTAAAAACAGCAACAATATCACCAACAAGTGTATATCCACTAATTGTAACATTAAGTTCTGGTTGAATAAATATCGGAGCATTGTCATTTACATCCAAAACAGTAACAAGAACATTAATGACAGAGGTCAAATTTGGATTAAAAGTAAAATAACTCTCTACATAGATATTTAGTTCTGTTTTTGTTTCATAATCTGAGTTAATAATAACTAATAAACCTGTAGTGTTGTCAATAGTAAATAATGCATAGTCATTAGTGTTTAGTATTCTGTAAGATACAGATTGTAATCCAGTGGCAATGATTTTACCAAGTGCTTTTGTAGTATTTTCTTCAACAATAAACTCATAGTGAGAAACACTAAAGAATGGGTACTGCCATACCATGGGATCTTTGAGTACCTTAACTCTAACAAAAGCATTCAATGCAGATGTTAATTGCTGTGTACCTTGATCTGTTGCTTTTATTTCTAACACATAGTATTGCTGTTTATCAAAATTTAAATAATCATAAGAAGATATTATGCCAGTAGTTGTACCAATTTGGAAACGTGAATCTTCATTACCTGAAACTATGGCATAGTTTACTACTCCATTTGAAAATGTGTCTGAATCTTTAGCAGAAACTGCAAGTATTGAGAAACCAAGAGGGATTGATTCCATGACTTCAATGCTGTAGTTTTGCTTAACAAATACTGGTCTTTCGTTTATATCAGTGATTAAAACAGTGACAAGCTTTACAGAACTCAATCCAGGATTTCCTCCGTCAATTGCTTGAACATACATATCATATATTGATTTAGTTTCTCTATCTAATGGTCCACTAACTGAAAGAACTCCAAAGCTACTTATTGAGAAGGGAATGCTACCAGAAGAAGACAAAATGGAATAAAATATGCTGCCATAGTTTTCTGCCTCAGGTCTTTCAAGAATAGCGAATGAAGGTAAATTAACATCATTATCTACAGCAACAACACTTCCAACAACAGTGGATAATGGTGCACCTTCACTGACAATATAATATAGCGGTGATGCAGAAAAAGTTGGTTTAAACATATTGTCTGGATATATCTTGACAACCAATGTTGCAGGCAGATTTGACACTTTTCCAAATGAATCAAATGCAAATACTTTCAAAGTATAAACTTTTATGTCTTTAAATTGTATTTCACGCAACAATATTACATCTCCTGAATTCAAGTCAATTCCAAATAAATCTTTATCCATTTGGTTAGGTTGAAAACTATAAGTTATTGAGCTGTTAGCATTCTCATCAGCATCATATGCATACACTGTAGAAATAATAGTACCAACTTTAGATTGTCGGGCAACAGATACTGTAAATGAGAGTCTTTCAAATACTGGACTATTATCATTTGTATTATTTACAGACAAACGAAATACTACTGACGTGAAAACTTCAGGATGAATAACTGTAAATGCTCTCACTATAAAGATGTATGTGGGTGCACTTTCATAATCAAAAGCTCTCTGAATACTGATGAGACCTGCGTCATCAATAGATAATTTGTTTTTTCCTAATAAAGATGTTTCCATGATTGCATAATGCACTGTTAAGTTGATAGAGGGATCAATAGATGCATTAACTTGAAAAATATTGCCTAAAAAATTTTCATTTACACTGACTTCATAAACATTTCTATCGAACTGTGGCATGAAAATGTTTAAACCAATAACTGCAATATTGAGTGTTACAATTGATGATAAAGCCGGACTTCCCTGATCTTCAACTTTTATAATAAGCTGGTAAAATGTTATATTAGTATTCATCATACTTGACTGTGTTTTAACATCGCCATTTGACAATAATGAAAACACAGAACCAATATTTCCACTAATAATAGAGTAGCTTATTTTGCTATTAACACCTAAATCTTCATCGGTTGCTTGAAGGGATATCAACAAGGTACCAGTTGGAATTAAATTTGATATTTGTAAATCATAAACAGAATGAGCAAGCTTGGGAGTATTATCATTAACATCATAAACAAAAACTACAATTTCAGTATACCCAGAAAGGCTAGGCACACCATTGTCCCTTGCCACCATAGTAAGGTGATACTTATCTTGTATCTCGCGGTCAAGTTTTGCAGATGAAATAATGCAGCCAGATTTATTTACAGAAAAAACATTGTTATAATCAGAACCAGCAGACAAAAGATTGTATGTTATTTGGTTATTCAACGTAGTGGCATCATAATCTGAAGCTACAATACACCCTATTAAAACATTGGACTTTTGCTCTGGCACAACAAATGTTTGAAATGATTTTTGAAATATTGGTGCATTATCATTTGAATCCAACACAAGGACTTGTAGTTGTGCAGTACCAACATGTTGTTTATCTGTGGCATATAATGTAATATTATATGATTTTCTACCTTCAAAGTCCAAAGGCTTTGAAAGCATTACTACACCAGTATTTGGGTCAATATAAAAAGGGTTCAAACCAGAAACATTTAAACTGTATGTCATTAATCCATTCACACCAACATCTTTATCAGTAGCATGTACCTGAAGTATTGTTGTACCAACAAGATAGTTTTCTGCAACCACTTGAACATATAATGGTTGGTCAAAAACTGGTCCATTGTCGTTTGCATTTAACACATTTACCACAACAGATGAGTAAGCCACAAAAGATCGATTAGAATCTTGAGCACTGGCAACAACATGAAAAATATAGATCTCTGTTTGCTCGTAATCTAAAGCAGTTTTTAAACTTAATTCACCGGTTTTTGAATCAATAATAAAAGGTAAATCGGTCTCAAAAATCGTATAGGATATTGGAAGCGGATTATTTTGGTTGAAAGTGGCCAAAACTGTGCCAAAGATCTCATAAGGCTTTTTTAACTCTGAAACTTGATATGTGTAGAAAAAGGATTGAAACTGAAGATCATTCATTATTTGTCCAACAGGAATAACGTAGACAAAAACTGAAGCATTTGTTGCAAAAAGCCCATCACTGATAATCAAGTTAATGGTATATTGAGATTGAGCTATCAAAAACAAATCCTTTTTAACATATAAATATGCCAGCAATTGATTGTCAAAATCTAAGTGAAATGCATCAAACTGACTTGAAATTGAAATAGATAAGTTATTTTTATTAACTGAATCAGCATCAAAAGCTCTTAAAAAAGCAAAAGGTTGGGATGTAAGAGTAGCTTCACTTATTGTGACAGTTTGTGTAGCTGGTGTCAGGTATGGTTTGTTATCATTTACATCCATGACAATAATCCGCACAAGCTGGTATCCACTATAAAAATCATTTGCTGCAGATACTGTTAGAACATACTCCTTCTGCATCTCATAATCTAATGTTCCAATCAGATATATATAACCAGAAACAGAGTCTATTGAAAACTTAGAACCAGCATCTGTGTACTCTAAAGAATATGTAACGGTGTTTGTGTTTACAACAAGTGATCGCCCAATGATTTGAGGAACAATGTTTTCATATAATGAAATATACTGCACAAAGGTTGCAAAATGAGGTTGATTGGTAGATGTGACATTTATATATACTTTTACACTAGCCATATTTGGGCCTCCATCACTAGCATTTACTAAAAGTTCATAATAACTGTTAAGATTTGCATTTAATGTAGATGCCACAAAAAGGCTGCCACTCTGAACATCAATACCAAAGCTATTGCTTCCACCCCTAACTAATGTATAATTTATATTGCCATTGTCGTAGTCATGAGCAGTAACTTGAAGAAAAACAGTTCCAGTAGGTGTTTGATCTGATATTGCAATCGAATAAAAAAGCTGTGAGAAGAAAGGGATATTGTCATTAACATTAATAATGTTTATAGAGACAGCTTTTACTGCAATTCTAGGTGGAGATCCGCCATCACTAGCCTGTACAAAAAAATTGTACGATTTACTTTTTTCATAATCAAGAGTTGAATTTTGTTTTATAATACCTGTTGGTAATATAGTAAATGGTAGCATTGGTGTGGTACTGAATAATGAATAAAAAACTTGTCCAAAAATACCAGCATCAAGATCTGTAGCAGTAGCATTGGCAACATTACTATAAATACTATTATCTTCTCGCAATGAAATAATAATATCTTCAGGAGAATAAAAAACTGGATTATGATCATTTAAATTACCAATAAGTAGTGTGAACAACTGTTTCGAAGTTTGTTGTGGAATACCTTGGTCACTTACTGAAATATTAAAAACAATTTTATTGCTATTTTCATAATCTAATTTCTTAACTAAAACAACATCTCCAGAGTATGGGTTCACTTGAATCTGTGGCACATTGGTTTCTAAGGAAAAGATCAACATACTGTTATTTCCACTATCTTGATCTGTAGCAAAAACAGTAAACAACAATGAACCTAACTCAGTGTTTTCAAAAGCATTGTATACTGATGGACCTTTAAATAATGGCTTGTTATCATTTACATCAACTACTACAACATTCACAATTGTTGAAGCACTATATCCATTTTCATTTGTTGCAGAGATAGTAAAGATAAACTGTTTAGTAGACTCATAGTCTAGACTCTTAAGTACTGTAATGGCACCAGTTTTAGCATCAACATAAAAGATATCTGAAAGATACAATTCAAGTAAACTAAATTTAACAGGACTAACAGAATCTGTATAAACACTTCCGATTGTTTTAGGTGCGCTGTCTTCTTCTTTTACATTAAAGATATAAATAGATTGGCTAAACGTAACTAAACCATTGGAAACCGAACTAACGATAATATTATACAAAATATCATTTTCAGCTTTGT
Organism: Hydra vulgaris; assembly: GCF_038396675.1. Lineage (NCBI taxonomy): Eukaryota > Metazoa > Cnidaria > Hydrozoa > Anthoathecata > Hydridae > Hydra > Hydra vulgaris. The sequence goes on along the minus strand of NC_088921.1, from coordinate 24,204,758 downwards.
TCTTTAATTTTCCTGTCACATCAACATCTGAAACTGATACATTAAATGTATAACTGTTTGGCACTAACATCTCCGAAATATAAAGTATTCCAACATAGCCATTATTTGCAATTTTGAAAGGAACATTATCTGGTGTTATGCTGTACACAAAATCTAAAGAATCATTGTCTGCAACTGTAACAAAAGATACAGCTTGTCCTACAGTATACAATGTATTAAGATTTAACACACGAATTAAAGGTTGTCCAAATACAGGTTTTTCATCATCTGAATTTAATACAGTTACAATGATACTCTGAAAAGAGAAGGATTGATCTGAAACCCTTACTGCTTTAATAAAAAATGCAAATTCAGTTTGAAACACAGATCCTAGTGATTGATTTAAATAAACAGATCCACTTGAATCAATCAAAAATGGAAAATTATTATTGTCACTTCCTTGAACAATACTAAACGAAATGTTAATATTTGATGGGGCTACTTGAGTAGTAAATAGAACAACATTTACTGATTGGTTTTTGAGCAACTCAATGAACTTATATGATTCAACAAATCTTATTTGACTGTTTTTACCTTCAATAACATTGATTTTAATAATGGCTGCTGATGTTTTGCTTGGATACCCAATTTGATAGTCTGTTGCTGTAACTACAATTTCAAAATACCTCTGTGAAATATCATTATAGTCTAAAGCTCCAATTAATGATACTAAACCAGTTTTTTCATCAATTGAAAACTTATTATTGCTTCCAGAAGCCAAAGCATATGAGATATATAAATTTCCAATATCATTATCGGTGGCATGTACAAGGAGTATTATTGCTGGAACCAGAGTATTTGAAAATACAGTTGCTGTGTAACTTAAAGAGTCAAATATAGGGAAATTATCATTAATGTCTATAACACTAACCAGTACAGATATAACATCTGTCCTAGGTGGCGATCCTCCATCAGCAGCCATTATCAAAACCTCATAACTCTTAACACTCTCATAGTCAAGTACTGCAGTTGTAAAAACAGAACCAGTTATAGGATTGACGAAAAATGGCATAGAACTTAATGCATTTACAATACTGTATTGAACTGTACCAAAAACACCAGAGTCTTGGTCTGTAGCTAATACTGTCACTACAGGCTGAATAGCAACAGAGTTTTCTATTATACTTGAGTTATAATACTTTTTTCCAGTAAATTTTGGTACAAATATTGGATTGTATTTATTTACATTTACCACATCAATGGTTACCATTTGAGTTGCAAATAACATTGTTTGGTCTTGAGCTCTTATTTGACATGTGTGAGTTATGGCTTTTGCAAAGTTTAAACCACTTTTGTAAACTACCTCACCTGTTGATGAATTAATACTCAGCATCAAATCTCCTGTGCATTGATCTATCGAATACACAACATCAGAGCTATCATCTATAGCAACTACTTTAAATATAACAGTTTCAGTAGGAAAATCCTCAGTGAGAGTGTATTTATTATATGAAAAAAATATGGGATTCTTATTTTGAGGCAAAATACTAACATAAACCCAGGTTACTGCTGTTAAACCTAGTGCACTTATATTAGCTTGTACTGAAAATAGGTAAGGTGTTTTACTATTGTATGGAATTTTAGAAAAAATGGAACCATTATTTAGGACATTAAAAATATATTCTGCACTGCCTGCTGGAACAATTGAATATTCAATGTTAGAGGTAACTCCTGTGTTACTAGATAATAAAGATGTAACCAAGTCAGAAATAAATACTGAAACGTACCCAACATTATATCCAGTTTCAAAATATTCTGGAATAAAAAAATTATACAGGGTTTTTGTAAACTGAAACACATGAACTTGTCCAGAATTGACAAAAACTTTAATAAAATTAGTTTGTGCAGCTGTGTGGCCAGCAGGATCTTGTACCTGTACTTCAAGCAAATAATTTGGTTCTCCAATCAATATACGATTTAATATTACTAATCCAACATCATTGACACTAATTATAGAGAATGTTTTGCCATAGTCGTTGATTAAAGAAAATTTCAACTTTCCCTTATTTACTGAGTCAGTATCATTAGCTTTTACAAATGCAATTATTCCTATGTTTACTAAACTTGGTATGGTTACCGTTTGCTGCTGGGGCTCTGCAAAAACAGGAATATTATCATCAACATCTTGTACAATTACCAAAACATTTTGTGTTCCAAAAATATTACTTCCAATCACCTGAGCTTTAATGGAAAATGAGATAAATTGAGTTTGCTCATAATCTAAGAAGGAGTTTAAAGAGATTTTTCCTTGCATATCTACCGAGAATTTAGATACACCCAATCTTGCCTGTGAACCATCTATGACAATAGAATAGTTAACTAATCCACCAGGTACTATGGCTAAAGTGTTAGCAACCACCCCAAGTGGTTGATCTTCTCTGACATATATCTCTAAATATGGCTGATAAAACATTGGCTGCGCAACTTCTACATTAATCTTTATAGCATTAACAATAATTTTGACATCTTGAGATGACCTTGGACTCACAGGATCTGAGTCTTGAGATCCAACAAGGATTTCATACCTGTCTATTAAATTTGAGGTGATGGTTACCTGACCTAAAGTAAATATATCGCCAGTTCGCTGATCAATTGTAAACATGTCATTCCTTCCAGATTTAAAGAAATAGTTTACTTGACCATATATTCCAGAATCTAAATCAATGGCTGAGACTTTCCCAATCGATAAACCAGCAGGAGTACCTTGAAGAATGGTTATATTATAATTTGTTTGAGTGAAAACAGGATTGTGGTTATTCAAATCTATTATGTTTACTACAACAGGTATTGTATCTGAGAGTTGAGGATAACCATTATCTGAAGCAACAACAAGTAAATAGTATTGGGATGAAACTAAGTAATCAAATAAACCAATTGTGTAAAGCCTGCCAGTGTTTTGATCAATTGCAAAGTTGTTGTTAAAAACATTTACAAGACTGTAATTAATTTTTGAGCCAAAATCATTATCAGTAGCTGATAGAAAAGCTATTGTATAATTCAAAGGTGTATCTTCTCCAATGAAATACTGAAGCTGAGTTTGAGGGCGTACATTAAATCGAGGAGAGTTATCATTTACATCAAGGATGTGAATGTTAAACTTTACATTCAAAATATTTTGTGGAGAATTTCTATCATATATATTTACAGACATAATGTATTCTGTAGCTTTTTCATAATCAAAAATATCAAGCAAAGTAACTCGTCCAGACACTTGATCAACGTTGATTAAACCAATTGTTGAAATTGGTGATCGTATTGCACCAATATAATCAAATGAATATACTAATTCAGAATTTGAATCTAGATCTTCCGCTTTTATTATAAAAAGTGTTGAGCCAATAGGAACATTTTCATAAAAACTAAAGCTAACATCCCCATTATATGTAGGAACATGATCATTGGTATCATCAACAATTACATTGACAAAACAGGTACCAACTAAAGTCTTTTGACCATTAATTATATTTGCAGCTTCAACCATAAAAGTATATTTAGATACCATTTCTCGATCTAGTTCCTTTTTCAAATAAATGTTTCCTAAAGTGTCAATTCCAAATACTTGGCTGGCATCATTGTTAACAATTTTATATGAAATAGCCTTATTTGTTGGTGTGACATCTTTGTCTGTAGCAGTAACTGTGCCAACAAAAGAATTCTGGTAAGGTCCCTCAAGTTTATTAAATATATACTCAGACTGAGCAAAAGTTGGAGGTTCATCATTTATATCAACAACTTGAATATTTACAATCTTAGAAATCACGCTAGATCTACCTTCAGAATCACTTACTGACAAAACAAGTTGATAAAGCATTTTCTCTTCTGCATTCAAATCTTTTTCAAGAAATATCTCACCCATATCTTTAACACTTATAATCATAAACCCAGCAACAGGGGGGTTAATTGAGAAAACTAATTTTCCACGACTTCTTGCATCAGCATCCGATGCATTAACTAGTGTTAAGCATGATCCAATCTGAGAATGCTCATTAACACTAACAGTAATAGGTTGGTTAGGTAAATCAAAGATAGGATTGTTATTATTTTCATCAATAATCTTAAGATTCACAGTTTGAACACCGTAGATTACACCGTTAAACACAGCACGTCTTATAAAAATATACTCATTTTTAATCTCATAAGTTAATGGTTGAATTAACATAACCTCCCCAGTTAAATAATTTATTTTTAACACAGAGCTGTCAGAACTGTCAGAGAAAACAATTTCATAAAATAACTGATTATTATTCACATTCCATACCTGCATGCTTTGTGCGGTCAAAACAACAGAATTTATGGCTGTGTTTTCACTAACACTAATTCTTAAAAGTGTGCTTGGATAACTGCCTAATTCTTCATTGAGATAAATGAAAACATTTACATATGTGTAGAGAGGCTGAGTAACTGAACATCCTCTCACAATGACTAGTAGCTGGTAAACATTTTGTTTGGAATAACTTAAACTATTTTTAACATATATATCACCTTCCTTGGGATCAATTCTAAATGACTCAGTTGGATCAGTTCCAGGTGAAAATGAAAACATAATGGAACCATTAGCACATTTATTTGGATCTTTTGCATCAATATGCAGTACTAATTGATTAACAAGAGTATTTTCAGATACAGTCAAGTTATAAGATGGATAGGGCACAATTGGAGGATAATCATTTTCATCTAATATTGTAACTTCAACATAAGTAATTGCACTTCTAGTAGGATTTCCGGTGTTTGTTGCTTTGACTAAAAATCTGTAAAGTTCTCTAACTTCTCTATCAAATGTTCCTTGATAAGAAATACCTCCATTTGAGTCTAACAAATAAAATTGAAACATAGACCCCAAATTGTCTAAATCAATCAGCTCATATGTTACAATATTAAATGGAGGTAAATCGCCATCAATGGCAGTAACAATTAAAAATGGTTTATTCATGGAAAGTTTATTTTCAGTTATGAAAGCTTCATAAAAATTTTTAGGGAACACTGGACCGATATCATTTTCATTAATAACATTAACTGTAATCAACTGAGGTGTGTTATGAATATTGTCAGTTGCCACAACTGTAAATGTATATGATTGGTTCTGTTCATAGTCAAGTTCAGTTGCTAAAATCACATAACCTTGAGGAGTGATTTTAAAAGTAGAATCCATTTGAGAGTAAAATGTTATTTTTGTGTTGGCATCAGCATCTATCGCTGATAATATAAAAACAACAGTTCCAATTACAGTTTTTTCTGAAACACTGAAATTTGTGGCAGAAGTAAAGACTGGTGCATTATCATTTTGATCGCCAACATTAATAATAACTATTGCACAAGTTTTTCTTACTGTTGGAGTGAAGCTATCTGTAGCAATAACATTTAAATAATACCTTGGCGTTGTCTCAAAATCTATTACTCCATTTGTTGAAATAACTCCACTAATGGGATCAATGATAATGTTAGGATTTGCTAAAGGATCACTGAATGAATATCTAATAGTTTTGTATATATCAGATTTATCATTGTCTACAGCAACAACACTGGCAATAATTGTTTTATCAGGAGAGTTTTCAAAAACAGTAAAATTATAAAACTGTTTTGAAAAAACTGGACTATTATCATTCTGGTCAACAACTAAAAAGCTTATCTCTTTATAACTTGAATGTCCGGCAGCATCTGTAACTGTAACATTAAATCTATTGCTGTTAAGATTAGGATCCTCTGCATCAAAATCTCCAATTGTTAAAATTGTAGCTTCTGCTTGCTGATATGATTTAATTATTTTCACTGGAAAATTATTAGGGCTTATAAAAAATGTCAAACCACTTTCTGATATAGTTGAAGTGTCCATATCTTTAACATGAATTACTGCAATTATTAGTCCAGGTCCAGCATTTTCAGAAATATTACCTAAGGTTACAGTGTCTATAATAGGCCATATATCATTTAGATCATTGACTTTCACAGTAACCGTACAAAAAGCATCATATTTCTGATTCATCATGTCATGAGCCTTTACATTAAACGTATATGAGGATTGTGACTCGAAATCTGGGGACGCAATCAAGTTAATATAACCAGATGTTTTATCAATTCTAAAAGTATTAAGACTGTCTATCCCGCCACTTATGGAATACTCTATAGAACTCGAACCAAAAGCTACAACACTCCCAACAGAACTTCCAGATGGCATGTTTTCATCAATAGAAAAGGGGTAATTTAATAGAGTAAATTGCAAATGATTGACATCAGTTAAAATTTTAATGGTTATTGTTACTGGCTCAGATTGGAGATAAAATGAAGTTGGGGAATCTCTTGCTATAACAGTTAAATTATATTCCATCTGTGAATTCAAATCAAAAAGAGATTTTGTATTAATAATTCCGCTATACATGTCTAATTTGAAAAAGGTCCATGCAGCATTTGAAGGATCAGCTGATAGGAATACAATATTTGAAGAAGAATCTAAATCAATAGCTGTGAAAGCAAAAATAAATGCATTTAATGAGATTGAAATGGGCAAATATATTGTAGTTGAACTTGAAGTAATAACTGGTCTGTTGTCATTTACATCAATAATTGCTATAGTAAGCAATGCACATGCTTGACTACTTTGAGTCATTGAAAGTGCAGTATCAGTTGCAACCACCAAAAATTCATATCTAAAAATATTTTATATAGTCATGTTTGTAAATGTTTGTGTATTTACACTACAGTTTATAATTATTCAAATGAAATTAATTTTTTTTAAATGCTATTTTTTATTTAACTACTTCTTATGTTTATTTTTGCATTATTTTTATTAATATATTTTTGACAATTTTTATTATAATACTTTTAACAATTTAAAAAAAATAAAAGGTTTTTGATTAAAATGCTAGAGATAAAAATCATTAAAATGATAAAAATGCTAAAGTGGACTACATAACAACATAAAAAATGGACCATCAATGACTGTAAACATAAAAAAGGACCATCAATGACTGTAAACATAAAAAATGGACCATCAATGACTGTAAACAAAAAAAATTGTTGAATGTACAATAAAATAGTGTTTAATATTGACTATAAAACATGGCGGATGTAGTGTTAAAGTGTGGGGCTGTTTTGGTTGGAATGCACCAGGTGACATTGTAAAAATATAGGGAATAATGACAAAATTAGTTTACTAAAATATACTATATTATATTTTTGTAAACCTAATAAATAGGAAGATAACATATAATTATAATAAATTTTCTTCCAATAGTAATTAAAACTTTGATATCTTATATCGAAAAAAACTTCCATTCGAATAATTATAGGCAGTAGTGTATTTATATCTAAAAAATATACATGTTTACATATTATATATATATATATATATATATATATATATATATATATAAATAATATATATATATTTACATACATATATATATATATATATATATATATATATATGTATGTAAATGTATATATACAACATGTATTACATGTTTTACTATATATATATATATATATATATATATATATATATATATATATATATATATATATATATATATATATATATATATATATATATATATGTATGTATGTATGTATGTATGTAAATGTATATATGTAACATGTATTACATGTTTTCCTATAACTATTCAATATATGTTATATAAATAACATGTATTACATGTTTTACTGTATTTATAAAGATATATAAATATATACATATATATATATATATATATATATATATATATATATATATATATACATATATATATATATATATATATATATATATATATATATATATATATATATATATATATATATATATATATATATATATATATATATATATATATATATATATATATATATATATGTATGTATGTAAATGTATATATATAACATGTATTACATGTTTTACTATAACTGTTTAATATATGTTATATAAATAGATATTATATAAAGACCTTTGAACATTTAAAGGGTGTTTTTAATATTTTTTCATAAAAAATTTTGATTTTAAAATCAAAAAAGTTGTTACAAGTTATTGAAGATATTTTTTTTCCTTGTTTTTTATAAAACAAATTTTTAAAACTTTTAAATAATTTTGGTTTTTTTTAATTACCAGGTTGATCTACTTTTGAAGAACTTTTTTTACTATATATTAAGGACACTTTAAATGTTCAAGAGTTTGATTTTGCACAACTACAAAAAGTATGATGATAAAACTATTAACACAAAGGAAACCAATATAATATTTACATAAAATATTTTAACTAAATAAAATGACCATTCGTTTTTATTTGTTTCTTATTGCTGAGAAATTGTTCTGAAAAGAAAAAAAAAAAGAATTACTGTGAGATTTAGGTTTACCACAATGATATTGTACAATATACTTAACAACTGCGACTGCAACACCAACTGCAATATATTTAACAACTACAACTGCAACAACAACTGCAATATATTTAACAGATTGTTGTGATTGAACTTATTATTAATTTTTTTACTTATAAAATTTTAAACTTACAGTTATGGCTAAAAAGATTCAACCACTCATAATTTTATAGATAATTACTTAAAAATGGGTGGGCGGGCAATTGAGTAGTTATCACACAATAGTAAAACATTTTATATGTTTTTTATACACTAGAATCAGATGTAATTCAATATGATCTTAGAGTATTCTAAACAAGCGGAACATTTAATGGAAGATGGCAAGTTTGAACGAATGATTGCATTTGATGATTCTTAAGACTAAGTCCGACAAGTTTATAATATCTTTTCATTGTGTCAACAGATGGCATCAATCCGAGAAAATTGTACGGAAGACTAAAATATAGCACTTCAAAAACTGACAACATGATGCCCCATTTGGCTGTGAAAGAAATAAAGATTTCAAGCTCACAAATTCTTACTTAATTTAAGTCTCCTATTGCGAATGTTACTCCCTGCATAGTTCAAAGACACCTTGCCAAAGATTTTAATCTTCAGCTGTACAGCATCAAAGCCACACTTTTCTCAAAAAACATTTGTAATCATGGGGCAAGAACCCAAAAACTTTTAGTAAAATTGAAAGCAGAAGTTTCAAAATAGAATCCAATCTCACAAGCAGATCTGAGAAACATTTTACAAAAAAACATGTTATCATAAAATAAAGCCCGAAGTCTCAATTAAAGGAATAAAAGTTTTAAAAGATCAAAAAAAAAACAAAGTTTAAAAGTGTGTTATATGTATTTTATATGTATGTTATGTGTGACTTTTGTGTTGTTTTTTGAATTAAAACTTTTTCTATTAATAAATGCACAATACAGTATAAAAACGTATTTTTGCAATTTGGAGGTCAGATTTTTTGGCCATAACTGTATATTTTTACTTATTTTATATAAATATATTTTATTATTTTTATATATACTTATTTTAAAAGTTAGATTTTAATTCAATAAATGTAAATTATATATATATATTTTTTATCATTTACTATTTACTTTCTATATTATATTTACTTACAAATTTCGTTAATGGATTTATCTTGGTAAATTATCCCCTCCTCCTTTTAACCCTATCTTTCTAAGATCCTCTTAAGTTAAATCTTGAACAAAAAAGTTTTCTGATTAAAATTATATTTACTTACAAATTTATTCAATTTGAAATTTAAAAAACTTTTTGAAAGAAAAGTCAAAAAATTAAAAATTTATTCTGGTAATTTTGAAAAAATTAAAAACCAAAACTATTCAAAAAAAATTATTTTTTTTTAGGGAAAAAGTTTAGATTTTCAGATAAAGGAACTTTTTACAACTGATTTTTTAGTTTATTTTTTAGTTATTATTAGTTTTATTTTAGTATAGGTAAAATGTGATCATGGTTATTTTTAAACACTATAAAATTATTTTAGAACTTTTTTATTCCTTATAAAGATCTTATAGTTAATTTGAAATATTTAGAGAGAATATTTAATTAAAAAAGAATAACTCAATCAAAAAATTAATTACATGCCTGTTAGAAATTAATTACATACCTGTTAGAAAACATTTTCTTTTACTTAATAAGTAAATTTTTTTTAAATGTAAATAAATAAAAAATACTAATAAAAATATCTTTTTTTAGTATTTTTGTCACAATAAAATAAACATTTAGTACTGCTAGATCTTATTTAGTATGCTAATATTTATTATATTTTATATGTATGTTTATATATATATATATATATATATATATATATGTATATATATATATATATATATATATATATATATATATATATATATATATATATGTTTATATTATATATTTATTGTATATTTTTATAAGAATTGAAAACAGACAAACCTTTCTCTTTTCTCTCTATCTAAAGGCTGTTTGATTGTTATCTCACCAAAACTATTTATATCAAAAATACCAGAACTTTCTGGGTCAACTATTGAATATAAAACATTATTGTTTAGACTTGAACCGTATGCATCAGTTGCAGTTATAGTGAAAATCTTGGTCCCAATTATTGTATTCTCAAATACATTTACATAGTAGGATGTTTGGTTAAAGCGAGGTGTGTTTCCGATTACATTATCAACATAAACAACCAATGTTGCATTATTAGATTCAAGCATACCACTGTCGCGAGCTTTAGCAACAACAGTGAAAACTTGTTGATTGTTAAACTTTTTTTTAACTGTTAACATCCCGCTAGTTTGGTTTAGTATTAAAAATTCTGAATTGATTTCAATAGCAATGTATTGAAGTGTGTTAAATATTGAAGACTTGTCAGCATCACTAGCAATAAACTGAAATAAAACACTACCAACAGGAACATCTTCTGGAACATATATTATGTAACGGTCTATTGTAAATATTGGAGAATTATCGTTGGTATCATTAACATAAATAGTTACAACTTCAACTCCAATTCTAGATTCAGCAATGGGATTATATTGTGTGTTATCAACAGCTTGATCATTAGCCACAACAGTTAGGTAGTATATATTATTTGATAAATCAACATCAAGGCTTTCTAAAAACATTTGTTAATACCAACGTCAAAAAAATCAACCAATGTAAAATAAACAAACAATGTTAAGCATATAAAACATGTTGCATAAGTTAAACTAAATACTTAAAATATCATAGTTACTTTAAATACCATAAATTCTATATATTGTACTACAAATATTGTTAAATAGCATAAATATATTACAACTAATAAAACATACATACTTTTAAGAATTATATCACCAGTTGAGGAGTTAATGCTAAAATAACCGTCATCGTCACCAGGCATTGAATATATTATTTGACGGTTGGCTAAGGTTTTATCTTTATCTTCAGCATGAACTGTCAATACCACAGAATTTATTGGAAAACTTTCATTGATAGTGATTGAAATAGCTTCATTTGTAAAAGCAGGTGAATTATCATTTACATCCCTTAAAGAAATCACAATACCACAGGAAGTACTTAGTTGAGGTGAGCCAGAATCAAATGCATTTATTTTTAAATTGTAACTTGAAAAAGGTTCATTTTCATAGTCAAATTTCCCTGAAAGTTGCAACTCTCCGTTTGTACTATTAAGATAAAATGTATCAGAATATACGTTAGTGCTGTTGTCAATAAAATAAGATACCATACCATTAATACCTATATCTTTATCCGTAGCACTGAACTTTTTAAAAACAAATCCTATTGGTACTTTCTCTGAAATTGTAAGTCTATATAATGGGGAGGAAAAAATTGGAGGATTGTCATTGATATCATTTACACTAATATAAACTTGAGCGCAACCTTGCAAACTTCCTTTATCAGTGACACAAACAGTAAGCACATATTTATCTAAAACTTCTCGGTCAATGGACCCAACCACAACTATCTGTACATAACCACCATTATTGCTTAAGGAAAACAAATTGCTAAACTGGTTATTTAAAATGAAATAAGACACTTGCTGATTATTCACTGTCAATTTGGCAATAGTGCCTACTATCACTCCATAAGTGGAATCTTCTGTTACTTGAAATTGATATAAATAACTATCAAAACCAGTTGAACTGGAGTTAAAAACATAAACTGTTAACTGATAATTATCAGTTTTAACCATGACATTATTTACATCAAATGCTGTGAAAAAAAGATCATATTTTTGCACTATTGTAGAATTTAGATTTTTTGTTAAAATAACAATTCCTGTTTGAGAGTCAACTTGAAAGGTATCAAGATAATTATTTAACATATACCCTACAATCCCATTTGAATAACTTGCAGCTAATTGAAAAATAGGTGTTCCAACAGCAAGCATTTCATATAATGATATTATACCTGAGGCAAAAGCAAAAACTGGTGTTGGAAATCTGTCCATAACATTTTGAACAGTGATGTCAACAGCTGTGCAATCCTTCTTGTAATCAGCTATAAATAAATTAAAGTAAATTATCATCGACATACATTGATATACATTGACTTTTACAATTGCGGATTTCTGCAATTGTAAATGTATCATAGTCAGCACAATACTAATACATACTACTAAATTATTTCAAACACTTTTTTAGAAAAAGAAAAAAAAAATTATGAAAACTAAAAAAAAAAAAAAAACTCTGTAATAAACGCCCTTTATATGTAGATACTGACCAAACCCTCAGTCAATTTTGTACCTAAGCCCACAGATAGCTGTTTCAATATGAACTTACCATTGATGTTTTATTCACAGTTAAATTTGAATTTATTACACATATATGTAAGTATATATAGCGCTTTTTTCTAGATAAAAAGCCTCAAGAACTGAACTTGGTTGCCCTTATTATGTCAAAAAAAAAAAAGGTTAGAAGTTAAAATATTACATTAAAAAACTATATTAAATGTAAAAATTAAAAAAAAAATTATAATAATGAGGAAAATAATAAACTACCTGCAGAATCTTTAGCACAAACAGCAATTGTAAATGATTTCACCCCTAATCCATAAGTGAATGTTTTTGCTAATGTTATTTTACCAAAACTGTCAATTGCAAAAAAAGAGCTATATTGACTTTGGAGAATATTGAAAACTAAAATAGTAGAATTTACATTTGGTGGAAAAACACTTCCTACAAAATAACCAACACTTTCATTATTATTGAATTGAAAAACATATGGCACAACGCTGAATAGAGGAAAATTGTTATTATTGTCAACAATACTTATAGTTAACATTGCTTCATCATCTGTCACCAATGTATTATTGTCTTGTGCAACAACATAAATTACATAAGTTTTTTGAGTTGCTATATTTAAATTATTGCTGACAAATATAATTCCATTTTTAGCATCTATTCCAAAAAGACTCATAGCTTCTTGACTAGTTTTGGATGCATTGAAAGCAAAAATTACAGTCGAGCCATAACGATTATTAACAAAAAACTGAAAGATCATTTTGTTGACTGAAGTTGAACTTAAAACTTGGATGCTAACATTTCCCCCAACAAACTTGGGCAATGTTTCTGATTCAATTGTGATGGTGACAACAGTACATGTAGTACGTTTTTCATTTAACGGACTCAACTCTTGTGGGTCTACATAATTATCAGTGGCACATACAGTCAGTAAGTACTCTAGTGCTTTATATGAAATTGTTGCCCCTTTTGATACTGTAATAGTTCCTGTTACACTATCCAACTCAAATAAACTTGGTGTATTCATAATAAAATATGTTAAATTAAAAATATCAGGGTCTGTAGCTAAAACAGTGCCAACTGGTGTTCCAGGTGGAGCATCCTCTTTTACACTGAAGTGGTAAACATTAGTAAAAACTGGAGAGTTATCATTTACATTTGACAAGTATATATTCACATTTGTTGAGGCTGACACCTGACCATCAGCACCATCAATTAAAAGTACCACTAAAACAAAAGTTTGAATACCTTCTTCATAATCAATAATTCCTGCTACGATTATATCACCATTTCCAGTCAAACTAAATTTACTTAAAGTAGTATTTGACATTGCTGTGTAATTATAAATAAACTTTGGAGAAACTCCATCAGCATCAAATGCTGTTATCTTCAAAATTGAAGTTCCAATTAAAATCTTTTCTTCTATATTTACAGAGAATACTTTTTGAGTAAAAACTGGTTTATTGTCATTCAAATTATTAACTTCTATATTTACTATAGTACAACCAATTCTTGACTCAGCTGATGAGTTAAGTTGTTTATAATCAATGGCATTATCTGAAGCACACACAGAGAGATTATAGTATGCAGTAGTTTCATAGTCAACTAGGCTCTTAACATAGATGGTCCCTGAACTCAATATTTCAAAAGGAGACTGATTATTTAAAATGAAATAATTTACTTGATTATTTGATGCAGTAACATCATTATCAGTGGCATTAACATTTCCTAATGTGGTGTTAAATGCTGAATTTTCATCAATTTTAAAAAAGTAGACAGAGGATAAAAACTGTGGAGAGTTATCATTCACATCAATCAAATAAATAATGAGATGAGTTTCAGTTCCAAAACTTGTGCCATCATATGGATTCACATATAAATCAAACTGTTTTTTTTCCTCATAATCAATTAGACCAACTGCAGAAACAGTCAGTACGCAAGTATTTTGATCTAAATTAAACCTTCTAGAGTCAGTGTAAGTGTTATTTAGTATGCACTGCAGTGTGTTCACTGAATTACTATCTTTGTCTTTTGGAAAAAATGTAAATATCTTTAGCCCTGTAGGAGATTTTTCTGAAATGTCAATTCTTAGCAATAAATTTTCAAAGTAAGGCAAATTGTCATTCAAGTCATTTATAACAATGGTTACAAAAGTGCACCCTACGCGTTGTTCATTTGCAGGAAAAGTCTGAGTAACATCAAGTGCTTGATCAGTTGCACATATAGTTAAGTAATAAAAAGCAAGACTTTCATAATCAAGTACTCCAACAACTGTTAATGTACCTGTGACTTGATCAACCTTAATAGTGTCTGCATATCTATTGTTCAATTCAAAATAGAGTCGTGGTAATGCTGTCTTATCTAAGTCTGTTGAATTAACATTACCAATAACAGTACCAATCACAGAGTTCTCATTCACTGTAAATAGATAACTTGAGTTGTCAAATATAGGTGAATTATCATTTGTATCTTTAACACCTATAATTAATCTAGAAGAACCACCATATTTAAATGGTGCTTCAGAATCTCTAACGACTACATAAACAAAATAAGGAAGATTCACTTTATCTGGATCATCGTAGTCATACTTTTTTCCATTTAGCGTCAAAAGTCCGGTAGCTGCATTCAAATTAAAAAGCTTCATTACAACAGAAGATGTTAGCGATGTGTTAAACTCAAACGTTGGTTTTGAACCATCAGCATCAACACCAAGAAATTGATATGCAAAATAAGTCACTTGTTTTTCTGATAAAGTCAAAAAATAATTAACTGGTGATATAGTTGGAAGATTGTCATTTAAATTCATGACATTAATTTGGACAAAAGTGCAATTAGCACGAGCATCTGCAAATAAAGTTTGTTTATCTGTTGCACAAACAGGTAAACCATATTGCTTTTGAATTTCAAAATCAATTTTTCCATTAACAGTGATCATTCCTGTGTTAGGATCTATAGTGAAAATGTCATTATAAATACCAGAAAGAATATAATATGTGATATCTGAATTTTTAGAGGTAATGTCATTATCTATAGAACTAACTTTTCCTACTTCAGTACCAATTTCAGCATTTTCGTCTACTGTGAATGAATATTGAGTTTGTAAAAACTTGTTAGTGTTATCGTTAAGATCAAACACAATAATATTTACCCAAATTGATCCTGTCAATTGATCCTGATCAGTTGCTAAGACTTGAAGTACATGAAATTGTGATTTTTCTGCATCAATAGAAGAGTCAGATGGAATACTTTTAGGAGTTATAATCCCTGTATTGCGATTAATAAAAAACTTTGAAGTATCAGCAGGAGATGCACTAGCATTAAAAGAATAAGTTATGACATCATTGTCCAAGTCAGTTGCACGGATTTGACCAACCTGTTGTCCATTAAACATTGGTTCATTAATAATAAAATATATACGATTTTGTGGAAATGTAGGTGCATTGTCATTAACATTTAAAATATTGATGACAACATTTATTCCTTTTTCTGAAATTTTCTCTTGTATCATAAACACATGTTGAGGATTACCAGAATCTGCATCTAAAGGTTTATTGACAACAATACTTATAATGTTTGTATTAACAAAAAGAAAAAATGACCCATCGTCTTCAACAATTTGGAAAACTGGATAATAACTTGAATCATTTTGGAATGTTATTTGTCCCACTGTGAAGTTAATAGTAGCATTTTCATATATATAAAGATCAATACTACTCCTGTTGAAACTGAAACCTAAAAATAAAAATAGTAAATGTAAAAAAGTTAAATAGAGTAAAGGTAAAGTAAAATCATATTAAATCGGATATTAAATTACTATATAATATCAAATTATTATATAGCAATAAACCCCAAAAATTTTCTTTAACATATGATTTTTATAATTACTTAAATTAATTAATGGAAAAAAGTTTTGCCAATCTTAAGCAATCCTTTAAAAATAAAAAGTATTCAAAAGACACCATGCTGTCAAAATATGGAAATGGAAAGATATTAATAATTTTATATTTATTTGGTTCATCATTAAAACAGCACCTGCATATTGCAGTGACAGGCCTTGTTAAGAAACGTTACGCAGCTCATTTTGCTTGCGAAAAGGCGATTTGCCTACGCGTTCAGCACTTTTGCGCTACGCAAAAACTTTTTTATATTTAAATTATCTTTTGATTGTCGTGACGTTTATTAAGAAGAAATAAAGTCGTAAGTATTTTAACCGCAAATGTAAACTAATAGATTTTTTGTTAAAGAAACAGCTTGTTTCATAATTTTTTTTGTTGTTGTTAAAAATTAGTTGGAAAAAATTAAGTGTTTTAAGTTTTTTCTTAAGGAATTAAATATATAAATTCCTTTTAAATATAAAATTTATTTTTAGTCATAATAGTTTAAAAAATGCACGATTTATTTTGATGTAAATATTTTATTAATAAGATATTTTGTTTATTGCTAATTCAATAACGTAAAGTTTTAATGACGTTCGTTTAATTTATGAAAATAAATTATGATCACGAATATGTTATCGGTAACTGATAAACAACAACAAACTCTTTCTTGTTTAAAAACATTATTAAAATGAGTTCACAAATTAAATAAGAAAAAATTTATTAACAGTTAATAAAATAACCAAAAACCAAATGTAAAATCATAAGAAAATAAACAAACATTTTACGTTTCATTAAAAAATTATTTTTTTCAAAATAAAATTTAGTTCATATTTGAAAAAAATAATAAAAATGATTTTTTTAATAAGAACTTAGATTTTGTTTGTAACTTTTGTTATATTGAGAAAAAAAAAACTGTTTGTATGATTTTTAACGCGTTAATAAAATAACTTTTATGCGTTAATAAAATAACTTTTATGCGGTACTTGAAAAGACGCTAGTGACGCAATATAACTTCTAACGATGCAAAATATATTTGCTGAGTTGAGTAACTTAGAAATGCGTTACGCGTTTTCGCTACGCAGCGAAATCTCGTAACAAGGCCTGCAGTGTGCTGCATTAAAGCCACATCTTTATAAAGAAAATATTCATGATTTATTTCAAATTTTGCATAGAACACAAAGATTGAACTTGGCATATTCAAACAAAGCACATGTTAAACAGTTAATATTTGCTGGCAACCAAACTTGTCCTTTAAATCCTCAATAAGTTTCACCTTCTGTAAAGCTATGACCAGCAAATATGATTTGGGATGCAATCACCGAGAGCAGTCATGATGATTTATACTTTTGATTATAACGTAAATAATTTGGAAATAAAATGCATCTAAACCCATGGCTATATAACTCACACAATTAAAACCCTATCAAAAACTGTTGGATAAAAATTAAAGCAGAGTTTTCTAAACAGAATCCAACTTTACTAATAGATCTAACAAAAGCCATAATGAAAGTGTGGTGCCATTAAAAAAAAACTGAATATTGTAAGCCTCTTATTGCCTCAATACCACAAAAAACAGAGGCTGATTTAAAAGTTTGAGAAGTCCATACAAAGTACTAAAACATGTTTTATACTGTGACTTATTTATTCTTTTATGTTAAAAATGTTGTTTTTTGAATAAAAACATTTTCTTGTAAATAAATGGTATAAAGTACTAAAACGGTTTTTTGCTATAAATATTTGAAGATCCAGTTTATTTGGTAACTATATATACAAATATATATATATATATATATATATATATATAAATATATATATATATAAATATATATATATATATAAATATATATATATATATATATATAAATATATATATATATATATAAATATATATATATATAAATATATATATATATATATATATATATATATATATATATATATATATATATATATATATATATATATATATATATATATATATATATTACACACTACATTTGTATATTTTATTTATATATAATGTAGCAGATGCTAACTTTACAATAAAATTTGAACTTCATAAATTTGGTTTTATAAATGTGAGTTGCATTGAATTTATAAGCTTCTCTGTCAAATTTCTTTTACTGGAAACACTAGTCTACAACTTCATTGACTCCATCATTTTAAAAGATTTATGATAATTGATGGCACAACCATGTCCTACTGTCCAGGAGTTAGATTTTGTTTGATTTTTTTGCATTTTTCACAATTCTCATTCTTTGTAACATTTTGAATGGACTTCTACATCAATGCTATATATATTACCAATTTAATAATGTGTGTCTACGTGTTTGCCAAAAACCATCAATGCAAAAATGTTTTTTTGATTGTTTATTGGTATCTTTACTAGTTAGAAGCTTAGTAACAGCTTGCTCTATACCTTATTTTTCAATTCTTTTGACAATTTATATAAGATGAGAAAAATTTTGAGTGAATGAGAAAAATCCATTTGGTAACTTACTTTATTTTCAATCAAAAGAAAATATTAACAACAATGATTCGTTTTAGAAATCGAAATTTTTATTTTAAAAAAATCATCAAAACAAAATAATTATCAATTTGTTCATCATGATTACTTTTAATACTATTGGCAGTAACTAGTTTTTTAGCACTGAAACTAGAAGAAGGCAACTGATAAAGATGAAAAAGACAGGTATATGAGTAGATATAGAGAAGAAAAAGTAGATAAGCGAGGAAAACCGAAGAGTAGAATAAATTTTATCTTAATATTATCCGTTCTACTTTTATTAATATTTTTGGTTAATTTTATATACTTGACGTTTTTGGGACAATAAAAGCGAATATGCAAAAAAAGAGCAAAATATTTTTTTCTATTTTTTAAATAAATTTAACGTTTCGTAATTTATGGTCGATCCCTTTCACGGAACTTTTTTTTTTTTTTGAGGGTGTTAAGAAGCTTCGAGAAGTCCTTACGGTCTTATCACAGAGCACCGCGGAAAAGCATTTTACTAAGAAGTTCACGCCTCCTTCTTTACAAATGCCGCTTAATGGGCTAAAGCCAGCGTGGAATCTTTTCTGAGCCAGAACTCTTTCCAATTCGCCACGGCTACTTGAATTTGATTCTTTTAGGGATCGTCCATTAAATACGCAATGCAAAACTTATTTTAAAAATATAAGAGATCATTTTGCTCTTTTGCGCGGCGGTTTTCGCAGGACTGGAAAAGTTCTTGGTTCAATTAAAGACTGTTCAATTAAAGACTCTGGAAAAGTTACTTGGTTCAATTAAAGACTCTGCGAGGGAAAACCTTTAATCCTTTGACTTTAGTCTATAAGTTTAATTTTGCTTACGTAATTTATGGACAATCCGTTATTTGATGTCTCCGTGAGAGTCTTTGATAGCGCAGATTTTTGTGAGTTAGTTGAAATATTTATTTTATTTCAATAGTCGCAGTCTTAGAACAAAGACAAATGACGATTGTACAGAGAAGATGGTCTAGCAGTGTTTAATGTGGCTCATAAAAAAAAAAGAAGAAAAAAAATTAATAGAAGAATAGCAACGGTTTATAAATATTTTATTGTATTTTTGATGATATATGAAACTCAAGTTTCATTAAAAAAAACTGTAAATAAATTATACTAAAAGCAACTTTCAACAAAATCAGAGGTAAAAAAAGCAAATTTGAAAAATTCAAAATGTTTCTTGATTAATTTTGGTTTTAACTCAATAATTTTTTGTTTAGAGCTTCGTTACATTATTATCATTCATTTCTACTAAAAGAATGAAAAAATAATTAAAATATCAAAAACAGGGCACAATATTTAAAAAAAAAAAAAACAGTGTTGTGTTGTAAAATTTTATAAAACTATTCTTAGTTGATCATTTTAATACCTCTGAAAAAAAAAGAGAAAAAATTATGCACAAATATTTAAAAAATCCTAATAGTAGCTACAATTCGATAGCAAAATCGATGCAAATACATCAATACATCGTTAGTTGTGTTATTCAACGTTTTTCTCAAACATCGATCAAACGCAAATCTGGTGGTGGAAAAAAGGAAGGTTTTAAAGATATAAAACTAGTTAGAAAACCGGTGAACAGTTTTAAGAATAACCCAAGCCATTCACTAAAGGAACGCGCAAAAATATATGGATTTTCTCATAGTTTTGTTGCAAAAGTTAAAAACAAACATGGTTTTCATTCTTTCAAAGCACAAAAAGTGCCCAACCGTTTTGAAACTCAACAAAAAAGTGCAAGAATCCGCGGCAGAAAGTTGTATGACAATTTTATTTTTTAAAACTTCTGTATTGTTAAAGACGAGGAAACTTATATTAAGTACGATCATCAACAAATTCATGGTGCTGTTTATTACATTGCAAAATATAGAGGAAAAGCAGATAAAAAATTTAAATACACAAAATATTTGCAGTTGTGGCAAAAAAATCAGCACCTTATATTTCTCTGCTCACACTTTCTGGTCAAATAAATGTTAAAGAATGTTTACAAAAACGCCTTTTACCTCTCATTAAATCACACAATAACAGATCTGTGTTCTCGCCTGATTTAGCTTCAGTTCATTATTGTAAACTAGCTATGGAATGGTATAAAAAGAATAATGTGAAATTTGTGCCTAAAACAGAAAATCCTCCAAACTGCCCAGAATTGAGAGTTATTGAAAAGTACTGGGCTATTATTAAAAGAAAAATGAAAAAAACAAAAAAGTTTTTTTCATTTTTTTTTTAATAATAGCCCAGTACTTTTCAACAGAGTAATAATCAAAACTATTTGGTGCATTTTTAAATGATATTAAAATATCATTTAAAAATGCACCAAATAGTTTTGATTATTACTCTGTGCGCAAGCTTATGGGTACCACTAAAGCAAAAGCTCGAAATTAGATTCCGACAGGAATAATTAATTTTTTTTTTAATGTTTAATCTTCTTATATTATTTGATTAAAATTATTACTTGGTTCGAAATAAAAATTGAGGGGTACTTTTTTTTAGTTGTTTTTCTACTTTCACATTTATTTCGTGTACTCGCTTTAAGTAAGGTAATACTAGTAAATATTTTATGGAAAATGTACATATTTTTCTGAAAGAATGATGAATTTTGAATTAAATGGTATATTAAAAATTTTTTTTTTTCAATTTGAGTATTTTTTTCTATATAAGCTTTTAAGAATAATGATCTCCTTATAGCCATCAGCTGCAAATTCACAATTGTTAATCATCAGTTATACATGCTGAATCTAACCCCCCTCCTAGTAAAAAGTCTTCCTCAAACTATTGAACTAATATTGTCAATCAACTCTTCAAGTCAAAGTATTTTTTAACAATCCATTCCTCCTTATCAAGAAGCATTAGTTAAATCAGATAATGTTTGCAAATTTGCTTCTCATTCGAATATAAAACCGGACCTATTCAAAAATCACAAACGAAACATAATCTGGTATAACCCACCTTTCAGTATTAATGTTGCAGCAAAAATAGGCATTCGTTTTTTGGCCTCGGTAGATCTGCACTTTTTGGCGGTCATAAACTTTGCAAAATATTTAATTGAAATACAATCAAATAAGCTACTTATGTATGCTAAACATCGAAATAATTGTTCATTCGCACAAACACAGAATATTATATAAACAAATTACGGATGAGGAAAAAACATGCAACTGTGTCAACAAATCCTTCTGCTCAATGAACTATCAGTGCTTGATATAGAACATCGTTTATCAAGCCACCGAGTAAACCAGACTACAAAGAAAAAGCATAATTTGGCTTATGTGAAACTCCATGTAAATCTTGGTATGCAAATCACCTAAAATCTTTTAAAACTATTAAAAATAAAAATGACACCGAGTTGTCGAAAGAAATTTGGGATATAAAAGACAAAAACCATGGCTAGGCTCCCCCACGGCTAGGCAATTGTTGGGACCAGCAATAAAAGGAAGCCCATTTGGAAATTTAAGGGCCTTTTTTCAAATTTATGGAGTTTTTTTACTATTTTATAGTAATATCTAGTAAAAAAATTTTTTAGATTTAAGGGTCTTCTGGCAGGTTTTTTTTTTGTGGAGGTAGGGAGGAAGGGGGGCCTCCGACCCATGACACTGTGTATATATATATATATATATATATATATATATATATATATATATATATATATATATATATATATATATATATATATTGTGTGTATAAGTATTATGGTTATGTATATATAATAGTTAAAGTATATAATAGGAGTTATATTAGATTTATGTAATGTAAGCTTTACTTACGTAATGATACGAAACTAAGGTTACGTAAATTCAGTAAAAGTTCAAAAGTAATGTTACGTAAAAAAAATAAATATATTACTACGTAATATTTACACACACACAAGCACAGACATATATAAACACACGCGAACACGCTTACATATATGTGTGTGTGTGTGTGTGTGTGTGTGTGTGTGTGTGTGTGTGTGTGTGTGTGTGTGTGTGTGTGTGTGTGTGTGTGTGTGTGCGCGCGGTTTGAAAGATGTTTTTATTTAAATATTTAAATTTATATCAACTAAAGTTAAAATGATAGAATAAAAACGAAAAAATGATTAAATAAAATAAATGTTAAAGAACATGACATCAAAATGTTAAAGTTGGAAATATTTGTGTCTTATATGATAAATTTGATTGTAAAACGCGAAAATGTACACGTTATAAAATTAAATATGTAACTTTCAGTTTTATTTCATCAAAATTGATATAAATAAAAGTAAAATAAAAGATCGATTCATAATTAAGCACTAATCATTATGAATCGATCATCAGGTTAAGTTGTATTTTAGAATCACATAGTAATTCAAACAATGACTAGTGAATCAGACGACCCTCTTTTAAATAATTTATACATATTATAAATGCACTTTATGATTTCTTTGAAACACAACTACTTTTTTTTTTTTGCTGTTGTAAAAAAATTAACATTTTTAGTAATCAACAATGGAGCAATATTTTATTTTTCATGTTTTAAACTATTTTATTGTTAATTTTATTTATAACATTTTTACATGTAGTTTTTATTATATATGTTGTTATTATTCTACATTACTTATTTGAAATCTAAGAACTAAGAAAATAAATGAACCGAAAATATATGTTATTTGAGTGTAATTAATGTAGTTATTGGGCGTAATTGATGTTTATAATCGGGTGTAATTGATGAGTTAAAATTAAGTGTTTATATTTATTTGAAAAGCAATTATTTAGGTCCAACAAAGTACTATTAAACGCTATACAATGTTAAAAAAACATATCTAAAACAAAATTACACCACTTACCAGTACTTTCGCTTAACAAGTTTAAAACAATGATTGCTAGCAAAGCACACTTCATGTTTCAAGAAAATGTTCAGAAACACGCATTGATTGTGTGAATATTATTTCGATAAATGTTCAACCAAAACTTCAGTTGTAACTTTAAAGCGTAATTTTAAAACTCTCAACCACTAAATGGTATTCGTTTAACAATGAGTCATCATATTTTCAAAATTCATATGTCAGTGCATATTAAATAGTTTTGATTGTTATTCTTTATGGTAATTTATATATAAGGCTCATTATAATGTTATTAAAGCGTTTTAATACCTTCTTATATAAAATTCTATTATTCAGTAATCCATTTTTAGTGATTACCATTCTGTAACTATGGATTTTAGTAGAACAAATTGACGAATGACATTGTAGAGGGCTTAGTCATTTTAAAAAGCTATACAGTACCTAGAAAAGCAACTACCTTAAGGAGTATTTACTTATGAGATTAGTTTTTAAAAAGTTTTAACGTTTTTTAAAAGTTTTTGATAGTGTTATAGGTTTTTTTGGTAGGCATCCATCTATAAGGAAATTAAAGTTGGTCAAAATTATAATCTATATAAATTTATATTTTTTAATTATAATGAGATTTAAAACTTGTAAAAGTAGTTAGTAGTTATCAACTTGAAAAATAATTTTTTACCATTCTGCTTATTAAAAAGTAAATATAGCAAATAAAAAGTATATATAGCAAATGAAAACTTGAACAGGGTGAAATTTTTAGTTTTAATGTTCTAGTAAAAGTTTTTGCTTACGTTAGCTGTTTTCAAAATTTTAACGCTTACGTTTAAAATAAAGAAACAATAGAAATAAAAAAAAGTTCTTTTATGAAAAAATTTAGCTTATTTTTTATCATTGTATCAAAATCAATCAGTTTTTTAATCTCTAAATCCAGTATCAAACTCATTACGATGGCTACTCTTTGAGATGTTCAAACAAAAATTAAATAGCTAAAACCTTAGACAGTTAACTCATCAAAGTGTTCTCAGTTAACTCATCAAAGTGTATCTCACATTAGTTTTTACAACTTATGAAAAAAACTGTAAAATTTTTTGAAAGGTAATCAAAGAAACCTTTTCAAAAATATTTATTATCCTCAGAGCCGTGATTAGGCTACCTCACACCTCAAGTGAGAGGGGGGGGGGGGGAAATGTCCAGCAAATTTAGGGGACCTATTTGTAAATTTAAGGAGTTTTTTTTTTTACTAATACCTGGTGGAAAAATTACTACGGCCTACGACCTACTGGCCACGCCACTGATTATTCTCACATTCAATAAGTCTTTTTCAGTTTATAAAACGTATACAAAATGTAAATCCAAGTGGTGTTAGTTTATGGTTATAAATCAAAATAAAATTAATATAAGACTATCCAGTGGGCACAAAACGTTTGTTGGACGTCTTAAAGACGTCCTACACACTTATGACGTTTTTGAAATGTCATATAGACTTGTTAAAGTTAGTTTATGGCTGTAAATTACTTTATTTTTTAATTTTTAATCTATACATGTTTTTTACTGTACAAAACTCATAATAAAGTTCTTTTTCTATATAATTAAACTCTCAGTATAATTAAACTCGCTATTCGCTTGCAACAGATTGCGTTATTTTGTTTACATTAAAAAAGCTTATTTTAAATTTAAAGCTGAGCCATATTTCAATCTTTTTTGGCATATTTAAATCCTCTAGTTTCAATTGGTTAAGTCAAATAAGCCAATTGCAAATAAAAATAGGCATGTTGCCGATACATTTAAAAGCCATTTGATTATCAGAGGTTTTGTACCCAATCGCATTTTCATGATTCTTAAATCTCAAACCAATTACGACGACTTTAAAAAACTTAAATAGCGTTGAGTTTTAAATGTGCTATTTTAAATATTGACAGAGTTTTCATATAAGTTTCTTTTTTTTTTTTTTTTTTTACTACCTTAATTTAAAAGATTTAATTTGTTTAATTAAAAACGATTTTCAAGAAATTGCAATCCCCTTAAGCATTAAGCGATTATGATTACCAAAAAAGTTTAAAGGCCAATATATCTTAACAAAAACGCTCGCCCTGCTCTGAGCTAACTTCCGTATTATCTTTGAATTCATCAAGATGAATTTTGAAGGACATTCTGGATCCCATCGTGGCGTAGATCTTTATAAGAATTTGAAACAGCTCCAAATAGTTTCCAGCCTTGTAATTTTTAATTTTGTTAGCTGTATAATAAAATTTACAATAAGAAAGATTGTACATATATAATAAATGATCGGAGCAAAAAAAAAAACATATAATGTATATCGTGTATTATCGCCGAGCCCCGTTAACATTGTCGCCCTCAGTTTATGTTACAAGCTAAAAATTAAAATGTTAGAAAATTACAAGTTAAAAATTAGCAAGTAAAATGCAATATTGTTCTGCAATATATTACAAATGGTAAAATGTATTATAAGGTTTTATAAATAAACTATGGAACATTTTTGTTTTTTTGTTTTTTTTTGTTTTGTTCTTTTTATTACATTTCAAATAAGCATTTCATTTCAATATCTAAAATATAAATATATAATAATAAAAAAATATATATATACAATGATTGTTATTGAAAAAAAATAAAAGAACGCGGGGACTCGTAGAAGACCATACGATCTTGTCGTCGAGTACCGATAAGAAATGTTCGTGTTAAAATTTATAAGATATTTACAAAATAATAAATAAGTAGCAAAGTAAGAAACTTAAAATATTCCGTTATAAATACAAGATGCGTTATATCTATTATATATGTATATTACATTTGTTAATGATACATATATAACTTTTATAAATTCATGTTTAAATAAAGGGTAAAAAGGAAGATTACTAAAAAGTATCAGAAGTATTTTGTTAAATCTTCAATTGTAAAAATAAATTCTTTAAGCTTTCGTTTGAAAGAAAACATATATTTTTTATTTTAATAAGAAATAAATAAAAAGAAAAAAAAATGAGTATTGATGATTTTTTTTAGTTTAATTATTTTAAGCACTAATTTTAAAAGAAAGAAATTAAAATAATTTTTTTTTTTTATTATAAGAACGCTTATGCTCTCTTTTAAATTTTGATTTTGAAAAGAACTGAGTTTTAAATAAGATTTTAGAATAATAAAGTTATCATTTGAAAATTTTGTAAGGGGGTTATGAGAAATATTTGTGAGGTAAAAGTGAACTATATTAGTAGATAAAACATGTTTTGACTAAAACATGGTTTATCTCAAAGTATAACTTGGTATATATTAGGCTAGTGCATTAAATTTCTTTAGGGAATATATATATATATATATATATATATATATATATATATATATATATATATATATATATATATATATATATATATATATATATATATATATATATATGTGTGTGTGTATATATATATATATATATATATATATATATATATATATATATATATATATATATATATATATATATATATATATATGTATATATATATATCTATATATATATATATATATATCTATTTATATATATATATATATATATATATATATATATATATATATATATATATATATATATATATGTATGTATGTATGTATGTATGTATGTATGTATATATATGCATGTATATATATATATATATATATATATATATATATATATATATATATATATATATATATATATATATATATATATATATATATATATATACGGGTCTTTGTAAATCTATTCCAAACCGAAGTTTTCTATACTTTTTCCTTATATAACTCTTTAGTAACGAACGAGTCCTGTATGAGTTGTCACAAAACCACTAACCTTTCCCCTCTTCACTTCCATAAGCGTGACGTAATTTATGAACAACCTTTTAAAATAATTCTCCGTGAATGGTTTTGTTAACGCCAAATATAATTCTGCATTATGGTTTTTGTTTATCAAATCATTTTTTATGTTTCGTAAAATTGGTATTTCCACATGCAATATTGCAATAAGAGAAAGTAAATATAAATAAATAAAAAGCATAATTTTTAAAGACTCCTTATTAAGAAACAGTTAAACTCTATATTGGATTGAAATATTTTTGGAGATTTTTTCGTCTATTTTTTGATATATTTTCATCTATCATTACTCCTAGAAAGTTAACAGTTGATTCTCTTTTAATAATTATTTTATTTATAGAGAGATTGGGTAAATTTAAAGAAAAAATCATTACTACTTACTTATTTTTCTCTTTTTATTTATTTCTTAATAAAATGAAAAATATATATTCTATAGCTTATTTAGAAAACTTTATACTACATTTTACCATTTGTAATATATTTTGGAACTAAATCAATTTTTACTTGTTTATTTTTAATTTGTGATTTTTTAACTTTTTGCGAAACAACCTAAATTTAGTTTTCTCTACATTCAATGAAAGTTTATTACCTGTAATCCACTCATTTATTTTTGCACAGATCTTTTATCTTATTACAGATTTTTTATTTTACTTAGAAAAAAAGATTGCAGTCGTCAACAAACAAAACAACATTAAAAATTTTTGATGCTAAATAAATTAGTTATATGCAGTAGGAATAATAGCGGTCCTAAGATTGATCTGGGGAACGCCACAAGATATATTAGAAAAGATTTGAAGATATAATCTTCAAACCAGAGTAAGTTATTGTTTAAAACTCCATAGAATTCTTTTTTTTAAGTATGTTGTGGTTAAAAGCGTCGAATGGTTTTGAAAAATCAATAAAAATTATTAACGTATAGCAATCATTATTGATCGTTATTTATTAGTAATAACCCAGGAAACCAGGAAACAGCTGCAACAAAACTATTCAGAGCTGATCTCTTTTTCCTGTTTAGAAACGTGGCAAATTTGTCGCATTCTATGATTTTCTTGATCTGTCTCAGGAAAAAAAGTTCTATAGAATTTCTATAACCCTTTGAAACATATTGCTTATAGAATTTCTTTAGAATGCTATTTAATTTCTATAGAAACTTTATGAATTTATCTAGCAATTATCTATGTAAATTGCTATAAAACTTTTTTTTCAACATGTTTATCATATATATACACTGGTACGGAAAAAGGTGTTCATGTTAAAGAAAAAAGGTGTAAACGTGTGATACTATATGAACATCTTTTAGGTGTTGCTGTAAAAAGGTGTTGATAAAAAAAGGAGTTCATGATACATGAACACCGTATAGGTGTTGCGGTTAAAAGGTGTTCATGCAAATAAAGGTGTTCACGTTACATAATACTCTAATGTTTGAATACTACTTTTTTTTATTAAATCATGCCCATCATGAATTTACTCATGATTGACATGATTTAATAAGATTTTAATAATTAAAGTTTTTTGAAAGGACTATTCCAGGAGCAAACATATATATTTTAAAAAACAACTTTTTAATATAAATATTACATACACGTTAAGACTATAAATATACAAGTAAATGTTTTTCTATAACAAATATCATAAGCTAAAAACATTTTAACTATTTCAAACAAAATTATGATTTAAACAAAATTTTTATTGTTTTGTATTTTGTAACTTTAAAAAATTTGTACGATTTCTAATAACTTGTTAGCGCTGATTACGACTTCACCAGTTTTCTTTACAATTAAAGACATTGCCGTGCTGAATAACGAACTACACCTTTTCAAGACGTAATTGAGAACCTTGAAAGTTAAAATTAAGAAAAGTAAGATGTAATTGAGAAATACAACATGTAATTTAGAAGTCGCGATATGTAATTAAGAACCACAACATGTAATTAAGAAATTTTAAAATAATTAAAGTAATTGAGAAACCCAACATTTAAATAAGAAATCGCAATATGTAATTTAAAAAACAAAAGCTGTAAATAAGAAATCGTAATATGTAAATGAGAAAACATTATTTGTTATTGCGAATTCAATGTATGCTTAAAGGTAATTATAAAAGATCTTCTTGGACATGCATTTTAATAAGTTAATAATAACAAATTTAGCATTTCTATGCAACAGCAATACAGTAATACAGTAATGGAATTGAAAGATCGTTGTGTTATTTGTCAATCACTATGAATAGGAAGTCTGCTATTAAATTGAATCCGTGCAAGCATTTATTTCACCAAATTTGTATACAATCACTTCTGGAACAACCAGAACCACCATGCCCAATTTGTAGACATGAAATACATACAACTGAACAAGTTGAAAGAAAACATTATGTTTTATCTTCATTGAATGATAGAAGAAGAGTAATTAAATGTGCTGAGCGAAACGACGATTGGGTGACTCTGGCGCAAACTTTAGGTGTCAAATATAAGACAGCATACAATTGGGTCCGCAGTAGAAATTTAAGTTTTATTGGAAGAGGTGGTTTTAAACCAAAAAAACTAACCTATGATCAAATTGAAGAAACACTAACATGGATTGAAAGTGACAGTCAGTTGACATTGGTGGCCATTAAAACAAGGATATTAAGATAATTTAATATTAGCGTCAGCACAACCACAATTGCCAATTACCTCTAAGGCAGACTATTTTCGTTTAAAAAAGTGCACAAGGAGCCTACTACAACGAATAGTAATGAAAACAAACAAAAAAAAGAGCTGAATATGTTAGGAACATTAACGAACACATCACAAATGGTCATCAGATAGTTTGGTTAGATGAAACAAATTTTAATCTTTTTTGTAGAAAAATGCCAAAACAGGGAAAAAGAGCAAAAATGATAATACCTTCTTCAAAAGATGCAAACATACATTTGATTGCAGCTATATCAACAACAAATGTCATCATGATGGAAACTCGCAGAGGATCATTTAAAGCAGATTCCTGTAACGAGTGGATGTTGGCTTTGTTTAACCAGTGGGTTACATAAGGGAATCGTTTAGAGGATTTGGTCGTTGTAACAGACAATGCTCTATGTCAGAGTCGTTTGGAAAGGGTGTTTGAAAATTCACCGGCTCAGTTGTTACGATTAGGACCCAACAGCCCAATGTTAAACCCAGTGGAAGCTATCTGGTCTAAAATAAAAATAAACGTTAAAAATGTTATTCGAATTCCACCTGTATTTGGCGCTGGGATTATGGAACAACGAATGCAGTATTTAGAAAGAATTGTTACTGCGGCAAAAAATACAATAATGTAAGTTGTACACGCGCTGTACAACTTACGACCACGCATTACGCAACGATTTTAAATAAGGAAGACGTCCAAGTTGGTGTTTAACTAAATATTTAAATGATTTTTAATGACGTTGTTTAAATTTAAATTTTGAATTTTTTTGTACATAAGTTATATGTGCTTTATTTATTATTCATTTGAAATATCAATTAAATTTTTCACAAACAAAAAAAAAAGAAAGTTTTAATTGACACCGATTAGGATTTTTCCAGTTACCGTCTAAACCTCAAATGCCTTTTTCATGACTTTTAATATTTTATTGATATTATATTATTATTTCCAGCCTTAAATTACAAAGTATATTAGGATTACAAAATTCAAAATACAAAGAACTTTGTGTTCTCTATACTTTTCTCAATTACAACTTGCATCTTCTCAATTACATCTTACGATTTCTAATTTACAACTTTCATGTTCTAAATTACATCTTACGTTTCTTAATTATAACTTTCAAGTTCTCAATTACATCTTGAAAAGGTATAGAAATAAATTGTTAAAACAAATACTTTTCAACTTACACTTTTCACGCACGATGAACGATTCTCTAAAAATAAACAAACATTTCAAAATATAATTTAATTTCATCAAAACAAGATAAAAAAAAAAATTATATTAAGTTACTTTTCATTTATTTGAAATTATGCTGATATCCGATATCTCAGTAGAAGCACTTTCTCTTAATTTCTATTGGTCAGAGGTTCAATCTTTCGCGTCTTTCCTTTATGAGAACTAAGATACATACCGTAAAAACTTCGTACCAATTTTGATGAAGAATGTAATGCTTTGATTAATATAAAATGCAAATACAAACAATAAAAATTAGTTTTTAAGAAAAAAAATAAAGAGTAAAATAGCAATTATCCTTTAGTTCAACATTTTTTTTTCAGTTGTCAGATGTTTCGCTGTCAAAATCCGCTTACAGGTATATGCACCGCAAAAACTATTGCACCCAAAACCACACAGTTACTAATTGGAATGTAGCTAGTCCGACTTACACCTAAAAAGTATAAGGGTTTGATTATTTTTCATTAAAATGTTTAAGGTAATGGAAAAATAAATCAGTTTTTCATTTTTATAGCTTTAAGTGATTATTTTGAGCCTTTTCTAAAAATTTCTTTGGTTTTTTAAATCAAATACTTCAGTAAAAACACCATAAAGCATGATAATGTCAGATTAAGTTTGCAAAGTTGGCTTTTTTATAAGCCCTTAAGTGCCCTTTTCAATAATATTCATAAAGTTAAATTATTTTGCAATATTATTTTTTACATTTTTGAGCCAAGTTCAACCTAAGAGTGGTTTTTGGGGTGCATTTAGAAAATAAACTTAAAAGTCAAAAACCACAACAAAAATAATGTTTAATAATAACTAGAAATCATACAATTACATTTGAAAAGAATGTTTTAGTTATATATAAATTCTTTATAAAAAAAGTATTTATCCCTCTCTGATGCATTACTATTTGAATTAAATAAACTTTTCCTTGGATTTGTCCCTGTTTTTTGCAAAGCTGCAGCAGGAAAAATTATTGCAGGTTTGTTGCCCTCAACACGACACGCTAACTTGCTGCACTGAGATTTTAAAATATTGTGGAATTTTGTAACAATGCTGATCCTTTTCTTCTATCAGGAGAGACAAAAAAAGATGAATCAGGGGAAGTCAATGTTGATTGCATGGATGAAACTGATGCCTCTTTAAGAGTCTCTATGCAATTATTTGCTCTATCAAACTTGTCCTGCTGCATGGATTCAATGCTTAAGGCTTCATTGGTTACACCAACTCGCTTTGCAACTTTTAGTAGAGTGGATTTTGCTGCCCATTTATCCGATATATTTGCTAGAATAAGCACAAACGCTTATTTGTTTAGAGAATTTGCCTCAGTAAACATTTCATCTTTTTATTTTCTATGTTCATGATGAATATTTTTATTTAACTGGTCTAATAGTTGTGTAACCCCTGTTGTATCTGGTGGGGTAAGAAACATCCATATGTCTCTTGATTGAAGGAATAAGATAACACAATAATCAAATCTCGAGCTATGCCCATCTGATAATAAGACCACTGGTCTTTTAATATTTTTCTCTTTTAAATACTCATCAAATTCCTTAAAAGCGGCCAAAAGTGTATGGCCATCTGATACACCGTGGTCTGAAGTGGTTACCAGTAGATGTTTTATTTCAGCTGCTGCTTCATTAGGTGCCATCAGGCTTGTTATACCGACATTGCCAAATATTACTTGACACATACAGACCTCTCCTGAAATAGTAAGTTGTAATTTTTTTAGCAATATAATCTCAGTTCAAGTTCGTTAAAAAGTTACTAAACAACACAGTTTTATTACTTTATGTTTAATGTAGTTAAATGTATAGTGAGACTAAATTAAATCAGTAAGTCTTGATAATAATAGATTTGTTAAAAAATATAGTTTAAATAAGAAAATTGGTTTTGCATCTGAAAATATTGGTTTAAATTCAATCATTTTATGAAAATATCAAATACTAAAATAAAAACCAACCTGAGAGTGACACGAAGGGATCGATGGTAGCACATTCTCTGTCTTC
Organism: Hydra vulgaris; assembly: GCF_038396675.1. Taxonomy (NCBI): domain Eukaryota; kingdom Metazoa; phylum Cnidaria; class Hydrozoa; order Anthoathecata; family Hydridae; genus Hydra; species Hydra vulgaris. The sequence goes on along the minus strand of NC_088921.1, from coordinate 24,171,189 downwards.
TTCTGCATTTTTTTTGATTGATCTCCTTTCGCTGCATAGACCAAACCAGAAGAAGTTCCATCAACACCATAATGAATGAATTGTGGAGTTTCATCATAATTAAAAACTCTTGTGGTGTCAATATTTCCTTTCCAAATACCTTCCTCAATGTGCTCGGCTTCTGTCATAATTCCAGCTGCAATAAGTTCCTTTGCAAGCGCATCTACAATATGATTGGTTAAACTGACTATACTTATTTGCAATAATAAGACTTTAAAAAGAAAGAAAGGAATAAATGATGAAACACATATTTTTTAACACAACTGATTAGATAATGATTTATTCTCTAGAAACATGAAACAGTTTTCAATAAAAAAAAAAAACCTATGTGATTGTGAGCCATTTTTTTTATACAATTTAAAACTTTGTTGATTGACACTTGTCCTTGATGTTTGACAGTTAAACTGTTATGTTTTGCATGAAATCTTAGCCAAAATGAACGACCAAATCTAAAAAAATAAATATGCAAACATAGGTTAATTATTTTTTATAAAGTATTTTTTATAGTTTGTGAAAAATACAATTAAGCTTAACAAGTACTAAAGATTCTGAAAATAAAAGCAAATTTTAGAAATACCGTTAATTCTTTAATGCCAATTTAGCTGCAGATAACAATTTTCGTCCTCCTTTTAATCTCTTGTTTGTGTAATCTTTTATTTTCAATGTATCTAACATTAATTTAGTCAGTTGTGCTTTATTGATACCTTGCAAAGGTCTATTTTTATTTTTCACAAATCGTACAATTGAATTCTCTTCCTCTTCTAATAATATAGAGCAGTATTGACATTCTTTTCCTGTTTTTATTTTGCCATCCAAACGTCGATTTATTGTCTCTCAATCTTTAATCAACAGGAAAAGTCTTGATTTTAGGGCAAAATGTTCTCTTACATTATCATCTTTGCACCATGCTACAGCTTCTGCCAACGGTTTATTTTTTGCATTTGTGTGCTGTCTTGCAACAACTGCTTCTGATTTACAACTTGGGTTTATTGACCTTGTTCCATAACGTAAAGTAAACTTTGTTGTCATTTTAAAAATATTTTAATTTTTTATTTCTGTATAGCAAATAAAAAAATAAATAAATAAATAAATAAATATATATATATATATATATATATATATATATATATATATATATATATATATATATATATATATATATATATATATTTATATAAGTTGCTGTGACAGTAATTTAAAGCAAATACAAGTAAATCTAATAAAACTGCTACATGTGGTATAGTTGTATATGTATAACAAGAATAGATAACAGTTATAGGCAATTTTATTGATAACAGTTTATTCAATAATTATTAGATAGTAATGAAAAACTATTGTGGTTTTTGGGGTGCATATGATGTGGGTTTTGTAGTGAATAACAAGCTAAATAAAAAAGTAAGTTTGCAATCATATATAAAATCAACTCAGAATATAATATAACTACCTCAAAACAAATCCTGAAGCTTAAACTTGTTTGGAAAAAGTTTTATTTGCATTTTTGTTGATGTGGTTTTTGAGGTGCATATTGAAAAAACAATGACGTTTTGACAAGGTAAAACAAAAAAAAAAACAAAAAAAAAAATATATATATATATATATATATATATATATATATATATATATATATATATATATATATATACATATATATATATATATATTTTTTTTTGTTTTGATTATGTAATAATAATCAATTTTTTCGATTTGAGAGTGATCAATATAAAGTGAAATAATCACAAAATAGATCAATAAATAATTAAAAAAGTAAGATGAAAAAAAACAACTTTTTTACGGTACTTAAAGTTTCATGCCGTTTGCGGCACTCATCAGCCATATATTTAAATCAAGAAAAAACCGTTCAAAAATACAATTAAAAAACCGTTACAAAATTAAAGAAAAACAATGGAATGAGTTCTGACGTCAAATAATAATAATAGTAATAATAATGACAATAATTATAATAAAAATAATAATAATAATAATAATAATAATAATAATGATAAGCTGTGGCGAACAATAAAATGTCGCTTGAAAGGGGTAGCAACCCTTTAGCTCTTTTCCAGTAGACAATGAGTTGTAGCAGCAACTCGGTACGTTAACTGTAATACTAGTACTGGCTACAGTGTTTGTTATTGAGTTCAGAAGCATTAAAGAACTCTTTGTATTGACGATGAGAGTGTCCTTTAATTATTTGCACAAATGGATAGCCGATTTGTGGGTTAATCCAATAAATATTTTCAAAATTATTTATAAATTTGAGGTGTAGATTAAATCACCTCGATTGCGTCTTTCATTTAGTGAGGTAAGATGAATCTGGCTTCACTGGATAATATATATATATGTATGGATATATATATGTATGGACATATATATATATATATATATATATATATATATATATATATATATATATATATATATATATGTGAATATATATATATGTATATATATCTATGTATATATGTATATATATATGTATATGTATATATATGTATGTATGTATGTATGTATGTATGTATGTATGTATGTATGTATGTATGTATGTATGTATGTATGTATGTATGTATGTATGTATGTATGTATGTATGTATGTATGTATGTATGTATGTATGTATGTATGTATGTATGTATGTATGTATGTATGTATGTATGTATGTATGTATGTATATCAAGTACTTCAAAATTTAAAAATATATATATATACACACAAAAAAAAAATAACAAATTTATACAAAAATAAAGTATATGCACACAGACACACGTAAACGTGTGTATATATTTTATTTAAATTATAAAAAAATTCAAGTACTTTTTCGATGGTAGTGAGATGACTACCAACGAATTTGAATACAAATTAAAACTTCCCACTAGGAGAAGCCATTGTAAATTTTTGTATATACATTGTATATACATTGTAATATATCGCGTCAAATAAATAACATTTTTTTCTTAACAATTCATACGCATTTACTATCTTGTTACACCGACACTTTTTTACGCCGACACCTTTTCTTTTCAATGCTAACATCTTTTTCTTAAACAGTTGGAATTTTTTCTCTTCAACCCCTATTATAAGAACATGAACACCTATATAGGTGTTCATGTTCAAATTATCAACACCCTTATACGCTTGCACCTTTTTTTTTAAACACTGACACCTTTTTCCCTAACAGTGTGTGTGTGTATGTGTGTGTGTGTGTGTGTGTGTGTGTGTGTGTGTGTGTGTGTGTGTGTGTGTGTGTGTGTGTATATATATATATATATATATATCAGAGCCGTAACCACAATTTTGATATTGAAGGGGGGGCTCTGGGGTTTCTTTAATTGAAAAAAAAGGGTGGGGGGGGGGGTGAATCAAGAAAAAATTTGAAAATAATAACTTATAATAACTAAAACAAACCATTTTAAATTAGTTTTTGGGTACACCGATTGCAGAGTTCATAGAAGTCATTTAAAAAGCTTAATGACCATCTAAAACCATATACTCATATACTTTTAAATATATATATATATATATATATATATATATATATATATATATATATATATATATATATATATATATATATATATATATATATATATATATATATATATATATATATATGGTATCCCTCTATTATCAAAAGTATGGATTTCTTCAAAAACGAAGCACTCAAGTGTCTTAAAAAAGAGAGTTGGCTATTATGTGATGGACGATCATCAGATACTACAAAATGCACCCATACCATTGTTGGTGAAGCGTGCAATGATATCAGCAACCTTATTGAAAAGGTAAAACTACTTAAAGAAGAAAATAAAAAACCTAAAGCCATCTGCATCAATACTTTATCATCGCAACCAAGTTATAGTAAAATCGCCAGTCTTTTAATTAAATCTGGCTCATCTGCAAATGCTGCATTAAACAAAGCAGTTAAAATAGATAGCAAATTACAAGAAAACAAAGCAAAAAATCTTATATTAGTTGGGGTCCCAGAATCAAAGAAAATAAGTACTAATGAAATTGTAGATGACGATACTGCTCAAGTAAAACTAATCATGAAGTCAATAAACAAAAGTGTTAAAATTGTACACACCCATTGACAAAAACCGAGATCTTCTATTTTTCATCTAGCTCTTCATCAAACATATCCGAATTGTTTGATGAAGAGCCAGATGAAAAATAGAAGATCTCGGTTTTTGTCAATGGGTGTGTACAATTACAATCATCTTTCAACTGGCTCTTCATCAAACATATCCGAATTGTATCCATCTAATCTTGTTTTTCAATTAGAAAATGAAATCACACGTAATGATATGATATCATTAGTTAAAAATCTTGCAAATACATGCCACAAAAACATTTACATAAGTCCAAACAGCACACCAGCGGAACAAATATACTTCAACATCCTACTTAAAAAACTGGCAAACTTAACTCGCCCTTTCGCTATGTCATCCGTGGTGAAAGGGTCCGCTACGTTGATGTCATCAAAACCCTTCTCATTAACGGCCAAAGTAAACACCCAATTGCCGATAAAGAAGCAAAGCAATTACTCAAAAATACATAATCAAAAGCGTCAACTTCAGACGCTAACATTTAATTCTCCAAACCAACAGCAATTGCAGTCTCAACTAAATGATAACAATTTATTTTACAAGCAACTTAAATGCATGTATAACAAGCCCACCTCCTTAAACAGAGTCAAGCTCTCTGACCTACAATTACGCGTCGAAATTGAAAAGCCGCCTATCATATTTATAACTGAAACATGGTTTCGTGATGATTCCATTTGCAATCTCGACGGATACCATCTATATAATTCAAATAGAAATTCTCAGTATGTTTGAGGCAGAGTAGCAATCTATGACACTAAAAATCTTATTTCATCTCAAGTTGAAAGCATATCTCTTAATAATAACCTAAAAATTATTGCTTCTGAACAGATCTGGTGCTCTGTAAACTCCAACAATGAATCATTCTTTGGCTGCATTTAAAAAACTACAACAGCAACCTTATTTTTCGAAATTCTGCAATTAATAATGAAATAATAAAATCAATTACAGCCGCAAACACTGCAGTTAAAAATAAAAAGTATCAATTCTCATTGCTGGAGACTTCAATTTCCCTTGTGTCAAATGGTCCAATAATAATTGTATTGTTAAATGGTAGCGAAACTAGCTAGGTAAAAAATTTATTGACATGCTTAATGATGAACACTTTAGATTATATAATATCCGAATCTTCTGAGAGAATCAGTGATATAGCCAACTCTGCTCCACTTGACTTAACAAAGCAAAGACACAGTTATTTTTTATAACCGGGCAAATGATAGATTATACAAAATATCCAGTCATAAATATAACTATGATCGAGGTAAATATACCCATATATCTGTTTCCATCAAAACTGTTGATTGGAAAGATTTATTTTTCAATAAGTCTATCAATCAATGAGACTCAACATTCTTAGACCAATATAAAAATTCATGTGATTCCTCTTTAAGTAAAAAATCCTATACAATCAATAAAAAAAGACCTCCGTGGATGAACAAGAGTCTTCTCTGCCAAATTAAATATAAAAGCAAACCCTGACACCGTTATATATCATCAGGTAGAAAATGCCAAAGAAAGCCTTTGAAATACAAACAAAGATATGTATTCGAACATTTGAACATTCACTTGCTACCAACAATAAGAATCCAAAATACCTGTATACATACTTCACCAGAAAAAAACTTGTCAAGATGGTTTTGTGAAAAAGCAAAGTTTGTGTAACAAACCTCCTAGAAACACTTGATTTTACTACTGAATCAGTTGCAAATAAATATCCTGTTGATATAATCTTTCTTGACTTTGAAAAAGCTTATACAAAGTCCCTCACAAAATACTTTCAGATAAAGTATTCAAAAATGGAATTCAAGGCAAAATTTACAAATGGTTAAACGCCTTTCTATCTAACCAAATACAACGTGTTGTTTATGGTAAATCGATTTCAGAATAGGTTGATATTGTAAATGGAGTTCCACAAGGCTCAGTTCTCGGTCCAGTAGTATTCGTTATTTATATCAATGACCTTCCTGACAATCTCTCAGTTCTACCTTAAATGTATGCTGGTGACTCTAAATTACTTGCAAAAGTAAATTTAAAAGATATCAAGAACAGTGCAAGTATATTCCAATCTGATTTATACAATGTTATTAACTGGACTAATACATGGCTAATGCGTCTTAATATAGATAAATCTGAATATTTGTAAAAATAATCCTATGTCAAACTACACTCTTACCACCTTAACTACACTCGTCCACACCTTGAATTTGTAATTCAAGCATGGAATTCTCACCTCCAAAAAGATATAAATCTTCTTGAATCAATTCAGCATTGGGTAACGCTAACACTGCCAGCAATAAAAGATTTTAATTATGAACTCAGATACAAAAAGTTTAATATCACCCCATTAGGTTGTAGAAGTGAGCGTATCGATATGGTTCAGCAATATAAAATATTACAAAACATCAATAATATTCAATGGGTTAAACCACAAATAATTATTCAAGCTCGTGCTAATCAAACTCGATCACAACTAAGAAATTTATAATAATTCTATTGTTTCAATAGTTTATATAAACTTTATAAAAATTTTTTTCCTGGCATTGTGTGACAAAGATACCAACTCTATCTTAGACTAGGATAGCTTTGGAAAAATGATCTTAGAGTTACTTAAAAGGTGCCTATTTCCTGTCAAGAGCAGTGACAATTACTTTCACATGGAGAAGTAGTTAATACTAGAGCTATGTTTTGACAAAAACATTTATCATTTGATATAATTACACTTTTTATGATTTATATCATTGGGTTTTTTTTCATGACAAAGTAATCTATTAGTTTTTAAAGTTGCTAAGTTTTAAGGTATATTAAGTCATGTGTCTATTGGTAAGTAACATTATTTTGAAAAATGTATTCTATAGACTCTTTACTTCATTAAAAAAAACTATTAAAAAAACATGTTGGTACTAAAAATAAAGCAATTATTTTCTATTAGCAAGTATGAGGTAACTTGATGCAGCATTAGTGGGGGCCCCCAAAACTATTAAAAAGTACTCTATTGCGTCATAAGCAATTCTAAAAATCGTTTCCTTTAAGTTTACATTTAATTTTTAAAGACTTATGTAAATATGGTGCTTAAAAACCATTTGATGCATTATTTTGATTATAACTATTAAATTGTTTATCTTGTAAAAATTTGCTTTTTCTCTAAGTTTTATCCTTTTAATTTACTTTTTAATGATACTTATAGCTTGTATCAAGGTACCCCATGAATGGGGCACCTTGATACGAATTTCTAATAGTCTCATAATAAATTTTACTTTCTAGGTATAAATTTCTACCAATTAAACCAACTGCTTAAAAAAAGGTGTTTTGAAAAATTTTTACGAAGCAAAAACCTAAAGTGTTTTAAGTCATGGTGCCCCACTATCCCCTAAGCATTTTTTAATCTTTAATCAGTACTTCGTATTGCTTTTGCCCACAAAGAACTCAGTCCATTGAGGCCAATCCTGATATTGTCATTAAGGCCAGTCTGTGGTATTGCGTTTAAGTGTCATTTTTTCATAGGCTTCATATCTTAAAGCCTATGAAAAAATGATAGTATTCTGAAACCTCCTATCACAAGTTGCCATACTCACAAACATTTTTACCAGTCCATTTTAAGATTGAGCCATCAAAATAGATAGTTGTTGTTGAATTTTCTTTAAATTTAAATCCAATAACATTCATTCTTTGGCAAAATTTATGGAAATATGACAAATAAAAACGCCCATTACTTTTTGGTCAACCAAAAATATGAAGAAATAAAAGAAACTTTAGCTAATACCGTAATCTGAAGTGAAGTAAAACACAATAGAGTCTTCAAAAAACTCTAACGCTGTCATAGATACTTCATTCAAATTTTGCATCTGATTGTTTATTGCATGAAAACAACAATACAGTGGAGAAAACAGAATTAGCCTCACTATGTTCTAATTCAATATTTTGTAAATCTGTAAACAAATTTGTTCACGTAATGGAATTGCCTGCATGCAGTCCAGATCTAAACCCAATTGAAACTCTATGGGGAATACTTTTAGAAAGATTTGTGAAAATGGAAAGCAACTTGAATCCACATTGGAGCTAAAAACTCATATTAGAAAAGCTTGGAATGAAATATCTATAAGAACTATCTAAAATCTTGTGTCAAGTCGCATCTTTGAATGTATGTCAAGTCGCATATTTGAATCATTAAAAATTCAGGAAGCAATACTAAATATTAAATGAGCGTAAAAATAAAATATTTTCTTTATTTTATTGTAAATAACGTAAATGAGGCTAATTCTGTTTTTTCCACAAATTGTATACTTTTAAATTTTTTCTATTTGTAATTAAGTAAGCATGCCAATTTATAAAATTTTTAATTGCAGCAGAAGTTATTAAGAAATAAAGTAGGTTTAATAATTATTTCACTGCCATTTTTATTAAATTATAGCGAAAAATAAAGGTGAGGCTAATTCTATTTTCTCCGCTGTAGTTATTTTCTCAAACATAAGATAGCTTTATTAACATAAGTTAACGCATGGCGATTAATATCAAACATAAGATAGCGCATAGCGATTAAGGCACGGGTACCCGTGTACCCGTCCGTTACATACTGCCCGGAAGCATTATGAAGGTTAACCGTCGTTTGTTAAGTTTAAAATCCATTTTTGTTCATTTTTAAAATCATTAATCGTAATATAACAATTTAATAATGTTAAATTATTACGTGAACGAAAATCTAGAATGTCTCAATGATTATTATTATTATTATTATTATTGTAACAACAATAAAAATAATATTTACAATAACAATAATATTGTTATTGTAAATATTATTTTTATTGTTATAACCATTATTATTTTAATCATTTTCATTTGTTGTTTACTTAATATTAGTAATTTTATTATTTGTTAAACAATATGTAAAACCATTTCAGAAATATATCTATTCTTGAGTCAATATCAATATTTCAAAATCGATATCAATTGATTGACTGATAAAAAATTGTCAGTTCAAAGTTTGTAACTAATTTACCATTTCGCGAAGTTAGAATTATTTCCGTAAGAATTACCTCCGTTAGAACTACCTTGTTCTATCTCCACATTTTGAGTTTTGATATAAAACTTTTAAAAAATAAAAACTTTAGGAGACGTCGTTTAAAAACATTTTTATAACTTAAGTTTTCTCCGCAACTTATTTACTTATAATTTAGGTTTCAATTCAGTAGAAAAACATTATTCTGAGGTACATAACACTATCAATAACTCAATTTTTTCAAAAAGTGACGAATAAAATAATTTTAACGTCGCAATTTCTTAATAAAATTTCTATCGCTTTCAGTATTTAGAATACTTCAGTTTACAAATACAGTGTAGTTTTCAGAAAATACGATAAAATATAGTAGCATGTCCTACTGTAATAACATTATGTAATTATAGTAGGCCATGATAGTAGAAATGAAAAAATATAATATATTATAGTTATGCAAATGAAACTCGGTACAAAAAAAAAAAAAATCATGATACAATAAAAAAAGTAATACAAATATGATACTTCATTTATTTCGTTAAAATCAATCAGTGTTTGTTAAACTAATAATGAAATTTTTTTTTTTTCTAAACATTTAAATTTTTTTGTCATTTTTATTTATATCTATTTGGCGTCTTGGAACTCATACGGGTTTTAATTTTTAGTATAATATACAATTTTATAATTCGAGATATATTCCAAAAAATGGTTTATCTGTTTCTGGCATTATAAGGACAAATTCTGGATTACCTCGCATTAGAAATACTTACCAAAATTCAAAACATGTCTATAATTTATTAACATGGTCTAGATTTGCCTAATATCTCTATTGTATTAATACAAACTCAATAATAATTGTAATCTTATGACTGTTAATTGTAATTTGTGATTACCATACTATTTGTATGACCCTTTAGGGCCAATAATGAGTATGATTATATTACGTAAAATGCTAAAATATTCTTTGATGTCAAGTACATTGTAATTTAAGCAGCTTTTTAATTGATGGTTGTTATAAATATTTTTGTACGGTTTAAATGTAAATATAATATGTTTACGCGGTTATAGTAATTATTTTTGATGTTTATAAATTAACATAAATGGAATTGGTAAGAGGCTTGGTAAGAGGTTCGCATTCAGTTAAGAATAGAAAAACTTCTTAATTGTAGTGTTGTTTTTATGAGAGAAAATTCCATATTTTATATGCTTGCATATAAGAACATATATGGTTGCATATTGTAATTCATATGCTTGTATAGAGTAATTCATATGCTTTCATATTGTAAAAAATATGCTTGCGAATTGTAATACAGATGCTTGCATATTAAAATACATATAATTGCATAATAAAATCAAGTAAAAATATGTAAAAAAAAAAAGTTTTCTTATATATGTGCATATATATAAAGCCAATGTTGTAAATATGCATACATAACATATATGAGTATATAACATATATGCATATATAACATAGGGTAGATTAGGGTAATATGGATAGATTAGAGTAATATAATATAATTAGGGTAATATAGCACTTTGGTAATATGAGCATACTAAAAGATTAATCAGATGTAAGCAATGAAGTGAAATTTTTGTTTAAAAAACCATGCATAGAAGCATTTAATTTTGGCTTTATTTAAAGATACCGTTTTTGTGTAATATGAGCACGCTCAAATTACCCTGTGTTTTTGTATTATAATTACCTAGTTTAAAGACCTAAAATTGCAGTGGTTTTTAAGTATTATATTTCACAAATTATTTTTAATTGTCAGGTTAGTACTTTTTTACTTAATTAATGTTATCATTTTGAACTAATTTAAAGTACTCTTATTACCAAGTGGTCTGGGTAATATGAGCACTTTTGCAACTTTTTTAATATCTCTATGTTTTTAAAGAAAAATTTCGGCCGCCCAAATATTTGATTGGATCATGAGTAGTGATCTCTAAAAATTATTTGTTCGCAAAAATTTTGTATCCAGCATTATTATTTTTGAAATTATTTCCATTTTCGCCTAAGGTGCTCATAATATCTCTACCCTATATGAATAAACGTATATGTGCACAGTTAGCAAAATAAATTGATGTCCACAACAAACAAATAATTTATTATTTATTAATTAAAGTTAACATCCATTTTTTGATTCATTAACACTTTTTTTTCTTTTCTGTATTCATGTTTTAAAATTATAAAGATATTTTTTTAGTTGAACCTTTGCTAAAAAGGTACGTTTGTGAACCAGTTGATGATGGGGTATCACTTCTTTTTGGTTCTTCTTCTTCATCGTACACTTCCCTCAACAAAAAGTTTGAATCAGGAATCTTGCTTCTAAAACTTACTTGTTCTTTATCTCTAAAATTACCTACATCTTTCTCTTCTGTTGCATTTTCAACTTCTTCTTTTAATTTTTGAAATGCACGAACTTCAAAGTTGTTTATAACATGAAAATAAAACATTTGAATTACTTGGATAGCAACAAAACCAATAAACAAGTATGGATAAGAACCCGTTTCACCAAGTTTCATTGATATTATTCCTAAAATTAAAATTATATATATATATATATATATATATATACAAACATATATATATATATATATATATATATATATATATATATATATATATATATATATATATATATATATATATATATATATATATATATATATATACATATATATATATATATATATATATATACATATATAAATATATATATATATATATATATATATATATATATATATATATATATATATATATATATATATATATATATATATATATATATATATATATATTTAAATTAAATTCTGAAAATTTAATAAAAATTACCAAACACGTGAGTTATTGGAAAAACTAGAGTAAACCCAATACTTCTAATTACAAAAACTTTCGAGCGGACGTATAAATAATCTTCATGGCTTCCGATCCAACAAGATAAATCGTAAATTAAAATGACATTTGTTATAACTATTATTATCATAATAATTATAGTTGGAAGAATAAAATATCCGATATCTACAGTTGAACTGGGGTATGGCCATAAGAACTGAGTAACCCCTTTGTATGAATAATCATAGCCAGCTACAGACGCTGCTAACGCTGCGGGTATACCAAACGCTAATGTTGAATAAAAAAAAGATGCTCCAATCTTTTCATCATATAAAGGAGTAATCCCATGAATCAAATACAAACCTTGTATAAAAATAGTCATGTCAAAAGAAACAAAAACTTTAGAAATATGTTAACAAAAAACATAAAGCAGTATAAGAAACTCACCTTCACAAACAAACCATGTCATAACACTATGATGCAAGAAATTAATTATTGTGCTAATGGAATTTGATGATTCAGCATCTTCACTTAACTGTATACCTACCAATATCAAAACAAACTCCATAGCATGAATAAAGTCACAATAACGATAAATTAGGATCATTCCAGAAAAATTTGTACATCGCATTGCGTAAGGATACAAAATTGACAACAACGATGTACCAATACCAATGTAACAAACAATTGAGAGTCCGTCTGTGATAATGTCACGCTTTATTTTTTCATCTGTTGAAATCATTACAATTTTCTGAGAGACAATGGCAAAAGTTCCTTCTATTACGTCACACCTGCATTTTACCGTTGTAGTGTCAGTATAACTCAAATAACAACCGCCATCAGTCCAGGAACCTGTGCCAAGTCCGTCTACTAGTTTAACGCATCGGTGGTTTATCATTGTTTTAGAATCTACTAAAGTAAATTTCATGGATGAGAATTCAGTGTTTATTTTTTCGATTCGGTAAAGTGAAATAAAAATTATTTTCGAATTCAAGAGGTATTCAACTCCGTTTTCAGGTAAAATATCCGGATCTCCGAGTTTTTGCAATGTTTGCCGCAATGCCGACCTATCAATTTTAAAAATAGCATTATCTCCCGCTTTAACAATATTTGTATTGAAAACAGTAATCTGAAACGGAGTTTTATCATTTTCTAACTGTGTCGGAGGTAACTCGTAGCTGACAGAGTTATCAAAATCAAAAACAACTGGATTCCATGATTGCATTAACTTTTTATTTAAATACCCATACTCGCTAATTAAAAATATTGAGGTATAACTCCATGATTTTTTTGCTTCTGAGTCAACCACAGATAAATTTCCAGTTAAAAAAACGGCAAGTTTTAATAAATAGTCAGCCACGTTTTGTGCGATCATTTGAGGTTGTTTGGGTGTACTCCAATCATTGCAGAAAATATAAGTCTCCAATATTTTTAGAAGAGAATTTGAACATAAGTCTGTAAAACAATCTGAACGTTGAAAATATTCTTTGGGATCATATGTATTTTTTCCATCACACGAGGAAGAATCGCTTGCATTATTTGTTTGGATTTCCATTGAACAAATTACATCGACTCGGGCACCAATTAGTAGAAAAACAAATAAAAACATTTTTTGTCTTCTTCCGTTTCTTAAAAGAGCTGTGTAATTTTTAAATAAAGTTGAATTAAAAAACATGAATATTTCAGTAAAATAAAAACACAGTTATTGCATATTCAACTTCGAACTTGTAACTATGCTACAAATGCTGCTTAGCTAAGCTTCTACGCAACTGTCGCTACGTTATTATTAGAAACAAGCTTTTTCAAAAACAAATTTTTTTTTGTTGAAAATTTTCATTTTCTTTTCTTGATTATTTTTGTATAAATTATTGTATACAATTTATACAAGTATTATTATAATATTATTTTTGTATTTATGTTCTAAAATTTTGTTTAAATTGTTATATAATTCTTATTTGTAACAGTTTTGTATAAACTTTTATATATAATATCTGTGAGAGTGATTCTTTTTATATGTAATTTCTATTCTTTTTATATATCAACTGTATAGAGCACAAACGTAGTATGTCCAAAAACCAAAATATGGAGAAAAACGGATTTCAATTTTCAAAATCATTTGTAAAATATAGCAAAGTATTATGTGTTTTGTGTTATATCTAATGATGGATATCACTTGTGGACATATTACAAATGTCCTTTACAAGCTTATGTTACTGCCAATAAGAATATAGTTAAACATTGATTTCATAAAAATGTGGACATACTACGTTTGTGCTCTATACAGTCGATATATCTATTATATTTATCTATATTATTTATCTTTTTATATATATCTATCATATATAACTATATTATTTATCTTTTTATATATCTATTAGGGTGATGATAGAGGTTCAGTAGCAACCTCTAAAAATACTTTTTATTTAAAAACATTTTAGATCCAGTATAATTTTATTATATAGAACACATTTAAGGGATGCCAGCAGACATTTTCAAAAAAATTTGTTTTTTTCATCACCCTAATATTTATACAAAAATATAAAATAATACAAACAAATTAATTTAAAAATAATTACTCAGCTAGGTAACTTAGCATCTTAGGTCTATTATAAGTTTTGAATACTGTTGGTTATAAATAATTCTAGTATTTATTTTGGCAAAAAAACAACATATTTAATTAATTTTTTTATAAATGCAATATACAGCGCTTTACGCTATAATACAGCATAATACGCTATAATACAGCAGATTAAATAATTTTTTTTTAAATGCAATATACAGCGCTAAAAATAGTTATAATCAAGTTGCCGATCAACACTGACCGGCTGTTATGAAAATATTGAAATAAAACAATCAAATTATTTTCCGGACGATTAAATTAAATATTTGTATTTTTCACCTACTTTTTGTATTCATTACACTTTAAGCATTAAACTTTTTGTGTTAGCACAACACACTCTGAGGGTTTTTAATAAAGCCACAAAACAGTTAATAATCCAATAACATAATAACATAATAAAACAACAACAATTTAAAGCATCCAACCAGTTGTTCGTTAGCCGGTTTTATTCGATCTATGCAATATTCGGGTATTTGGTCTCAAATAACCGGTTATTTAAAAAATTAAAGTTTTGCCGACTGTTTAATTTTATGATACATATTTTGTAGGGATGAAAATTTCTCGAAAAATTTCAACTCAAAAAATTTTGAAAGTTTTCAAATAAAGATAAGTTATTTTAAAAAAATAACTTATCTTTTTCTGAAAATGTCTTATTTAGGTAGTTGTTATGAACAACTTTATGGTAAAATAATGTGAAACAGATTATAAAATTTTTAAAAAACACTTTCGAATGTTTTTCTTTGAATCGAGTCATTAGGCCGGGTGAATAAAAATGAGCAACTGCTTTTACTCAGTGTTTGGTCAACTTTACGTGAATAAAAGCTTCAGGAGTTTTGCTCAAATTTTTATTCACGTGAAGTTAAGCAAAGGTAGGTCAAGATGTTGCGAAGATTAAATTGTAAAGATTATATGAAGTGATTTATTATTACAATAATCGTTCAACTAGTTTTTGTATAAATTTTTTTTACTAAAACATTTTTTTAAAAAGCCTTTACATCCTTACCTATTCAATTTGAAAATTAGATTTTCAACTCTTTGTAAGAATGCTTCTTTATTGTTTGCAAATGGTAAAATATTGGAGGATACTAATCTTTTTACTCGAAATATGATTTACTGCACAGGGCCGACGACACCGGGTGGCCAGGGAGCTAGATATATGGGAATTTTTTTAGAAATTGACGATTGTGGTCCTCCACTTCGAAACCCGTGTCGTCGGCTATGCTGCAAACTGTTTGAAAAAACACAAAATGACGAGTTTGATTTTTTGACTGAGCAATCACTTGAAGTTATTTTCCATGCTCTTATTATTTTGGAACGTCAGTGTGCTTATCAGTTATCAGGTGGTAAATATTGGAATCCATACGATTTAATTGCTGAAGAAGCATCTAATGTCTCTGTTATTAACAAAGCGCAAGAGAGTGACTTTCTTATTTTGGAATTAATGGTACGCATAAAACCAAGCACAAATGTTTAATCTTTAACAATCTGGTCTCAGAATCAAACATTAAAATGGCTAAATAGTAAAACAGATAAAATAAAAGGAACCCTCAAAAAAGAATCTTATAGCAAAGCAAGAAGAAAAAAAAGTGAAGAAATTAAACTACACCGAAATGTTAAAGCTTTTAATAACTTAATAAAATTAAATATAAGTGCATAGATTTCATTTGAAAAAGCTGAAGAAAAAGTTTGTAATATGGAAAAATCATTAAAATTAAAAGTACATTTTGCTTAACTTACATTTTATCGCGTCATTTTAGATGCGGAATGAGACAAAAAACTTTTTCGTAAAACAAAGTTTAAAGGAACCAAAAATAGAAATTTGAATTATATGAAAACCTTATTATTGTCATTCAAGCAAATTTAATACCAAACAAAAAATCTTCAAGTAATTTGAGTAATAATTTAAAGCATCGTGTATTACGTGATGCGGCAATTAAAAACAAAAAAATTGATGAAAAAAAATTCAGTATACAAGACTAAACAAATTAAGATAGCAACAAAGAAAACATACCGTATCAAAATATATTCAAAATCCATCCGACTTTGTAGGTATTTCTATTCAACATCGTTTTAGAGAAGAAAACTCTCGTGAAGTATCCTAGGAACGTTCGTAAGTAGTACAAATTGATCAATTAAGTGGAAAACGTTCGTATGATAACGAACCTGATGAACAAAGGTAATTCCCTTTATTAATTGATTTTTAAAAATGTTATGTATAAATTAAAATTTAAAAATTCTTATTCTTTGTAGCTAGAATCATGAGGTAATTTTATTAAATATAATTTGGAATAATGTTATAGTTTAAACATAACTTATTTTATTTATTATTAAAATCAATAAAAATATGTTCCATTAATCTATTTTTACTGCATTTGAGTACAGTAATTTTTATTTCTTTTTCAATGGTATGAATAGTATTTGATGTGTTAATTAAACAGAATGTACCCATTTTGTTTAAATGAAGGGTATTTTTATATCCTTTATCAATATTTTTGGAATATTATTTTACGGGAGGGAGTGTGTGTGCGTGTGTGTGTGAGGAACATCCCCCCCTCCCGTAAAATTGCTTCTGTATACATTCCATATATGTACATTCAATACTTTTATTCCTAAATAGTTTATTGTTCGGCAAAATACTAAATTCGTCAAAATCATTGTGAGTCGGATATGATCTAGACACAACCTACACACATCAAAAACTTTCTGTTACTGACAAATTTGTTTACAAATATCGAAAAATGTGTGTACGCATAGTAGGGTAAATTTTACCGAGATAAAATAATACAATTATGACATTCTCTGCAAAATAAGATTATTCGTAAAAGTAATCCGTTTACTATACTTATAAATTTAGGTAAAACACAATTAAATAAAACAATTCAACGAGTTTTTCAGGACAAGATTGAGAAGTAGTGACATAAAACCTGAAAAAAAAAACATGTTCAAACCATTCCAACATACATTTTTCATTAGCAGAATAGTTTCCAATTTTAACCTTAAAGTTAAATACAGGATTGTTAGTTGCCCTACACCAAGCCTTTAATATCAACCTATAACCAAATAGTCAGCGAAAGACAAACAGAATTAATTAAACTTGGAAGATCTAGAATGCATCTAACTTTTTTTAAAGGACTTCACTTTTTTAAAAAAAACACTCGTATGGTGTATTTCTAAAAAAGATTTACGTTTTCTTTGCATTGATGATAATGTTAGAAAATGCATTAAATTCTATACATAAAATTTGTCATGGACTCCTTCCATGACAAATTTTGAGCAAAAAGTTTTTTCTTATCGGCCGTATAAGTGACGACTTTCTTAAATTCTACAGAGTATTGAAAGGTTTTTTCAAAGGCTTCATAAAAAGCAATTACCTAAAGACGGAAAAAGAAGCACCTCTTGTGTGTAATGGAACACAAAACGTAAACTAAAAAACAAATGGATAAAGGCCCATTACATTTAAATCAGTCAGATCATCAAATTTTGATGGACTTTATTTAAACAAACCAACAAGGTAAACAAAGTTTATTTTAGTTTAACATATGGTATTATAGTCGATTTTTAAACAAGTGTAATAAAAAAACATTTCGATAACACAAAAATAGTTCTACAGATTTAAAGAACTCCATTACAATTTAATTGCAGATCAAGCCAATTACAAGATAAACATTTTTTACAAGATCGAGTTCGGTATCTTTCCGTGACAATGAATGTGTGTCCTTCCTTGGCGATTGGGTTACTTCTTGATTAAGTTTGTTTTACAAATGTATAACTGTATTTTATGATTCTTTGTTCCTTTTACTTTCAGACTATAACTAGTTAAAAATATGGGAAATCATGGTTCACAGAAACAGAAGGAATATTTATTTCGATTAAAAGAAACTAGTAATGAGAAATATCTTTAAAAAGAAAGAGAGCGGAAGAAGACAAAGTTAAAGCTTTTAAAGAAAAACACAAAAGAATTTTAAACTACTTTGAAAAATAACAGAGAATAAAAAAAGTTGGAAAAAACTTTGAAAAAGAAACAAGTAATAATTTTAAGATATTATTTTATCTTTAGTTAGCTATTTAATTGAAAATGTTTTACTTTTATTGTAAAACTATGCCATTTATTTTGATTTTTATATTTAAGTCATTATATGACTTATTATATAATAAGTCATATAATGAATAACAAATAACCTGATAATGCTAAGTAAAACACCTGAAGAAGATTGATGTAAATCCAGTGTAAATGGTAGACAGTGTAAATGGTAGGCAATAAAAAAGTATTTCTTCAAAGAAAAAAAACGGAATTATTGAAAATTTGCCAGCTGAACCAATATATCTTGTAGAACTTAGTGTATGCTCAGTCAAGTCACTCATATATATATAAAAAGCGATTGTTTAAAATGTCCAGGAAGAACGGCAATGCCTGGTTTGTGTAAAGAATAGAAAAAAAAATAATTTTTTATCATATTACCATTGGATAACCTCAAAAGGGTTGTTCGCAAAGTTTAAGTAGAAGCTACTGTTGAAGAAGCTGCAATGCTTTTATTGGAAATGTTTGATAGTAGTAAAATGAGAATGCATAAATATAATAATTACCGTCAGTTTTCAGAGTTAAAATGGCTGAAGGCAAATCTCAAAGAAGATGAAGCAATACAAAAAACAAACAACTTCATGAAGTCCAGAATGCTTGTTTTGGGCATGAAAATTTAACCATATTCATAGCAGGTTGTTACTTTCATAAAGTTATTACAGTTCAGAATGGTAAACTTGATAAAAATTTTAATTTGATGAAGTTTCCAAAAGCAACCATTTCAAATGAAACAAAGAGTGATCGCAATGTTGCATTCACATAACAACCGGCTTATTAGCATGGTCAAATGTATAACTCCATCTGTTTCCACTTTCCATTTCTGGAGTGATGGATGTCCTCGTAATTTTTAAACTCAATTTGACTTTCGGTCCTTTTCTTATTACCCTAAAAATATTACATGGAATTTTTGGTAATTGGAATTCTCAAAAAATTCCCTACATGAGTCACCCAGTCATTCCAATAAACAAGTTATATATATAGATATATATATATATATATATATATATATATATATATATATATATATATATATATATATATATATATATATATATATATATATTAAATGAATGCCCATTATAGTATTTATAGAAAAGAGAAAGAAAACCAACATTATAATGATGTCACAAGGGTTGGATGTTGGCTGCACGAGCAGGTCCAACTATGTTTACAATTAGTTTTTGCGTAAGAAAGAGCTACAAATTTGGCCTCGGCTATGCACACCAAAAGTACTAATAGCGCATGGATAGTGTCCCTTATAGCATGGAGCTGAACCATTTCCATGACAATTTTTCTTTTTTTCCAGATATTTGCCATTCCAGGACTTTTTTTAAGATTTTCGCGGAAAAATAAAAAAACCAAGGACTTTCAATGATTTTAACTATGAAACTTCATTTACACAGTTTCTTAGAAAAAAAAAACATTCAATTTACTAGATTTATTGGCAGAATTATTAAAAATTAATAAAATTAATCAGAATAAATTAAACCTATAACATTTTTTTTACTTTGATTTTTTTTAACCCAGAATTATTTTTGTGTTATCGAAATGTTTTTTTATTACACTTGTTTAAAAATCGACTATAATATCATATGTTAAACTAAAACAAACTTTGTTTACCTTGTTGGTTTGTTTAAATAAAGTCCATCAAAATTTGATGATCTGACTGATTTAAATGTAATGGGCCTTTATCCATTTGTTTTTTAGTTTACGTTTTGTGTTCCATTACACACAAGAGGTGCTTCTTTTTCCGTCTTTAGGTAATTGCTTTTTATGAAGCCTTTGAAAAAACCTTTCAATAAATATCAATCTTTTCTGCACAGGGCTCCAAAAGGTTTGAGCTTGGCTCTGAATTTTTTTTTGCTATACACAAACAAAATATATCTATATGATTTCAAAATGCAGTTGACGCATAAAAATAAGCTATTTTTGTAAAAACATGTGAAAATACTTTATATTTAGATCTGAAATTGGGTAAACTTTATTTACATAGTCATTTTGCTAGCATAAAATAATTAAATAAGAATATCGCATAATGTAAAACTTGTTCGAACCAAGTATGGAATAAAGAAAGTTAAACAAAATAATAAACAATAAAAAAACACATGCATTTGATTTATAATGTTAAACACTTGAAATACTTGAACAATGTCTACAGAAGTCTGACTAATCAAGAAATACAAACGTTACTACTCTTATTTTTGTAAATATTACTAACATTAAATAAATTTAATTAGGGCAATTCATAACAAAAAACATCTATCAAATCATATATTAAATTAAAATGAACTTTGTTTACCTTGTTTAGTCTATCAACATTTAATGTATCTTCTGCATTACTGCATTTTTGTTTTGTTTCTCTCTAAATTTTATTGAAGTCCGATTATCTATCAATTCAACATCTCTAGTAATAACTATGTTCAAAGAACCTCAATGTAAGTTTTAAGTTTCATCATTTCAGTTGTTCAATAAGTTCGGGTTGTACAGGCTCACTATAAGAGCAACAAACAAACTTTGACCGCTGACCTTGCAAATGTGACTCCCAAATAAAAGCCTGAAATCAATCATTAAATAAACAAGTTAGTAATTTTCGAGTGTCTTTAATTTAATGGTCTAAGTTCTATAATATATCGCGACATGTAAATATAAATATAACAAAATAGGTGTGTAATTTACAATTTTTCATTTTATATTACCTTTCTCCATTTCTTAAATTGTTCACATTTTGAGTTGGATCACCCTCAAGAGATGGCTCCTTTACATGGCGACTTAAAGTAGTTTCTTATGATTAGGCTTTTGAAAAAACCATCCAATAGATATAAATCTCATCTGCACAATACATAAACCGAAATGGATGTCAGGTGTAGCTATATAATTTCTTAGTTGATCACTAATATATATATATATATATATATATATATATATATATATATATATATATATATATATATATATATATATATATATATACATATATTGAAAACCTAAATAAAAATATTATACATATTAACATATTATATATATATATATATATATATATATATATATATATATATATATATATATATATATATATATATATATGAAGAAATCTAATTATAATCAATATCTTAGTATTAAAAAAAACAAACTAAGAAGACAAGCGATCAACTAAGATATATATATATGTATATATATATATATATATTTATATATATATTTATATATATATATATTTATATATATATACATATATATATATATATATATATATATATATATATATATATATATATATATATATATATATATATATATATATATATATATATATATATATACATAAAGAAGGCGACAGATCCAATATCAGTAATTATCGTCCTATCTCTGTTCTTTCTATATTTTCTAAATTTTTAGAAAGATTTATCTTATTTAAAATATATATAAAACTTATTTCATGCCAATCAGTATGGTTTCAGAATAGAGAGTTCAACTGAAAATGCCATTATCCATATATTATACATAAAAGGGAGTTCAACTGAACATGCCATTATGCCATATATTATACATAACATTTCTGAATCTTTTGAAAAATCTCAATATACACTAGGTGTTTTTATTGACCTATCAAAAGCTTTTGATACGGTTTTTATTGACCTTTCAAAAGCTTTTGATATCTTTTGAAAAATCTCAATATACACTAGGTGTTTTTATTGACCTATCAAAAGCTTATGATACGGTCGATCACCGCATTTTAATCAAAAAAATTAAACATTATGGTTTAAACAATAAAATCTTAAAATGGTTTAAAAGCTATTTAGCAAATAGAAACCAACTTGTGTATAGTAATGATGGTCAGCAAAGTGAACCCCTGAGCATCACCTGTGGTATTCCACAAAGTTCTATTCTCGGACCACTACTATTTTTAATCTATGTAAACGACTTAAACAACGCTTTCAAATTGAAAAGTATAATGTTCGCTGATGATACTAATCTTTTCTTATCCCATACTGATGTTTATGAACTCTTTTCAATTACAAACAAAGAACTCAATCTTATTTCTAATTGGTTCAAAGCTAATAAATTAACTTTAAATATTAACAAAACAAAATGGATTATCTTTCACTCCTGCCCAAAAAAAACGTTTTTTATTAAGTAATATGCCTCAAATTTATATTAATGAAACGATAATAAAAAGAGATACTGTTATAAAATTATTAGGTGTTTATCTTGATGAGAATATTACTTGGAGAAAACGTATTGATCATGTAAGCTCACAAATTTCCAAAAATATTGGCATTTTATACAAAGCCCGAAATTATCTAAACAAAAAAAACTTAACACAACTCTATTATTCATTTATACACAATTATATAAATTATGCAATCATCGCCTGGGGAAGTACGGATAAAAGTAAATTACAACGTCTTTATCGCCGTCAGAAACACGCAATCCGCGTAGTTAATTATGCGGATCTCTTTTCACATTCAAACTATTTTTTTGATTATATGAAAGTTGTATCTTTGTATAATGTCAATACGTTTAATCTTTTATATATATATATATATATATATATATATATATATATATATATATATATATATATATATATATATATATATATATATATATGTTTTACATATATATATATATTTTATTTCATATATATATATACGTTAAAAATATTACTTTTTAAGGTTCCGGTGATAAGATCCTTATGATCTTCTTTTGGAAACCTAGCTTTATATTGTTAGTACGCTGAATTGTATTATTTGCGTAATTGTATTGCGACTTATGTTTATGTATTACGGCTTATGAATTATGTAACACGACTAACATTGTAAACTTACAATGGGAAAATCATGTCAGTTTTTGAAAACATTGAGATTTTTTTATTAACATGTTGTGCAAATCATGTATATATATATATATATATATATATATATATATATATATATATATATATATATAATATATATATATATATATATATATACAAAATGTATATATATATATATGTATATATATATATATATGTATATATAATATATATATATATATATATATATATATATATATATATATATATATATATATATATATATATGTATATACATATATATATATATATATATATATATATATATATATATATATATATATATATATATATATATATATATATATATATATATATGTATATACATATATATATATATATATATATATATATATATATATATATATATATATATATATATATATATATATATATATATATATATATATATATACGTATGTATATATATATATATATGTATGAGCCGGAACCAGCTTTTTTTGGTCTTTGAGATAGCTAACTTCCAGACATGGAGGAAACTCCAAACATTTATATGTTTATACTTATGTCAAGTAAGGATGCTTTGCAAAAAATTGCGATGATTGGAGGCTGGGAACAAAAAAGTCCCAAATTTTGTGCCCCCCCTCCCTGCCCCAAACGTGAGAGCAACAAGTTGATAAAATATTTTTTGTACTATTTTTAACTAGACTAATATTCATCAATAATTTTTAAATTTCATAGTAAATTGTTTTAGCTTTCAAAAATTATGACCATATAAAGTTTAAACCCCCTCAATTTGAGGGGTTTATAAATTTTATATGGTCATTTTTTTTGAACGCTAAAAGATAATATTATGAATCTTAAAAATTATCGATGAATATAAGTCTACTTCTACTGTGAAGAATCGGTTAAAGAAATTTGGCTTGCATGGGCGTGTAGCTGCTCGTAAACCATTATTAAGACCAATTGATAAGACAAAAAGGCTAAATTGGGCTAAAAATCATCAACATTGGTCAATTGAAGAATGGAAAAACATCCTTTGGACAGATGAATCCAAGTTTGAAGTTTTGGTTCAAAACGTCGTGTTTTCGTGCAAAGATTTGTAGGGGAAAGGTATTCGGAAGAATGTTTAATACCTACTGTGAAACATGGGGTGGATCTGTGGTCGTTTGGGAATGTTTTGGTGGGGGGAATATTGGAATCTACACAAAATTGAAGGAATTATGACAAAAGAGGTGGACAAAGACATTTTAGAACATTAAATGCTGCCTTCTGGTGAGAGGTTATTTTCCGATCAGTATGTTTTTATGCACGATAATGACCCGAAACTTAACAACAGTATCTGCAAAACTTATTTAGCAGATCTTCAAAGCCAGAAAATATTAAAAATAATGGAATGGCCACCACATTCACCAGATCTTAATCCGATCGAGTTGTTGTGGGAAGAACTTGATAGGATTGTGCGAGAAGAACAGCCATCTTCTGTGAAAGACTTTTGGCACATATTGCAAGTAAAATGGGACGCAATACAATCTGAAAAACTGTCTAAACTGATTGATCGTATGCTGAAGATATGTACACATGTAATACAGAATAAAGGTGGTTATTTTGACAAATCAAAAATTTTATTTAAACGCTAGTTAAAATTAGAAATTATTGATCAAAAATGTATAATAATATTTAGTTTTTGTAAACATATTAATTAAAGTATAAATTAGACTTGAAAATGTTTGTTTTTTCGCTTATTTCTAAAAATTCCTAGCCTACCTCAAACTTTTTGTCGGTAGTGTATATATATATATATATATATATATGTATATATATATATATATATACATATATATATATATATATATATATATATATATATATATATATATATATATATATATATATATATATTTTTTTTTTTTTTTTAAAAAAATACTCCCCTCTCGACCTAAAAATTTTTACGGTACGGATCTGACTCTATATGTCTGAAGTTTTATAAACACAATGCATAACTTTTAAAAAAGATTTTTAAAAGATGTGTGATTGTGTTTATAAAACATCGACTGATATAAATAAGGACGCGTTATCGTCAAAATACATATTGATGCTTTCCAACCTGGTGAATTGTTTAACGCATTTGGAAGTAGTCATCAAGAAAATACCTAGTCAATTATTATACATGGGTCCCATAAGATACCAATACGGGCTTGGATATGGGAACCATACGGGTATCCAAGCGGTAGTTTTCCGAGGACACCGTACGGAAGCTATAAAGGCTACGCGCTGGGATGCCCTTACAGTTCCCATGTTTCTCCTAATGTTTCCCATATGGGTCTCGCTATTTTTTCCACCCAGTTGCCCGATATAATCTCATAAATTTCTAATTTTCTTATTTTATTATATACGATATGTTCATTACATATATCTTAATATGAACATATATCTAAAGATGAGCTTGAACAGCCGTGACGCAGCGGTAGCGCACTTGCCTCAGAAACAAAGGATCCGTGGTTCAAACCCTGCCTCTTGGCAAGTTTTGCAAAATCGGTTAGGGAGGAGGCGTTAACTTCCGATTAAATGCTCATCCGCGGTGCTCTGTGATAAGACCGTAAGGACTTCTTAGTGCACTTAAAAAAAATTTATTTATATTTATTTGTATATTGCACATGCAAATTAAAGATAAAATTATAGAATTCTATACTTTTTATCGTTCATGTATAATTTACAAAAGAATTCATTACTATGCATATATCAGGCGAGTAAGGAGGGGGTAGAGCACCGGAAGCACATTTCCCCTCCTGCTCCCGCCTCGTTCTTTTTGCGCTAAAGCACCATTTTTCAAGAAAACATAAATAAATACTTGATTTGAATAGAGAAAAAGCTATAATTGCTTTTATCACAGGGAACCTTTGTATAAAAAGTGTTTTTCTTAAATAAACGACCTTTAAGTTTTTAAATGCTATGAACTAAGAAATTATGTATATAAATTAAAAAGGTTCCCTATTCCATTAGATTCCTCATCCTATTTTTAATTAATTTGGAATTTTTCAAACAATTTGAAGCGTTTTTTATTCAATAATGGTCTTAAGATATAAAAAATATATAAGTGAAGCCATATAAAACTTCCTATACATGGTTGATAAGAAGTTAAAGAGTCAAACTAACTGATGAAATTAGTCTCAAGGATATAGCTTAATTATAAAAAATATATAAGAGAGTAAAGTTTATAAAAACTACGTGTGTTTTTTTGTCGAACGTCAAATGTTTTTCGTTGCACTCCGGAACCGCCAAATCTTTTTTTGTTTGTTTTTACTTTCTATTTGTTGCGTAATGCATAGTGCGCTGATAAACTTATTTATTATTTATAATTAATTATTATAGCGCTAGGCATTTTATTACGATATTTTATTGAAATTTTGTAACATGTATTATAACATATTACGATATTCTTTTAAAATATTGTTAAAGAGGCTCTATAAATGGATTGCGATGACGTACCATCCTCATCTTCTTTAAGCCCCTGTCTGTTTAATTATTTTAATTGTTTTGTATTAAGATGTTGTAAATGTTTTATTTTATTTTAAGATGTTGTAAATGTTTTATTTTATTTTAAGATGTTGTAAATGTTTTATTTTATTTTAGTGCAGCCGTGGCGCTGCGGTTAGAGCGCTTGCTTTATAAGCAGGAGATCTAGGTTTGAAACGAGCTCTGGACAAATTTTCGCGTCACGGTAAGGAAGGAGGCTTGAACTTCCTGGTTAAATGCATTTCCACGGTGCTCTGTGACAAGTCCGTAAGAACTTCTTGGGGCACCTAAAAAATAAAAAAAAAATAAAAATATGTAAAGGGAGAAAATATAATAATTATGATATTTTAATAAATACAGCACGGGCGGGTTGGTCGCCACTTTTATAAAAAAGTAAGTTGATTTCGTTTAATGAAGTTTGTACTAAACCTCACTATAAATGATAACGGTTAAAAAAAAATGTTTGGTTTGGGTGCCATTGGTTGTCTATTTCCCGCGCTACGACAATTGGTAAATAAACAATATGATGTGAGCTAAAACTGTGTCGTGCTTAATTTGGTTTACTGTTGTCGCATTTCAAAATCGTGTTATTCTCTTAGTTTTTTTAATTTGTTTTTCAAAATTATATAACTATAATGGTAGCACGTTAACCATAAAATGACTTGTAACAATACAAGAAAAGTTGCAAAAATTATTTATAACTGTTATTTGTCGAAATAGAAGTTTTTTTGGGTATTACTGTAAACTAAGAAGAATATGAGTATTTTAATATACTTAAAACTGTTTTTAACTTATTATTTATTTTATAATTATATATTCTAATAATTTAATTAGTCAGTTACTAAAATAACGCAAAATTTTAGCAAAATAATTTAAAAAAAAGCAGTGTTTATTATTATTATTATTTACCCCGGCACAAGTCAGAAAAAAGTTACGCTTGGTTTCTGTTACGTGTTTAAAACCTTATAAAACAAAAAGAACGACATGTCTTGAAAATGGTTTTCGTTCCGTGAAATTAACTATTACTTAATAATATTATTTTAAGTGTTAAATTTTAAAAAACTATATGTTTAGAAATGTCAAAATCAACTAATAGTAAAAAATCAGGTTCAGAATTCAAGAGCGTATAGAGGAAACAAAAATTACAAATTTCTTTGGAAAACTGAGATCTACTCCAAATACTTTTGACATTTCACAAAAAGCTAGCAATGATGGTAAATCAACACAAAAATGGGAGTAATGATTAAAATTGGAAATTGCAGCATTGATTGACATCTCCATGATTTTCCTCTCATTGCAATAAGAGGAAAACCATGGAGAAGAGTAAGGCATGACTAGGAATTGTCGAGAGGGAATAAAAGATTCCATGCCAGCCTATATCCAAAAAATTACATAAGAAGCCCGTTTTTCAGCAGGAAAGCGAAACATTTCTACCCAAGGGTCATCACATAAAAAATTATGGAAAGAATCCCAGTCAGTCTTAAGGTAGTTATAAGAGGTACAATAATTAGACAATTCTGATGATGTAAAAGAATGAGAAAACAGTTTTAGAGTCACTAACACTAGAGCTAAACAATTCAGTGTGCTGAACATTAACGTCACCAACAACAACAATTTTGGCTGAAGGATAAGGAGAAAAGGCTGGTCAATTTGATCAGAAATAACGTCAAAAAAGTGCGGTTTTGAGATAAAGGAAAGCGATAAAGAAAACAAGGAAAAGTGATAAAGTATTTTTGGTGCCAAAAGAAAGCATATAAAAGAATAGTCTGTGAATTCAAACTAATTTCACGAAAAATGGGTGAATTCCTACGAATGTAAATATCCAGGCCAAGCCTGTGACTATGAGTTAAAGGAGGTAACTGCCAACACTAAGATTAAAAGATGGGACAGTTGAACAAATCAGTCTTACAAAGAGCAAGTAGGTCTGGTAAACTTTGCAAGAGATAAGACTCAACAGAAGAAAAGTTACTTCAGAGACCATGAATATTAGTAAACTTACACTGATAGTGATGAAGATTAGTCAAGCTGGACACTGGAATATTGATAAAATGTTCTCCTGAAAAAAATGTTCCTTTATACACTGCTTACAATTATCCATTTGACATTATATCTGAGGGCCACAGCCATTTCTTTACAAGGTTGAACACAAAGTGTGGTTGCCGCATGCTAAAGAGTATAGGAAGTTTTTTTAAAGTTTTAGCAAAGACGTAATGCTCAGCTTGAACAACTAGATTTCATGCATGTCGTATGTGAAACTGAATTTGAAGCTAAAACTTTAAACACAAAGTGTGGTTGCCGCATGCTAAAGAGTATAGGAAGTTTTTTTAAAGTTTTAGCAAAGACGTAATCGCTCATCTTGATCGCAATCGCTAAAACCGCTCAGCTTGAACAACTAGATTTCATGCATGTCGTATGTGAAACTGAATTTGAAGCTTCAATATATAAAATAATCGAAAGTCTTAAAGGTGCTGTTGAAGTCTAAAGCAACGATCTAATTCTGCCTGGGTTGTTTGGTGAAGAAACTATTTGCTGGAAGAACCATTGTGACAAAATGGAAGTTCCAAAACCGAAAATTTTACATTTTCACCAACCGAATGTACATTTCCAGCAACGTCTTGTGAATGCGAGTCGTGCATCTGCTCTTTGCAGATTGTCAAGTTACATAAGAGCATTAGTTAGAGCATTGTTAGGAGCACTCACCCTAATGCACCCTAATGCTCACCCTAATGCATGTGCACGATGCACACGTATTATTGTAAGTGTAAAAATAAAGTTCAATAAAGTTGAAGCATTAGAAAAAACAGAAATCACTAGAATGTTTATTAAGCTTCAGAAGAATGGAGCTGCAATCAATAAATATATGACACTGATTTGTACAACAATATTTTATCGTATCTTACTTAATTTGGTTTTTAAAATAATATGTTTTCGCATTTTACATTATGTTATTCTTTTCATTTTTAGTTTTTAAATCGAATTTTTACACTCTTTTGGCACCTTAAAAAAAAAGTGCTAATATATAGGGTATTTTTATACTGTTGACAGTACTGAAAATTGAAAAAATACTTTTTACACAAACTAATGCTAAATATGCTGAATTTTTTAAATATATTTATTTAAAAAGATAATGAACATTAACAACTCACCTTAAATGACGTTAAAGGATATTGACTCTCAATCCATCTCTGAACTGGACACCATCTTTGTAGTTTTCGCGACGGTACCTCAATATCAAGCGCTCAATAATCATTTTGATAACTCTGATTCAATGTTTTCTACAGTGTATTCCTTTGTGTTTGGGTTTAACTTCATTGCACTTATGGTTGCAATTACAACATTAATTTTTATAACAACACTGTAATAAATTAAGTAAAAAATTCAAACTTCAGAAAAAAAAATTGTAATTAAATAATCAGAGTTTTTTGATTAATATATTTTTTAACTTGGTAAAAGAAACATTGATTTTGAATGTGCTTTGAATTTTGAGTTTGTTTCCTCTATCATGACAACAACTTTTTTAAAGTAGTTGTCATGATGCAATTATGATGATGTAATGAGTCATGATGTAATTATGATGATGTAATGAAGCATGATGTAATCCATGTAATTGGTTTAAAGCAAACCTGGCTGAATTGGAATTTAAACAACGCATATCGAGGGAATGACACCATGTTATTTATGATGGTTATTTACATGAAACAATGGTAAATAATAAAGTAATTTGATCATTATAAAAGACGGAATATTTTTAATGATTATTGCTACTACTGTAATAATATTGAGATTATTGCTAATAATACTATAATAGTATTGTGACTTAAAATGAACTATTTGCTGAACTCTGTGAGTACACACAACTCAGAGATAGAAAATTAATAGTAAGCAAAGGGATGAAAAAAACAACTAAAAAATTTTTTTTTTGAATAAAAAGTAATTTCAGGGGATGCAACGGACCATCGAAAATAAATGCGACGTTAATATTATAATTTTTTTTTCAAAAGTATGTCGTGTTATATCTCAAACGAAGCGAAATTATAAAAAAATTTCAAAAATAATCAACATTTTATAAAAAAAATTGAGCAAAAAAAATTATAATTAAAAATCTTGTTAAATTCCCTTTTTTAGTTTTTAGTTAAAAAAAAGCTATTTCTTTTTTTTAACTAAAAACTAAAAAAGGAAAAACTTTTTTTGTTGATGATATTGTGGACCCATTCAATGTTCAAGGGTCCGTAGCAACCGCTGAGAAATAGTACTATGAAACTTAAAATTTATCAATGAATGTAAGTCTAGTTAAGCAATAAAAAAAATTTTTTAATCAGCTTGATGCCCTTCACGTTTTTAGGGGTTTAAAGTTTAATGGCCTTTTTTTCCCAGCCTCCAATCATCGCAATATTTTGCAAATCATCATTATTTGACATCAGTGCAAATATACAAATGTTTGGAGTTTGCTTCAGGTCTCAAAGTTAGCTCAAAACTTTAAAAACTGCTGAATTCGTCACTGCAATATTCCTCCAGGTTTAAATGACTCTGCTCTATCAACAATCTTCCATGTAAGAATAGTATTTAAATATCACTATTTTTTGATTTCCCAGATATGTTTTGAAAGCTCTGTGGAGTTCGATTTAGTTTCGTATTGAAAGGAGTTTTATGTTTATACCAGCAATCTTTAAATCCGTTAAACTCCGTTAAACCAATATTTTTAAAACCATTTTCCTGAGGTGATGTTTTTACGCTGCAGACGTAAAATATAATTTTTCAAAGACACATACCTTTTAAAGGACATTGTGAAGGTTGCCGGCAGTTACAAGTTGGAACAATTTTGTTCTAAACATTTTATAATTTTTTATTGCGAGAATTAATAATATTCGAGATATTAGAAAGACAGCTAAACTGACATTTAACTTTCTAATAAAAAATTTTCAAAACTGATGCGTTTTTGAAAAATACTTTTCAATCAGATTTAGAAAATTTTTGCGTTGTTGGAACTTACATTTTGTGAAATCGGAGGATTAAACCAGATAATGTCTTGACTTTGGTTTTGTTAATGCAAGATTTTTTTGAAAAGTAATCTTTTCATTATATCCTCTAGCTGCTAACGCGTTGTTATGAATGGTGTAGCTCTATTAAAACTTTCTTTGCTAGATGAAATATTGCTAATACGATTGGATATCATAGTTGGTATGGACCTAATAATACTAGGGGAGATGTTAGAATTTACGTTGATGTATAATGGGTGGTCATCTGGTTTTCTAAATGGCTAGAAAGTATTTTCTGACAAGTTGAAGGTAACATCAAAGAAGTTAAAGTACAACTTTTAAATTGGTTTTTATTGTTAGTTTGTCTCCTTAAACAGGTGAACGATATTTTTCTTGATTCTCTTGAATTGTGATCCACAAACCCCATTTAAACAACAAAGGTCATCTCTATAAAATCCGACCGATTGTAACCCATAGTCTTGACTTATAGTATAAAGAATAAAGAGACCTACTAACTCAAATACTTCAGCCCCATCAAAATTTCCTATAGTAACGTCAAAATTAGGTATCTAAATTTTTTGACATAGATAACATTGTGTCTATAAGAAGTAATGATTTTCTTGAGTGATTTATAGTATCTAATGTTTTTTCTGAAATTTTAGTAAATTGTTTGGCGTGTATAAATGAGTTTTGAAGTAATTCTTTAGAGATGGAAGTTTAGAATTCTTCAATATCAAACTGGATGAAAGTTTAGTCATGTTTGTCTAGTATTGAGAAACTATTTTACCTCGTCATCCGTATTACGCCTTGTTTTACAAGAGCTTTTTTTTTTTGAACTAACTTGGTTCAAAAATTAAAGTCATTTTATAACCAAAAAAAAGCAATTGCTTTTCGTGAATAAAAACATGAAAAGCAATTGCTATTTTTTATTCACCCGGCCTTTTAAAATATAGATATTTTAAAATAAGATAGGAACAATTTAAAATATGTTTTAAATTGTTCCTATCTTATCTCTTTGTATAAAAGTTTTTCTACCAACTTTAACAAAGTATGAAGCTTCAATTTTACTAAAACAATTTAATCAAAACATTACAAACTTTCATACAAACTTCATTGTTGCTGTTATTTTCATTATTGTTGTTATTCTGTTGTTATTATATGTCAATAACAACAAACTAAAAAAATAACAAAAACATAATAATGAAAAAAAGGTGCTATAGAACACCGCGAAAGAAAAGTTTTTTTTCGTGGTGTTTCGCAGCAAGACCGGGTCTTCTTGGAGCAAGAAACCAAGAAAAAATAAGCTTAATCATGTTTTTTAAGAAAAGTCAAATAGAAAATTAAAAAGCATCATTTTATTAAGACAAACAAGACGGCATGGATTGCTTGTGATGCCCCAGAATAAATAATCTATTCGATGCTCACTTATTATTGTATCTTTTTAAATGGCTAACTGCTTTAGTTTATTAAGTATTTCTATCATTGAAAGCTGAGAAAACTACTTCAATTACACCTGAACTGTTTTTAGCCATGATGACACACGCACTCAATACCCCACACTTAGTAATGCTACACACTGTTTTTGTTCTTATTTTAGCAAGACCGGGGCGGGTCTATACCCATACCCGTAAGTCGGGTATGGATCCGGGTAAGGTCCGCTGATACCTTACCTAAGTCCAAACTCGTATATACAAGTTGGGTTTGGGTCCGGGTCCGTTTAGACCCGCCCTATTATTAGTCTTAGTTATGATAATTTTTAATTTTATTTAATCGATTTTAAGACTGAACACGAAAACTATTTCATAGTTATAACGTATTTTATGACGTTCAATAATCTTAATCTTTCGAGATCTTTAAAACAATTCGAAAATTAAATTTGTTAAAATATTCTTCAGCGATGTTTTTCCCACCGTAAATATTTCCAAAGAAATATTAACATTTCTAATGATTTTTCAAATTTCTAATTATCATTTCGTTTAATTCAAAAAAATCAATACAATCTCAAAACTTTTTTTAACATTATCAAACTAAAGTTAGAAAAAAAAAATTATGATCACAAACTGTGTTTATTCCACCAATTAAAAAAGTTCGGTATTCTTGCTTATTCAATATAACACTCGCTATTTTTTATACTGTAAATTAGGCCCGCGGGTTACGAAGTGGCCCCCGATGTTTTCAGATTTAGCCTGCGTTTCATTTTCCAATATTTAAATTTTTTTTAATTTTTAATTTTCAACACATAATTTTCATTGTACCTAACTACTGCTATCCATATACTTTTAAAACAAATTAAAATCCACATTTAGATATAAAATAAAGTGCGCTATAAAACAAAATATAGATCTTTATTTTAAACAAAAGCTATATTTAAAACTTTTGAACAAAAACAAGCTGCAAGTTATGACAAATTTAAAGACCAATTTCGTATTGACAAGGTGGAATTACTTACGAAAAGTGTTATTTGGCAACAATTAAAATTAAAAGCATTTAGTTTATATAGTGCTACCAAAATAACCTTTTATTCACAAAAAATATTGCAAAAAGTAGTAAACCTTTTTCTAATATAAATTTGATAAAAAAAACTGTTTACAACTATTTTGTCTAAAAAACGAATCACGTTAAAACTGAGCAGAGAAGTAGATCGAAAGATCATCCAGTATAAATGCAGACACTGAAAAATTATGCATAAAAAACAAAACAAAAAGCAATGTCAAGTTTCTTATTAAATAAATTTTTGCATTAGGTTGTTTAAATTTAAATAAAAACCTTTAATTTTATATAATTTTTCTTTTCTTTCATGAAACAATATAAAAGAACAACAACATTTTAAAAATACAAGCTAAATAAGTCCGCTTCGCACATTTTCTAAACCAACATCATCAGTTTGGTAGTGCCATTTATATAATTATTTTAACAATTCTAAATTCACATTGGAATATTTATTGATTTAGTGAAAGCGTTTGATACCATTGATCATAAAATTGCTGCTAAAAAATTTAAAATATAATAATATAATAAATATTATATATGGTATAACAGGCAATTTTTTATAATGGTTGAAAAGTTATTTAACTGATCGTAAACAATTTGTTTACGCCGATGAAATATTTTCTTCATACTTGTTAAATATTACATGCGAAGTTCCTCAAGGATCCGTATGAGAATCTCTAATTTTCCTTATTTTTATCAATGATCTATACAAAGCCTCGGATTT
This sequence comes from Hydra vulgaris, assembly GCF_038396675.1. Taxonomy (NCBI): domain Eukaryota; kingdom Metazoa; phylum Cnidaria; class Hydrozoa; order Anthoathecata; family Hydridae; genus Hydra; species Hydra vulgaris. Next base: position 24,136,009 of record NC_088921.1, on the reverse strand, counting down.
AATAACAATTATGTTTGCTGATGACACTAATTTATTTATGTCAAACAAAAGCAGTCCTACTCTATTTCATTACGTGAACATAGAGTTAATTAAAATATCTGACTGGCTTAAGACTAACAAATTATCTCTTAACACTAATAAAACTAAACGGATTCTTTTCCATCCTTTTATCAAAAAGCATAAACTACCAATTAACATGCCTCAACTTGCTATTGACAATATACAAATTAAAAAAGTAACAGTAACCAACTTCATTGGTGTTTGTATAGATAAAAAATCTTACATGGAAAAATCACATTAAAAACTTATTAAGTAAAATTTCAAAAAGTATAGGAATAATGTACAAAGCAAGAAATGTTTTAAATAAACTTTAATACAATTACATTATTCATTTAATATTGTCGCATAAACTATGCAAACATTGCTTAGGGTAATACAAATAAAAATAAACTTAAACCTCTTTATTGTCAGCAGAAGCACGTCTTATATATTTTAAAGACCATTATACTCATGCCAACCCAGCAAACACGGGGATGTACAAAAAACTTACAATGAACGTTCAGACAGAACGTCTCGGACGCGTTCTAAACTGATTCTAGATTAGACGCTCAAAGATGTCTTTTCAGGACATTCTAAAGACGTCGTAAAAAGGCTTAAGATTATTCTTTGATTTATTGGTAACCAATGAAGAGATTTCAGCAGTATTTCTGAATTTAAATGAATAGGAGAATAGAAAACGATTCGAGATGAGCTATTTTGAATTTGTTGGAGTTTTTAATTTGTTTTTGATAAGTACCAGATAAAAGACAGTTACAATAGTCAAGCTGAGAGTTAACAATGCCACATGCGATTGTATTTGCAGCTTCTTTAGTCAGACATGGACGAATGTGGCAAAGTACACAAATATGGTAATTAAAGGATTTAATAGTGTTGTTTATGTGCTTGTCCACAGAGAGCGATGAATCTAGGGTGACACCAAGGATTTTTACTGAATTTATCGTAGTTAGTATTGTTCCGAAAAAACAATTTTTGAATCATTTCTATGCTTGCTAATTTGTTTTCTTGATCCAAATTAAACAGCTTCTGTTTTATTTGGGTTGAGCAGAAGTCCATTTTCTAGAAACCACTTTGTTACTGCATCAGCACACACATTGATTTCATTTAGGCTATCTATGCCTTGGTTGATGACAGTATAAAGTTGGGTATCATCAGCATACTGATGGTGATTGGTACCAAGTTTAGCTATAATACGATGTATAGGTGAAACAAATATGGAAAATAGAAATAGGCCTAATACCCTACCCTGTGGTACTCCTGTTGAACTAGCTATTAGTTTAGATTTTGTTGATCTAATAGAAACAAAAGATTTTCGAGAGTGCAAGTATGATATCAGCCATTTCAGTGCAATATCTGTGACACCAAATTAATCTTTAATACGGGAAATCAGCAGGCTGTGATCAATTGTATCAAATGCTGAAGATATGTCCAGAGACAGGAGAATAGTGTTCAAAGAATCATCAATGTTTAGCAGGATGTCATCGCATATCTTTAATAGTGCTGTTTCTGTTGAGTGATTCGATTTAAAACCAGATTGTAAAGGATTGGAGTTAATAGATGAAGTTACGCGTGGAAGAAGACGAGATAATGCAAGCTTTTCAAGAATTTTGGAAATTGTATTGAGATTTGATATTGGGCGTAGACTTGATAAGTCAAATTCTGCTAGTCCTGATTTTTTGGGAATTGATGTTATTCAAACAACTTTATATTAGGCTGGGAAAATTCTGGATTTGAATGAGAGGTCAGCAAGGTGAGGTATAATTGGACTGAAAAGTTCTAAACAAGATTTAAGAATATTTGTTGGAATAATACCAAGTGGCGATGTCTCAGGTTTGAGAGCTTTGATTATTTTTGACACATCTGTAGGTGTGACTGTACCAAATGTTGTTAAAATATCTACCGGGGGATATAGCTCTGAGATGAATTTAGATTTTGGGTTTATTGCAAGCCTTTCCTGGATAGTATTTTTTATACTTTTAAGTTTGCGTATGAAATATTGACTTATTATATTGGATTTTGCTTCTGGTATTGTGTTTTTAGTTTTAGAACTATTTGAATGTAGTAATTTCTTGGCAATATTACATGTTTCTTTCTGATTACCATATGCTGAATTTAGTTTTGCCTTATAATGATTACATCTGGATTTATGAATTGCTGCTGATGCCTCACGGCATGCAATTCGGTATAGTTTTTTATCTGATAAGCTTCCAGTTTTTTTATAACAACGCTACAGTTTACGATGTCTGATTTTTTTATTCTTGGCATCTGAAGATAACCATTTATCATCATGTTTACCAGGTCGCATTGAATGTTTCCGAATGGGTGCTAAATGATCGAGAACAGTTGTTATATTTGCTCTTATTTGTTCAGCATAATCATCCACATTGTTTTCAGGTGATAAGCAACATGGCATTACTTGCAATTCTTTTATAAAGCATGACAAGTTTAGTTTTCTAAAGTTTTGTTCTGAAAGCCAAACAGTTTTACTATTTGAAGGTTGATGATAAAGTGCAACCCAAATCAATTAGTTAACCATGAGCGAGATCTCGTCTCGTTCTCGTTTCTCGTAAGAAATGGGACTTCTCGTGAGAAACGAGAAATAGAAAATTCTCGCGAGAAGTAGAACGAGACTTAAATATTATAGTATTTTCCAAATTAAAAATTATTATAATTTAGAAAATGCTTAATAATTTATTTTTTTTAATTAATTAATATTTTGACTCCGTGATTTTAATAAATCTAATTAAAGATTTAATTTGATTTTGACAAAAACAAATTAAATTTTTAATTAGATTTTAATTAGATTTTTTAGTTAGATTTTTTTTAAAAATCTAATTAAAAAATTTTAATTAGATTTTAAATATTTTTAATTAGATTTTAAATACAAAAACTTTTTGTATAAAATGGTGCACTTTCGACTTAATTTCATTAGTTTACCAGTGGAATTCAACTTGACACATATTGTTCATGCTGAAAAGAAATATTCTTGCCTCATTTCAACGATCAAAAATGTCACCAAGAAAAAACAAAACCTGGAGATATTTTCAACAAACAAGTGACGGTGCTGAATGCAAGGCGTGCAAAAAGTCTTTGAAAAAAAAAGATGGAAACACAAGCGGACTTCATTGTCACCTCAAAAAAAAAACACAGCCAAGATTACGTTGAGTATTCTGAAAAAACTGACGACTCTTTTTTTCCTCCTCCTAAGAAGAAACAACGAACCATGATCGAAATGCTTCAAACAAAGTCCAAATATGACAAAGACAATTCCATTCAAAAACAGTTTGACTCTGCAATGCTGGATTACTTTTGCACTGATCTGGTATCTTTTTCAGCAGTCGAAGGAAGAGGTTTCAAGAAATTGTTTGACATTTCAAACCCTAAACTAAGCCTTTATCACAGAACAACATATTCAAGAAAGCTTTCAATTCGGTCAAGAGAAGTTCAAGCTGGAATGAAGAGCATAATAATGGAGATTACGCCAAATCTAAAAAGTGCTGCATTTACTTCTGACCTTAGGACTTCTAGAGCTTAGGACAGCTACATCTCTTGGACTTTTCATGCTATTGACGAAAATTGGAGACTACATCACTGGACACCCCATGTCTAACAGTTCCCAGGCAGACACACAGGTATCTTAATTGAAGGAACGCTGGATTCTTTCTTAGAAGAACTAAATTTGCCTGCTGATTTGCCAATGTACTGCGTGAATGACCAGGCAAGAAACATGAAACTTGCAGTCAAATTATCAAAGCGCCTTGACTAATACTTGAGCAACAATCATATTTTGCAATGTGTAATTCGAGACTCATTTGGAATGACTGCTGGAATGGATGATGCGTTGCAAACATGCAAGGATTTGGCTTCTTTAACTCACCAGTCAACAGTTGCAGCTGATTTGCTTGAATCAGAATCAGACGCTCAAGGAATCAATTTTAGACAGTTACGCCAATCTGTTGACACAAGATGGAATAGTGAACTGGATTGCATGGCTTCTGTTCTACATCTAAAAAGTGCAATTATCAGCTTATGTGCAAATGAAGATATTTTTTCTTCAATGACTATCAATGCATCTCAGTGGAAATCAATCGAGGGAGCAGTAGAAGAAGCTACAGAAACGTGGTCTGCTGAGTCTATTCCAATAATTAACACTGTCTCTTTAATTAATCCATGACAAAATTGATCAATTTATTGAAACGGATGGAAAAAATGGCTACGGTGTCTTGTATGCAAAAAACTTGAAAAGCTGCATTGAGAAAAGATTTCCTCTTTGTCACATTGGAAACTTATTGAGTGCTGCAGCAAACTACTTAAATCCTGCTTTAAAGGGACTTCACTTGAAGCTCTTCAAAAAATTTCAAACAACAAAAGAATGGTTAGCCTAACAGGTTAAGGATAATGTTGAGTCCCAACCTGTTGCCAGAGTCCTTTCATCAGATTTGTCCCCTAATTCAAAACTGAAGCGCAAGTTAAACGTCAGACTTGAAACACAAGAGCCAACATCTGATCTGAATCCTATTTTGAGCGAAATGTGCCAGTATGAATATCTCCCTGATGCCAAAAAAGACTTTCCGATTCTTGATTGGTGGAAATTGCATTCAAATACATTGCCAGAACTCTCTTCATTAGCTAGACGAATTTTAGCTATTCCAGCAAGTTCAACTAAATCAGAGAGAGTTTTTAGCTCAGGTGGAAATGTCGTCCGATCATCCAGACACAACTTACACCCAGAAAAAGTAGAACAAATCATCTTAATCAGAGAAAACATTGTCTTGTTGGAAAAGTTTGACAAAAAAAATTCTGAATTAATATTTGAAAAAGTTGTTTACATTTGACAAATGTCATTTGTGTCTATTTGTCAAAAATATGTTTACATTTTTTTTTTTTTTACTTGGATTTTAATAAATTTGTCTTCAAAAATTGTTAAATTTCTCGTCTCGTTCTCGGTCTCACGAGAAGTACTAACTTCTCGTCTCGGTTTGAAAAACCTAGTCTCGCTCATGGTTACATATAGTGATCTGAAATACCCTCATCAGTTACTTGAATATTGTTGAGTGAAATGTCATCATGTCAATTTATTACTAGATCAAGCAATACCGTTAGTAGATGATATGCAAGTTGGAGATTGAACTCTTTGTATCATGTTGTAGGTCTTTAGAATCTCAGCAAGTCTTGGATTGCAGGTTTTTGGAGTAGTACCTGGGAAGTTAAAGCCACCACACAGAAGTATTTCTCCAGATAATGCTTGAAGTTTTTCTAGGAGATCAGATAATTCGAAAAAGAAAATACTTGTTGAAATGATTGGATTTGATCGATAAATAGCAATAATATTGAGATATTATTTGACAGGTTTAGTTTGGCAGATGTACATTCATAAGACAGGCAGGTAGACAATAACGAGAGTGGTTTGATATTTAAGTTGTCCAACTTCATTAGCAAGTGCTGCATTTCTAGTATTTCTAACTTTTCTGAGTTTATTGACGAACAATCTCTTGTTTGCAGTTTTGTCTTTATTAATAAAAATATTTTTGAAGTTGATATTATCATTTAACTTTTTATTAAAAAGCTTTGAGTTTCTTTGTTCTCCAATTCAACTAAGATGAGGTCAGGTGGTCCTTCTGGTCTTATATATATATATATATATATATATATATATATATATATATATATATATATATATATATATATATATATATATATATATATATATATATATATATTTCATATTTCACATTTATTGCGAGTTCAATTTTATAATTAATATTAACTTCCTTTATACATAAATCGCATATCGAAATGAAGTTACAGTTACCAAGTCTCAGCAAAAACAACAACAAATGTTGTTTAATTATAAAAGAATTGCAAAAGATCGCAAGTGATTGCACACTATCGTGGCAACGAATAACACCAAATAATTATTTTTTCATGCATAGTCATAAAATGTTATGACTATGGTTCATTGAAACATTTAAATTTGCATTTATATTTTAAATTCAAGCAATGAATCTAGTTTTCTTGCTTTTTTTGATTTCTAGTACTAGTTTGTTGATGTAAAAGATTTTTTTTGTTATTAAAGGTATTTAATTTATGTTTTCATATACGTATTTAATTTGCGTTTTAAATATAATCAACCAGTAAAGTAAAGAAATCTATTTTCCTCATTAAATAAATTTCTAGAACCAATTTGTTATAAGTAAAAAGCATTTATTTAACTTATTTCTCTTTTCAGATGTAAGTTTTTAGTTATTTTTATAGATTCTTATATAATATATATATATATATATATATATATATATATATATATATATATATATATATATATATATATGTATATATATATATATATATATATATATATTATATATATATATATAATATATATATATATATATATATATATATATATATATATATATATATATATATATATATATATATATATATATATATATATATATATTATTGATGAAAGAAGATTATAGCCACACAATATTAAATAACGGTGCAGCCTATATAGTGTGGCTTTAGTGATGAATTATGCAGCCTAAAACCTGCTGTCATATATATATATATATATATATATATATATATATATATATGTGTATATATATATATATATATATATATATATATATATATATATATATATATATATATATATATATATATATATAGACACACACACACACACACACACACACACACACAGGTTAAAGTAGCATATTAGATCAGGTGGAACGGTGTTAAAAAGTTCAAACTGTTTGTTTAAAGGGATGCGGAACAGCCCATTTGGGTGCAGAGTCATTCCTTCAAATGTGTTATGTCAAGTTTTTAAATTAAATGGTTATATAAGGGAAAAACTTCAAAATGAGCTAATTTCTGATGTTCAAACAGAAACGTAATGACATTAAAAAGAAATAGTTATGTTTATGCAATTGTTTTAGTAAATTTACAACTTATTAATGAATATTAATTAAGTTAAGAAAAGTAAAAAAAAAATTTTATTTCATAAATTTGTTGCTTCACGTTTGGGGCACAGACGTCTTAAATTTTAGGGCTTTTAAGGGCTGCTTTTAAGGATGAACCAATACATTAGTCCATCGATCATGCATATAACAATATTTACAAAAAATGCACTCTACGTCCACAAGAAAAGTTTGTAATAATTACACATGCAAAATAAGAATGCTTATTAAACAAAAAATCGGAATTAATTTCTAAATGTAGGCACAAAAATAAGATTCTCCTAAAAAACTATAAAAATAAATGAGCTCAAATAATAGTTACATTAAATCCCATTTTTATAAAATATTTTAAAAAAAATAGCATAATTAATCATTTCTAAAGAATTCTTTTTATAATAGCGTCAGCAAATTCCGCAAATGTGTGAAAATTTAGTATAGTTAAGACATTTGCGACTTCTTGTAATTTAATTTTTGGTATAAATTGAAGTTTTATTAATTTGATCATTTATTTCTAATGAGTCTTTATGCATAAAGTCATTTGCATAAACAAAAACATGATACTTTTAACTAACACTTCCTGTTTTAAAAATATTAGACAAAGGTAACTAATAGCAACAATACATTAATTGATTAAAAAATACTTTTGTAACAAAAAATAAATAAATTTGTACATAACAGCACTTAAACTAACACTACTGATGAAACATTGAAAGGCCTCTAGTGTTAAATATATTTTGTACTAATTTCTTACAAACCTTTAAAGAAATATATAAAAAAATTTTTTTTGAAGTTGAGATTTTGTTTGACATTTTTCATTGTATATATATATATATATATATATATATATATATATATATATATATATATATATATATATATATATATATATATATATATATATAAGGGTGTCCCAAAATTGACGCAAGATTTAAATTTAATAGAAAACACAGTTTTTAGTCTTTTGATTGTTATTTTTTTATTGAATCATAAAGTACATAGGATAGGATTATTTATGGAATAAGACATCGGACATATGGCCTCCACGGCTTTGCATGCACATACGCACGCTTTTGTCGAAATTTTCTATGACCATTTTGCATAAATGTGGCTGAGTTTCGTTGATGCAGCGTTGAATCTCCTCCTTTAATGTAAGGGTGGTTGTGGGCTTGTTGCATAGACCTGTGATTTGAAATAACCCCATAAAAAGAAATCTAATGGTGTTAAATCACATGATCTAGGGGGCCAATTCTGATCACCAAAATGAGAAAGTACGCGACCTGGAAATGTTTCATGCAGTAATTTAATTGTTTTGCTGGCTGTATGGCATGTGGCACCGTCTTGTTGAAACCACATATTGGCCACATCAATATCATCTAATTTCGGCAAAAAGAACTGTGTTTTTATGTCATGATATCGAGCACCAGTAACAGTCACTGCTAGACCAGTCTCCTCATTTTTTAAAAAGTATGGTCAATTATGCCTCCAACCCAAAATCCACACCAAACAGTAACACGTTGTGGATGCATTTATTTTTCGACAATCACATGTGGGTTCTCGGAACCCCAAAAGCGGCAGTTTTGGCGATTAACAAAGCCATTAAGGTGAAAATGTGCTTCATCGCTTAGGATGATTTTGCTCAAAAAATCAGCATCCATTTGTTGATGTTCAATAATCCATTCAACGAACTCTCTTCGCTGTGCATGATCATTAGGCTTCAGTCGTTGTGTTAATTGAATGTTAAAGTGAGTATACGCTGTAAAGAACTTCTTGAAATTTGCAATTCTCGTCCACGATGCTGAGTTGAGGCTCCACGATTGTCACCGACACTCTCACGCTCTGCTTCGATATTGACATTTGAACGGCTTGTTTTTGGACGACCAGTGTGTTTGGCGACTCCAACGGATCCAGTCTCCCTGAATTTTTCAGTTAATTTCTTTACAGTTGACAAAGTTAAAATACTATTCCAATCATATTTTGTATGAAATTTTCGAACAGCGGTCGCCAAGCTTTCATTATTTTTGAAATATTGTTCAATAATGAAGACACATTGTTCTATTATGTAACACTCCATTTTTACTAACCCTAAACTGTCAGCTGTCAAAGTGTTTTTTTTTAGGGCTGCTAACACTTTACTGCACAATTGGCGTTAAATTCAAATCTTGCGTTAATTTTAGGACACCCTGCATACAAGCTCATACTATGGAATTGTTAGATTACCCTAACATTATGGCCAAGCTAACCATATTTTAGTTTTTATGCTTAGAGGAATATCTACGAGATGAAAATAAACTGTAACATTATTATTGTGAAAGTTCTGTATATAAAGGTGCAAATAACCATTCTATGTGGAAATCTTTTAGCATAAGCTGTATTTAAAGTTATACTTTTTCCAGTTTAAATAAATATCCCTTTGACTGAAGTTGTTCGAATTATTTTGTAGCAAATGTGCTTCATTTATTGAAGAATATAAGAACATCTCTCTTATGTAACAAACCTTTCATAGTTACAGCTGGAATTCAAAAAATATATATACTGCTATCACTAGTTATAGGATTCAAAATTCCTGCACAAAGTAGTTGACATTCTTAATATGGATTTGATGTTTACTTATAAACTTAGCATCTTGATGAAAAATATTTTAACAAAACGAAAGTATCAAGATTATTATATTGTAATAAACCCTAATGTAAGTTGTGGATTAAAATTTATTGCAAATAAAAAAAGATGATTCTATACTCACAACTGCTTGATTTAACTGAATTATTGAAATGATATCACGAAACCCTAATATGGTTTTTTGTATAAAAAATCGCTAAATTTACAATAAAACAAAAGCTTTTTTCAATGAAATTATAGAGGTACTATGTGGGTTGTATGCATTGAGCCAAAGTAGAAAACTAAGGTGGAAGCTTATATCATCTGGTGTTATTTTGTCGACAACCAAATATTCTTCTTGAAAAAAAAACTTTTAATATGAAATTGCGATTTACTCAAAACTACTAAAAAAAGTATTTATAACTGGTATGTTCACAAAACAAGTAATTCCTACAGCTTTTCAATACAAAAATGACTTGAAACTTATTTGTGTTGCTCAATTTATTTTAATGTAGTTTTTTAATATATATGAGTTCTAGAGTTAAAGAAATTTAAAAAATTTCTTAATTTGTTTTGAATCTCAATATTTTAAAAAAAGTAGTGTAAATGCTGATTATACAATGTTTGCTACATACAAACAGCCCAATGTGGGAAGTTTATATTTTGCCTATGAAACAAACTTTGCATGAAACAAACTTTGCATATTTTTTTTTTTAAAAGAATTAATATTTAGATCATTTTAGCCATAATTTTTTAACTAATAGAATGGTAGTTCTATACTCTAAGAGTAAGTTAATATCAATTGACTTATTAAAACTGATAAAAAATTAAAAGTTTTATCTTAATTCTTATTAGTTTTAATCAAAACTTGAAAAAAGGTTTAAAAAATTCATACCTGTCACAGGGTGTCAGATCTGCAAGATCAGGGTGTCAGTTCTGCCAGATCAGGAAATTCAGATATCTGCAAAAAAATAGGGGATTATCAGGGAAATTAGGTTAAAATTTAGAAAAATCAGGGAGAAATCAGGAAAATGGCTCTTCATCAAACTTACATAACTTAAATAAGTTGTATAGTCATCAAACTTACACAACTTAAATAAGTTGTATATGGTACACGTAATATAAAAGTTTATTCGGCAGATAGGTTTATGAACTTCTCTTAATACATTTAATGTGGGTTGTATTATTGTTTATGTTTTTGCAGTTGAAGAGCATTTTTCTAAACGAATCTAGGTCAATTATTGTGAAGTTGAGTTTGGGCAACTTTAAATTAAATCAGGGAAAACAGGTAGAATATCAGGGAAAAGTCAGGGAAGTCTGCATTAAAAAATTGACAGACACCCTGTGTAATATTTAGCCTTAAGAATGAAAAAGTTATGACAATGCATGCAT